>NW_026734558.1:0-313761 GCF_949786415.1 Peromyscus eremicus | reverse complement strand
CCATTGTCATACACTGGGCAAATAGCACTGGCGTCTCTTCCCAGCAAGTACAGTGTATGGGATGCAAGAGGATCTACTGTTCTTGTCAGTTTCTTAACCAGAATTAAACTAGATATGGCTGTATGTGTAGGAAGCACAGTTCTTTTGTTCTGAACAAGCTCACTGTTTTGGCCCTGTAGGAAATACAGTAGAGTAGAAGAGTGCTCTTTTCTCAAAAGCAGAGTGTGTTTCTTGTAAGGCGAGCTAGCGTTTGTTTCGCAGTTCTAAATGGAGTTGAATCACATGCAGTTTCTGGTACTACGAGCAAGAGTTTTTTTCTGGTAAGAAGAGTCACTATTGTGCTCCCATTGTCATACACAGGGCAAATAGCACTGGCATCTCTTCCCAGCAAGTACACTGTATGGGACGGAAGAGGATCTACTGTTCTTGTCAGTTTCCTAACCAGAATTGAACTAGATATGGCTGTATGTGTAGGAAGCACAGTTCTTTTGTTCTGAGCAAGCTCACTGTTTTGGCCCTGTATGAAACACAGTAGAGTAGAAGAGTGCTCTTTTCTCAAAAGCAAAGTGTGTTTCTTGTAAGGCGAGCTAGCGTTTGTTTCCCAGTCCTAAATGGAGTTGAATCACATGCAGTTTCTAGTCCTACGAGCAAGAGTTGTTTTCTGGTAAGAAGAGTCACTATTGCTCTCCCATTGTCATACACAGGGCAAATAGCACTCGCGTCTGTTCCCAGCAACTACAGTGTATTGGTCTGAAGAGGATCTACTATTCTTGTCAGTCTCCTAAGCAGAATTGAACTAGATATGGCTCACTGTTCGGATCCCATAGGAAACACAGTAGAGTAGAAGAGTTCTCTTTTCTCAAAAGCAGAGTGTATTTCTTGTAAGGTGAGCTAGTGTTTGTTTCCTAGTCAGAAATAAAGTTGAATCCCATGCAGTTTCTGGTCCTACGAGCAAGACTTGTTTTCTGGTAAGAATAGTCACTATTGTGCTCCCATTGCCATACACAGTGCAAATAGCGCTTGCTTCTGTTCGCAGCATGTACAGTGTACTGGACTGAAGAGGAACTACTGTTCTTGTCAGTTTCCTAAGCAGAGTTGAACTAGATATGGGCAAATAGCTCTCGCGTCTGTTCCCAGCAAGTACAGTGTATTGGACTGAAGACCAAATACTGTTCTTGTTAGTTTCCTAAGCAGAGTTGAACTAGATATGGCCCGTGTGTGTAGGAAGCACAGTTCTTTTGTTCTGAGCAAGCTCACTGTTTGGACCCCAAAGGAAACACAGTAGAGTAGAAGAGTGCTCTTTTCTCAAAAGCAGAGTGTGTTTCTTGTAAGGCGAGCTAGCGTTTGTTTCCCAGTCCTAAATGGAGTTGAATCACATGCAGTTTCTGGTCCTACGAGCAAGAGTTGTTTTCTGGTAAGGAGAGTCACTATTGCGCTTCCATTGACATACACAGGTCAAATAGCACTCACGTCTGTTCCCAGCATGTGCAGTGTATTGGACTGAAGATGATCTACTGTCCTTGTCAGTTTCCAAAGCAGAATTGATCTAGATGTGGCCCGCGTGTAGGAAGCACAGTTCTTTTGTTCTGAGCAAGCTCACTGTTCTGACCCCATATGAAACACAGTAGAGTAGAAGAGTGCCCTTTTCTCAAAATCAGCGTGTGTTTCTTGTAAGGCGAGGTAGCGTTTATTTTTTTTTTTCAGTCCTAAGTGGAGTTGAATCACATGCAGTTTCTGGTCCTACGAGCAAGAGTTGTTTCCTGGTAATAAGAGTACTATTGCGGTCCCATTTTCATACACATTGCAAATAGCACTGGCATCTGTTCCCTTCGTGTACAGTGTATTGGACTGAAGAGGATCTACTGTTCCTGTCAGTTTCCTAAGCAGAATTGAACTAGATATGGCCGTGTGTGTAGGAAGCACAGTTCATTTGTTCTGAGCAAGCTCACTGTTCTGGCACTATAGGAAACACAGTAGTGTAGAAGAGTGATCTTTTCTCAAAAGTTAAGTGTGTTTTTTGTAAGGCGAGCTATTTTTTGGTTCCCAGTCCTAAATGGAGTTGAATCACATGCAGTTTTTGGTCCTGTGAACAAGAGTTGTTTTCTGGCTAGGAAAGTCACTATTGTGCTCCTATTGCCATACCCAGTGCAAAAAGCCTTCGCGTCTGTTCCCAGCAAGTACAGTGTATTGGACTGAAGAGGATCTACTATTCTTGTCAGTTTCTTAAGCAGAATTGAACTAGATATGACTGTGTGTGTAGGAAGCACAGTTCGTTTTTTCTGACCAAACTCACTGTTTGGACCCGATAGGAAACACTGTAGAGTAGAAGAGTGATCTTTTCTCAAAAGCAGTGTGTGCTTCTTGTAAGGCGAGCTAGCCTTTTTTTTTCAGTCCTAAATGGAGTTGAATCACATGCAGTTTCTGGTCCTACGATCAAGAGTTGTTTTCTGGTAAGAAGAGTCACTATTGCTCTCCCATTGTCATACACAGGGCAAATAGCACTGCGTCTATTCCCAGCATACAGTGTATTGGACTGAAGAGGAGCTACTGTTCTTGTCAGTTTCCTAAGAAGAGTTGAACTAGATATGGCCCGTGTGCATAGGAAGCACAGTTCTTTTGTTCTGAGCAAGCTCACTGTTTGGAACCAAATGGAAACACATTAGAGTAGAAGAGGGCTCTTTTCTCAAAAGCAGAGTGTGTTTCTTGTAAGGCAAGCTAGCGTTTGTTTCGCAGTCCTAAATGGATTTGAATCACATGCAGTTTCTGGTCCTACGAGCAAGAGTTGTTTTCTGGTAAGAAGAGTCACTATTGCGCTCCATTTGTCATACACAGGGCAAATAGCACTGGCATCTATTCCCAGCATGTACAGTGTATTGGATTGAAGAGGATCTACTGTTCTTGTCAGTTTCCTAAGCAGAATTTAACTAGATATGGCCGTGTGTGTAGGAAGCACAGTTCTTTTGTTCTGAGCAAGCTCACTGTTTTGGCCCTATAGGAAACACAGTAGAGTAGAAGAGTGCTCTTTTCTCAAAAGCAGAGTGTGTTTTTTGTAAGGCGAGCTAGCGTTTGTTTCCCAGTCCTAAATGGAGTTGAATCACATGCAGTTTTTGGTCCTACAACAAAGAGTTGTTTTCTGGAAAAAAGAGTCACTATTGCGCTCCCATTGCCATACACAGTGCAAATAGCCCTCGCGTCTGTTCCCAGCACGTATAGTGTATTGGACTGAAGAGGAACTACTGTTCTTGTCAGTTTCCTAAGCAGAGTTGAACTAGATATGGCCCGTGTGCGTAGGAAGCACAGTTCTTTTGTTCTGAGCAAGCTCACTGTATTGGACCACAAAGGAAACACAGAAGAGTAGAAGAGTGCTCTTTTCTCAAAAGCAGAGTGTGTTTCTTGTAAGGCGAGCTAGCGTTTGTTTCCCAGTCCTAAATGGAGTTGAATTACATGCAGTTTTTGGTCCTACGAGCAAGAGTTGTTTTCAGGAAAAAAGAATCACTATTGGGCTGCCATTGTCATAAACATTATAAATAGCACTGGCGTCTGTTCCCAGCATGTACAGTGTATTGAACTGAGGAGGTTCTACTCTTATTGTCAGTTTCCTAAGCAGAATTCAACTTGATATGGCCGTGTGTGTAGGAAGCACGGTTCTTTTGTTCGGTGCAAGCACACTGTTCGGACCCCATAGGAAACACAGTAGAGTAGAAGAGTGCTCTTTTCTCAAAAGCAGAGTGTTTTTAATGTAAGGCGAGCTAGCATTTGCTTCCCAGTTCTAAATGGAGTTGAATCACATGCAGTTTCTGGTTCTACGAGCAAGAGTTGTTTTCTGGTAAGAAGAGTGACTATTTCGCTCCCATTACCATACACAGGGAAAATAGCACTGGCATCTGTTCCCAGCATGTACATTGTATTGGACTGAAGAGGAGCTACTATTCTTGTCAGTTTCCTAAGAAGAGTTGAACTAGATATGCCCCGTGTGTGTAGGAAGCACGGTTCTTTTGTTCTGAGCAAGCTCACTGTTCTGGCCCTATAGGAAACACATTAGAGTAGAAGAGTGCCCTTTCCTAAAAGCAGAGTGTGTTTCTTGTAAGGCGAGCTAGCGTTTGTTTCCCAGTCCTAAATGGAGTTGAGTCACATGCAGTTTCTGGTCCTATGAGCAAGAGTTGTTTTCTGGTAAGAAGAGTCACTATTGCGCTCCCTTTGTCATACATAGGGCAAATAGCACTCGCGTCTGTTCCCAGCAACTTCAGTGTATTGGACTGAAGAGTATCTACTATTCTTGTCAGTTTCCTAAGCAGAGTTGAACTAAATATAGTCGGTGTGTGTTGGACGCACAGTTCTTTTGTTCTGAGCAAGCTCAGTCTTCTGGCCCTATAGGAAACACAATAGAGTAAAAGAGTGCCCTTTCCTAAAAGCAGAGTGTGTTTCTTGTTAGGCGAGCTAGCGTTTGTTTCCCAGTCCTAAATGGTGTTGAATCACATGCAGTTTTTGGTCCTACGAACAAGAGTTGTTTTCTGGTAAGGAAAGTCACTATTGTGCACTCATTGCCATACACACTGCAAATAGCACTCGCATCTGTTCCCATTAAGTACAGTGTATTGGACTGAAGAGGAGATACTGTTCTTTCAGTTTTCTAAGTAGAGTTGAACTAGATATGGCCCGTGTGTGTAAGAAGCACAGTTCTTTTTTTCTGAGCAAGCTCACTGTTCTGGCCCTATAGGAAACACATTAGAGTAGAAGAGTGCTCTTTTCTCAAAAGCAGAGTGTGTTTTTTGTAAGGCGAGCTAGCGTTTGTTTCCCAGTCCTAAATGGAGTTGAATCACATGAAGTTTCTGGTCCTACAAGCAAGTGTTGTTTTCTGGTAAGAAGAGTCACTATTGCGCTCCCATTGTCATACACAAGACAAATAGCACTGGCGTCTATTCCCAGCATGTACAGTGTATTAGACTGGAGAGGATCTACTGTTCTTGTCAGTTTCCTAAGCAGAATTGAACCAGATATGGCCGTGTGTCTAGGAAGCACCGTTCTTTTGTTCTGAGGAAGCTCACTGTTTTGGCTTTGTAGGAAACACAGTAGAGTAAAAGAGTGCTCTTTTCTCAAAAGCAGAGTGTGTTTCTTGTAAGTGTAGCTAGCATTTGTTTCCCAGTCCTAAATGGAGTTGAATCACATGCAGTTTCTGGTCCTACGAGCAAGAATTGTTTTCTGGTAAGAAGAGTCACTATTGCGCTCCCATTGTCATACACAAGGCAAATAGCACTCGCCTCTGTTTCTAGCAAGTACAGTGTATTGGACTGAAGAGGAGCTACTGTTCTTGTCAGTTTCCTAAGCAGAGTTGAACTAGATATGGCACGTGTGTGTAGGAAGCACAGTTCTTTTGTTCTGAGCAAGCTCACTGTTAGGATACCATAGGAAACACAGTAGAGTAGAAGAGTGCTCTTTTCTCAAAAGCAGAGTGTGTTTCTTGTAAGGCGAGCTAGTGTTTGTTTCCCAGTCAGAAATGGAGTTGAATCCCATGCATTTTCTGGTCCTACAAAAAGATATGTTTTCTGGTAAGAAGAGTCACTATTGCGCTCCCATTGCCATACACATTACAAATAGTACTCGCGTCTGTTCCCAGGAAGTACAGTGTATTGGACTGAACAGGAGCTACTGTTCTTGTCAGTTTCCTAAGCAGAGTTGAACTAGATATGGCCCGTGTGTGTAGGAAGCACAGTTCTTTTGTTCTGAGCAAGCTCACTGTTCAGAACCCATTGGAAACACTTTAGAGTAGAAGAGGGCTCTTTTCTCAAAAGCAGAGTGTGTTTCTTTTAAGGCGAGCTAGCGTTTGTTTCCCAGTCCTAAATGGAGTTGAATCACATGCAGTTTATGATCCTATGAGCAAGAGTTGTTTTCTGGTAAGAAGAGTCACTATTGCTCTTCCATTGTCATACACAGGACAAATAGCACTCGCGTCTGTTCCCAGCAAGTACAGTGTATTGGACTGAAGAGGATCTACTATTCTTGTCAGTTTCCTAAGCAGAATTGAACTAGATATGGCCGTGTGTGTAGGAAGCACAGTTCATTTTTTCTGAGCAAGCTCACTGTTTTGGCCCTATAGGAAACACAGTAGAGTTGAAGAGTGCTATATTCTCAAAAGCAGAGTGTGTTTCTTGTAATGGAGGTAGCGTTTGTTTCGCAGTCCTAAATGGATTTGAATCACATGCAGTTTCTGGTCCTACGAACAAGAGTTTTTTTTTTTAAGAAGAGTCACTATTGCGCTCCCAATGTCATACACAGGGCAAATAGCACTGGCGTCTGTTCCCAGCATACAGTGTATTGGACTGAAGAGGATCTACTGTCCTTGTCAGTTTCCTATGCAGAATTGATCTAGATATTGCCCGTGTGTGTAGGAAGCACAGTTCTTTTGTTCTGAGCAAGCTCACTGTTCTGACCCTATAGGAAACACAGTAGAGAAGAAGAGTGCTCTTTTCTCAAAAGCAGAGTGTGTTTCTTGTAAGGCGAGCTAGCCTTTTTTTTTCAGTCCTAAATGGAGTTGAATCACATGCAGTTTCTGGTCCTACGAGCAAGAGTTGTTTTCTGGTAAGAAGAGTCACTATTGCTCTCCCACTGTCATACACAGGGCAAATAGCACTGGCGTCTATTCCCAGCATACAGTGTATTGGACTGAACAGGAGCTACTGTTCTTGTCAGTTTCCTAAGAAGAGTTGAACTAGATATGGCCCGTGTGCGTAGGAAGCACAGTTCTTTTGTTCTGAGCAAGCTCACTGTTTGGAACCCAATGGAAACACATTAGAGTAGAAGAGTGCTCGTTTCTCAAAAGCAGAGTGTGTTTCTTGTAAGGCGAGCTAGCGTTTGTTTCGCAGTCCTAAATGGTTTTGAATCACATGCAGTTTCTGGTCCTACAAGCCAGAGTTGTTTTCTGGTAAGAAGAGTCACTATTGCGCTCCCATTGTCATACACAGGGCAAATAGCACTGGCGTCTATTCCCAGCATGTACAGTGTATTGGATTGAAGAGGATCTGCTGTTCTTGTCAGTATCCTAAGCAGAATTGAACTAGATATGGCCCGTGGGTGTAAGAAGCACAGTTCTTTTGTTCTGAGCAAGCTCACTGTTCTGACCCCATAAGAAATACAGTAGAGTAGAAGAGTGCTCTTACTCAAAAGCAGTGCGTGTTTCTTGTAAGGCGAGCTAGCGTTTGTTTTTCAGTCCTAAATGGAGTTGAATCACATACAGTTTCTGGTCCTACGAGCAAGAGTTGTTTTCTGGTAAGAAGAGTCACTATTGCGCTCCCATTGTCATAAACAAGGCAAATAGCACTGGCATCTATTCCCAAAATGTACAGTGTATTGGACTGAAGAGGATCTACTGTTCTTGTCAGGTTACTAAGCAGAATTGAACTAGATATGGCCATGTGTGTAGGAAGCACATTTCTTTTGTTTTGAGCAAGCTCACTGTTCTGGCTCTATATAAAACACAGTAGAGTAGAAGAGTGCTCTTTTCTCAAAAGCATAGTGTGTTTCTTGTAAGGCGAGCTAGAGTTTGTTTCCCAGTCATAAATGGAGTTGAATCACATGGAGTTTTTGGTCCCATGAGCAAGAGTTGTTTTCTGGTAAGGAAAGTCACTATTGTGCTCCCATTCACCTACACAGTGCAAATAGCACTCGCGTCTGCTCCCAGCAAGTACAGTGTATTGGACTGAAGAGGAGCTACTGTTCTTGTCAGTTTCCTAAGAAGAGTTGAACTAGATATAGCCCTTGTGTGTAGGAAGCACAGTTCTTTTGTTCTGAGCAAGCTCACTTTTCAGACTGCATAGGAAACACAGTTGAGTAGAAGAGTGCTCTTTTCTCAAAAGCAGAGTGTGTTTCTAATAACACGAGATAGCATTTGTTTCCCAGTCATAAATGGAGTTGAATCCCATGCAGTTTCTGGTCCTACGAGCAAGAGTGGTTTTCTGGTAAGGAAAGTCACTATTGCTCTCCCATTGCCATACACAGTGCAAATAGCCCTCGCGTCTGTTCCCAGCAAGTACAGTGTATTGGACTGAAGAGGAGCTACTGTTCTTGTCAGTTTCCAAACCAGAGTTGAACTAGATATGGTCCATGTGTGTAGAAAGCACAGTTCTTTTGTTCTGAGCAAGCTCACTGTTCTAGCCCTATAGGAAACACAGTAGAGTAGAAGAGTGCTCTTTTCTCAAAAGCAGAGTGTGTTTCTTGTATGGCGAGCTAGCGTTTGTTTCCCAATCCTAAATGGAGTTGAATCACATGCAGTTTCTGGTCCTACGAGCAAGAGTTTTTTCTGGTAATAAGAGTCACTATTGCGCTCCCATTGTCATACACAGGGCAAATAGCACTGGCCTCTGTTCCCAGCATGTACAGTGTATTGGACTGAAGAGGATCTACTGTTCTTGTCAGGTTCCTAAGCAGAGTTCAACGAGATATGGCCCATGTGTGTAGGAAGCACAGTTCTTTTGTACTCAGCAAGCTCACTGTTCTGGCCCTATAGGAAACACAATAGAGTAGAACAGTGCTCTTTCCTCAAAAGCAGAGTGTGTTTTTTGTAAGGCAAGCTAGCGTTTGTTTCGCAGTCCTAAATGGAGTTGAATCACATGCAGTTTCCGTTCCTATGAGCAAGAGTTGTTTTCTGGTAAGGAAAGTCACTATTGCGCTCCCAATGCCATACACAGTGCAAATAGCACTCGCGTCTGTTCTCAGCAAGTACAGTGTATTGGACTGAAGAGGAGCTACTGTTCTTGTCAGTTTCCTAAGCAGAATTGACCTAGATATGGCCCGTGTGTGTAGGAAGCACAGTTCTTTTGTTCTCAGCAAGCTCACTGTTTGGATCCCATAGGAAACACAGTAGAGTAGAAGAGTGCTCTTTTCTCAAAAGCAGAGTGTGTTTCTTGTAAGGCGAGCTAGCATTTGTTTCCCAGTCCTAAATGGAGTTGAATCACATGCAGTTTCTGGTCCTACGAGCAAGAGTTGTTTTCTGGTAAGAAAAGTCACTATTGCGCTCCCATTGCCATACACAGTGCAAATAGCACTGGCGTCTGTACCTAGCATGTACAGTCTATTGGACTGAAGAGGATCTACTGTTCTTGTCAGTTTCCTAAGCAGAATTGAACTAGATATGGCCCGTGTGTGTAGGAAGCACAGTTCTTTTGTTCTGAGCAAGCTCACATTTCGAACCCCATAGAAAACACAGTAGAGTAGAAGAGTGCATTTTTCTCAAAAGCAGAGTGTGTTTCTTGTAAGGTGAGCTAGCGTTTGTTTCCCAGTCCTAAGTGGAGTTGAAATACACATGCAGTTTCTGGTCCTACCAGCAAGAGATGTTTTCTGGTTAGAAGAGTCACTATTGCTCTCCCTTTGCCATGCACAATGCAAATAGCCCTCGTGTCTGTTCCCAGCAAGTACAGTGTATTGGACTGAAGAGGAGCTACTGTTCTTGTCAGTTTCCTAAGCATAATTGAAAAAGATATGGCCAGTGTGTGTAGGAAGCACAGTTCTTTTGTTCTGAGCAAGCTCACATTTCGAACCCCATAGAAAACACAGTAGAGTAGAAGAGTGCATATTTCTCAAAAGCAGAGTGTGTTTCTTGTAAGGTGAGCTAGGGTTTGTTTTCCAGTCCTAATTGGAGTTGAAATACACATGCAGTTTCTGGTCCTACGAGCAAGAGTTGTTTTCTGGTAAGAAGAGTCACTATTGCGCTCCCTTTGCCATACAAAGTGCAAATAGCCCTCGCGTCTGTTCCCAGCAAGTACAGTGTATTGGACTGAAGAGGAGCTACTGTTCTTGTCAGTTTCCTAAGCAGAGTTGAACTAGATATGGCCCATGTGTGTAGGAAGCACAGTTCTTTTGTACTCAGCAAGCTCACTGTTCTGGCCCTATAGGAAACACAGTAGAGTAGAAGAGTGCTCTTTCCTCAAAAGCAGAGTGTGTTTCTTGTAAGGCGAGCTAGCGTTTGTTTCCCAGTCCTAAATGGAGTTGAATCACATGCAGTTTCCGTTCCTGTGAGCAAGAGTTGTTTTCTGCTAAGGAAAGTCACTATTGGTCTCCCATTGCCATACACAGTGCAAATAGCACTCGCGTCTGTTCCCATCAAGTACAGTGTATTGGACTGAAGAGGAGCTACTGTTCTTGTCAGTTTCCTAAGCAGAGTTGAACTAGATATGGCCCGTGTGTGTAGGAAGCACAGTTCTTTTGTTCTGAGCAAGCTCACTGTTTGGACCCCATAGGAAACACAGTAGAGTAGAAGAGTGCTCTTTTCTCAAAAGCAGAGTGTGTTTCTTGTAAGGCGAGCTAGCGTTTGTTTCCCAGTCCTAAATGGAGTTGAATCACATGCAGTTTCTGGTCCTACGAGCAAGAGTTGTTTTCTGGTAAGAAGAGTCACTATTGCTCTCCCTTTGCCATACACAATGCAAATAGCCCTCGCGTCTGTTCCCAGCAAGTACAGTGTATTGGACTGAAGAGGAGCTACTGTTCTTGTCAGTTTCCTAAGCAGAATTGACCAAGATATGGCCCGTGTGTGTAGGAAGCACAGTTCTTTTGTTCTGAGCAAGCTCACATTTCGAACCCCATAGAAAACACAGTAGAGTAGAAGAGTGCATTTTTCTCAAAAGCAGAGTGTGTTTCTTGTAAGGTGAGCTAGCGTTTGTTTTCCAGTCCTAATTGGAGTTGAAATACTCATGCAGTTTCTGGTCCTACGAGCAAGAGTTGTTTTCTGGTAAGAAGAGTCACTATTGCGCTCCCTTTGCCATACACAGTGCAAATAGCCCTCGCGTCTGTTCCCATCAAGTACAGTGTATTGGACTGAAGAGGAGCTACTGTTCTTGTCAGTTTCCTAAGCAGAATTGAACTAGATATGGCCCGTGTGTGTAGGAAGCACAGTTCTTTTGTTCTGAGCAAGCTCACTTTTTGGACCGCATAGGAAACACAGTAGAGTAGAAGAGTGCTCTTTTCTCAAAAGCAGAGTGTGTTTCTTGTAAGGCGAGCTAGCGTTTGTTTCCCAGTCCTAAATGGAGTTGAATCACATGCAGTTTCTGGTCCTACGAGCAAGAGTTGTTTTCTGGTAAGAAAAGTCACTATTGCGCTCCCATTGCCATACACAGTGCAAATAGCACTCGCGTCTGTTCCCATCAAGTACAGTGTATTGGACTGAAGAGGAGCTACTGTTCTTGTCAGTTTCCTAAGCAGAGTTGAACTAGATATGGCCCATGTGTGTAGGAAGCACAGTTCTTTTGTACTCAGCAAGCTCACTGTTCTGGCCCTATAGCAAACACAGTAGAGTAGAAGAGTGCTCTTTCCTCAAAAGCAGAGTGTGTTTCTTGTAAGGCGAGCTAGCGTTTGTTTCCCAGTCCTAAATGGAGTTGAATCACATGCAGTTTCCGTTCCTGTGAGCAAGAGTTGTTTTCTGCTAAGGAAAGTCACTATTGCTCTCCCATTGCCATACACAGTGCAAATAGCACTCGCGTCTGTTCCCATCAAGTACAGTGTATTGGACTGAAGAGGAGCTACTGTTCTTGTCAGTTTCCTAAGCAGAATTGAACTAGATATGGCCGTGTGTGTAGGAAGCACAGTTCTTTTGTTCTGAGCAAGCTCACTTTTTGGACCGCATAGGAAACACAGTAGAGTAGAAGAGTGCTCTTTTCTCAAAAGCAGAGTGTGTTTCTTGTAAGGCAAGCTAGCGTTTGTTTCTCAGTCCTAAATGGAGTTGAATCCCATGCAGTTTCTGGTCCTAGGAGCAAGAGTTGTTTTGTGGTAAGAAGAGTCACTATTGCGCTCCCATTGTCATACACAGTGCAAATAGCACTGTCATCTGTTCCCAGCAAGTACAGTGTATTGGACTGAAGAGGAGCTACTGTTCTTGTCAGTTTCCTAAGCAGAGTTGAACTAGATATGGCCCGTGTGCGTAGGAAGCACAGTTCTTTTGTTCTTAGCAAGCTCACTGTTCTGGCCCTATAGGAAACACAGTAGAGTAGAAGAGTACTCGTTTCTCAAAAGCATAGTGTGTTTCTTGTAAGGCGAGCTAACATTTGTTTCTTAGTCCTAAATGGATTTGAATCACATGTAGTTTCTGGTCCTACAAGCAAGAGTATTTTCTGGTAAGAAGAGTCACTATTGCGCTCCCATTGTCATACACAGGGCAAATAGCACTGGCATTTGTTCCCAGCATGTACAGTGTATTGGACTGAAGAGGATCTACTGTTCTTGTCAGGTTCCTAAGCAGAGTTGAACTAGATATGGCCCGTGTGTGCAGGAAGTACAGTTCTTTTGTTCTGAGCAAGCTCACTGTTCTGGCCTTATAGGAAACACAGTAGAGTAGAAGAGTGCTCTTTTCTCAAAAGCAGAGTGTGTTTCTTGTAAGGCGAGCTAGCATTTGTTTCCCAGTCCAAATCGAGTTGAATAACGAGCAGTTTCTGGTCCTAAAAGCAAGAGTTGTTTTCTGGTAAGAAGAGTCACTATTGCCCTCCCATTGTCATACACAGGGCAAATAGCACTGGCGTCTGTTCCCAGCATGTACAGTGTATTGGACTGAAGAGGATCTACTGTTCTTTTCAGTTTCCTAAGCAGAATTGTACTAGATATGGCCATATGTGTAGGAAGCGCAGTTCTTTTGTTCTGAGCAATCTCACTGTTCTGGCCCTATAGGAAACACAGTAGAGTAGAAGAGTGCTCTTTTCTCAAAAGCAGAGTGTGTTTCTTGCAAGGTGAGCTAGCGTTTGTTTCCCAGTCCTAAATGGAGTTGAATCACATGCAGTTTTTGGTCATACGACCAAGAGTTGTTTTCTGGTAAGGATAGTCACTATTGTGCTCCCTTTGCCATACACAGCGCAAATAGCACTCACTTCTGTTCCCAGCAAGTACAGTGTATTGGACTGAAGAGGAGCTACTGTTCTTGTCAGTTTCCTAAGCAGAGTTGAACTAGATATGTCCCGTGTGTATAGAAGCACAGTTCTTTTGTTCTGAGCAAGCTCACTGTGCGAACCCCATAGGAAACACATTGCTCTTTTCTCAAAAGCAGAATGTGTTTCTTGTAAGGCGAGATAGCGTTTGCTTCCCAGTCCTAAATGGAGTTGAATCACATGCAGTTTCTGGTCCTACAAGCAAGAGTTGTTTTCTGGTAAGTAGAGTCACTATTGATCTCGCATTGTCATACACAGGGCAAATAGCAATGGCATTTGTTCCCAGCATGTACAGTGTATTGGACTGAAGGGGATTTACTGTTCTTGTCAGTTTCCTAAGCAGAATTGAACTAGATATGGCCCGTGTGTGTAGGAAGCACAGTTCTTTTGTTCTGAGCAAGCTCACTGTTCGGACCCCATAGGAAAAACAGTAGAGTACAAGAGTGCTCTTTTCTCAAAAGCAGAGTGTGTTTCTTGTAAGGCGAGATTACATTTGTTTCCCAGTCCTAAATGGAGTTGAATCACATGCAGTTTCTGGTCCTATGAGCAAGAGTTGTTTATTGGTAAAAAGTGTCACTATTGCGCTCCCAATGCCGTACACAGTGCAAATAGCACTCGCGTCTGTTCCCAGCAAGTACAGTGTATTGGACTGAAGAGGAGGTACTGTTCTTGTCAGTTTCCTAAGCAGATATGAACTCGATATTGCCCGTGTGTGCAGGAAGCACAGTTCTTTTGTTCTGAGCAAGCTCACTGTTCTGGCCCTATAGGAAACACAGTAGAGAAGAAGAGTGCTTTTTTCTCAAAAGCAGAGTGTGTTTCTTGTAAGGCGAGCCAGCTTTTGTTTCCCAGTCCTAAATGAATTTGAATCACATGCAGTTTCTGGTCCTACGAATAGAGTTATTTTTTGGTAAGAAGAGTCACTATTGCGCTCCCAATGCCATACACAGTACAAATAGCACTTGCGTCTATTCCAATCAAGTACAGTGTATTGGACTGAAGAGGAGCTGCTGTTCTTGCTAGTTTCCTAAGCAGAATTGAACTAGATATGGCCCGTGTGTGTATGAAGCACATTTCTTTTGTTTTGAGCAAGCTCACTGTTCTGGCCCTATAGGAAACACAGTAGAGTACAAGAGTGCTCTTTTCTCAAAAGCAGAGTGTGTTTCTTGTAAGGCAAGCTAGCGTTTGTTTCCCAGTCCTAAATGGAGTTGAATCCCATGCAGTTTCTGGTCCTAGGAGCAAGAGTTGTTTTGTGGTAAGAAGAGTCACTATTGCGCTCCCATTGTCATACACAGTGCAAATAGCACTGGCATCTGTTCCCAGCAAGTACAGTGTATTGGACTGAAGAGGAGCTACTGTTCTCGTCAGTTTCCTAAGCAGAGTTGAACTATATATGGCCCGTGTGTGTAGGAAGCTCAGTTCTTTGTTCTGTGAAAGCTCACTGTTCTGGCCCTATAGGAAACACAGTAGAGTACAAGACTGCTCTTTTCTCAAAAGCAGAGTGTGTTTTTTGTAAGGTGAGATAGCATTTGTTTTCCAGTCCTAAATGGAGTTGAATCACATGCAGTTTCTGGTCCTACGAGCAAGAGTTGTTTTCTGGTAAAAAGAGTCACTATTGCGGTCCCAATGCCGTACACAGTGCAAATAGCACTCGCGTCTGTTCCCAGCAAGTACAGTGTATTGGACTGAAGAGGAGCTACTGTTCTTGTCAGTTTCCTAAGCAGAGTTGGACTAGATATGGCCCGTGTGCGTAGGAAGCACAGTTCTTTTGTTCTTAGCAAGCTCACTGTTCTGGCCCTATAGGAAACACAGTAGAGTATAAGAGTACTCATTTCTCAAAAGCATAGTGTGTTTCTTGTAAGGCGAGCTAACGTTTGTTTCTTAGTCCTAAATGGATTTGAATCACATGCAGTTTCTGGTCCTACAAGCAAGAGTATTTTCTGGTAAGAAGAGTCAGTATTGCGCTCCCATTGTCATACACAGGGCAAATAGCACTGGCATTTGTTCCCAGCATGTACAGTGTATTGGACTGAAGAGGATCTACTGTTCTTGTCAGGTTCCTAAGCAGAGTTGAACTAGATATGGCCCGTGTGTGCAGGAAGTACAGTTCTTTTGTTCTGAGCAAGCTCACTGTTCTGGCCATATAGGAAACACAGTAGAGTAGAAGAGTGCTCTTTTCTCAAAAGCAGAGTGTGTTTCTTGTAAGGCGAGCTAGCATTTGTTTCCCAGTCCTAAATGGAGTTGAATCACGAGCAGTTTCTGATCCTAAAAGCAAGAGTTTTTTTCTGGTAAGAAGAGTCACTATTGCCCTCCCATTGTCATACACAGGGCAAATAGCACTGGTGTCTGTTCCCAGCATGTACAGTGTATTGGACTGAATAGGATCTACTGTTCTTTTCAGTTTCCTAAGCAAAATTGTACTAGATATGGCCATATGTGTAGGAAGCGCAGTTCTTTTGTTCTGAGCAATCTCACTGTTCTGGCCCTATAGGAAACACAGTAGAGTAGAACAGTGCTCTTTTCTCAAAAGCAGAGTGTGTTTCTTGCAAGGTGAGCTAGCATTTGTTTCCCAGTCCTAAATGGAGTTGAATCACATGCAGTTTTTGGTTATACGAGCAAGAGTTGTTTTCTGGTAAGGAAAGTCACTATTGAGCTCCCTTTGCCATACACAGCCCAAATAGCACTCACTTCTGTTCCCAGCAAGTACAGTGTATTGGACTGAAGAGGAGCTACTGTTCTTGTCAGTTTCCTAAGCAGAGTTGAACTAGATATGTCCCGTGTGTATAGGAAGCACAGTTCTTTTGTTCTGAGCAAGCTCACTGTGCGAACCCCATAGGAAACACATTGCTCTTTTCTCAAAAGCAGAGTGTGTTTCTTGTAAGGCGAGATAGCGTTTGCTTCCCAGTCCTAAATGGAGTTGAATCACATGCAGTTTCTGGTCCTACAAGCAAGAGTTGTTTTCTGGTAAGAAGAGTCACTATTGAGCTCGCATTGACATACACAGGGCAAATAGCACTGGCATTTGTTCCCAGAATGTACAGTGAATTGGACTGAAGAGGATCTATTGTTCTTGTCAGGTTCCTAAGCAGAGTTGAACTAGATATGGCCCGTGTGTGTATGAAGCACATTTCTTTTGTTCTGAGCAAGCTCACTGTTCTGGCCCTATAGGAAACACAGTAGAGTAGAAGAGTGCTCTTTTCTCAAAAGCAGAGTGTGTTTATTGTAAGGCTAGCTAGCGTTTGTTTCCCAGTCCTAAATGGAGTTGAATCCCATGCAGTTTCTGGTCCTAGAAGCAAGAGTTGTTTTGTGGTAAGAAGAGTCACTATTGTGCTCCCATTGTCATACACAGTGCTAATAGCACTGGCGTCTGTTCCCAGCAAGTACAGTGTATTGGACTGAAGGGCATCTACTGTTCTTGTCAGTTTCCTAAGCAGAATTGAACTAGATATGGCCCGTGTGTGTAGGAAGCACAGTTCTTTTGTTCTGAGCAAGCTCAATGTTCGGACCCCATAGGAAACACAGTAGAGTAGAAGTGTGCCCTTTTCTCAAAAGCCGAGCTCGTTTCTTGTAAGGCAAGCTAGCGTTTGTTTCTCAGTCCTAAGTGGAGTTGAATCACATGCAGTTTCTGGTCCTAAGAGCCAGAGTTGTTTTCTGGTAAGAAGAGTCACTATTGTGTTCCCATTGCTGTACACAGTGCAAATAGTACTCGCGTCTGTTCCCAGGAAGTACAGTGTATTGGACTGAAGAGGAGCTACTGTTCTTGTCATTTTCCTAAGCAGAGTTGAACTAGATATGGCCGTGTGTGCAGGAAGCACAGTTCTTTTGTTCTGAGCAAGCTCACTGTTCTGGCCCTATAGGAAACACAGTAGAGTAGAAGAGTGCTCTTTTCTCAAAAGCAGAGTGTGTTTCTTATAAGGCGAGGTAGCGTTTGTTTCCCAGTCCTAAATGGAGTTGAATCACATGCAGTTTCTGGTCCTACAAGCAAAAGTTGTTTTCTGGTAAGAAGAGTCACTATTGTGCTCCCATTGTCATACACTGGGCAAATAGCACTGGCGTCTCTTCCCAGCAAGTACAGTGTATGGGACGCAAGAGGATCTACTGTTCTTGTCAGTTTCTTAACCAGAATTAAACTAGATATGGCTGTATGTGTAGGAAGCACAGTTCTTTTGTTCTGAACAAGCTCACTGTTTTGGCCCTGTAGGAAACACAGTAGAGTAGAAGAGTGCTCTTTTCTCAAAAGCAGAGTGTGTTTCTTGCAAGGTGAGCTAGCGTTTGTTTCCCAGTCCTAAATGGAGTTGAATCACATGCAGTTTTTGGTCATACGACCAAGAGTTGTTTTCTGGTAAGGATAGTCACTATTGTGCTCCCTTTGCCATACACAGCGCAAATAGCACTCAATTCTGTTCCCAGCAAGTACAGTGTATTGGAGTGAAGAGGAGCTACTGTTCTTGTCAGTTTCTTAAGCAGAGTTGAACTAGATATGTCCCGTGTGTATAGAAGCACAGTTCTTTTGTTCTGAGCAAGCTCACTGTGCGAACCCCATAGGAAACACATTGCTCTTTTCTCTAAAACAGAATGTGTTTCTTGTAAGGCGAGATAGCGTTTGCTTCCCAGTCCTAAATGGAGTTGAATCACATGCAGTTTCTGGTCCTACAAGCAAGAGTTGTTTTCTGGTAAGAAGAGTCACTATTGATCTCGCATTGTCATACACAGGGCAAATAGCAATGGCATTTGTTCCCAGCATGTACAGTGTATTGGACTGAAGGGGATTTACTGTTCTTGTCAGTTTCCTAAGCAGAATTGAACTAGATATGGCCCGTGTGTGTAGGAAGCACAGTTCTTTTGTTCTGAGCAAGCTCACTGTTCGGACCCCATAGGAAAAACAGTAGAGTACAAGAGTGCTCTTTTCTCAAAAGCAGAGTGTGTTTCTTGTAAGGCGAGATTACATTTGTTTCCCAGTCCTAAATGGAGTTGAATCACATGCAGTTTCTGGTCCTATGAGCAAGAGTTGTTTATTGGTAAAAAGTGTCACTATTGCGCTCCCAATGCCGTACACAGTGCAAATAGCACTCGCGTCTGTTCCCAGCAAGTACAGTGTATTGGACTGAAGAGGAGGTACTGTTCTTGTCAGTTTCCTAAGCAGATATGAACTCGATATTGCCCGTGTGTGCAGGAAGCACAGTTCTTTTGTTCTGAGCAAGCTCAATGTTCTGGCCCTATAGGAAACACAGTAGAGAAGAAGAGTGCTTTTTTCTCAAAAGCAGAGTGTGTTTCTTGTAAGGCGAGCCAGCTTTTGTTTCCCAGTCCTAAATGAATTTGAATCACATGCAGTTTCTGGTCCTACGAATAGAGTTATTTTTTGGTAAGAAGAGTCACTATTGCGCTCCCAATGCCATACACAGTACAAATAGCACTTGCGTCTATTCCAATCAAGTACAGTGTATTGGACTGAAGAGGAGCTGCTGTTCTTGCTAGTTTCCTAAGCAGAATTGAACTAGATATGGCCCGTGTGTGTATGAAGCACATTTCTTTTGTTCTGAGCAAGCTCACTGTTCTGGCCCTATAGGAAACACAGTAGAGTACAAGAGTGCTCTTTTCTCAAAAGCAGAGTGTGTTTCTTGTAAGGCAAGCTAGCGTTTGTTTCCCAGTCCTAAATGGAGTTGAATCCCATGCAGTTTCTGGTCCTAGGAGCAAGAGTTGTTTTGTGGTAAGAAGAGTCACTATTGCGCTCCCATTGTCATACACAGTGCAAATAGCACTGGCATCTGTTCCCAGAAAGTACAGTGTATTGGACTGAAGAGGAGCTACTGTTCTCGTCAGTTTCCTAAGCAGAGTTGAACTATATATGGCCCGTGTGTGTAGGAAGCTCAGTTCTTTGTTCTGTGAAAGCTCACTGTTCTGGCCCTATAGGAAACACAGTAGAGTACAAGACTGCTCTTTTCTCAAAAGCAGAGTGTGTTTTTTGTAAGGTGAGATAGCATTTGTTTTCCAGTCCTAAATGGAGTTGAATCACATGCAGTTTCTGGTCCTACGAGCAAGAGTTGTTTTCTGGTAAAAAGAGTCACTATTGCGGTCCCAATGCCGTACACAGTGCAAATAGCACTCGCGTCTGTTCCCAGCAAGTACAGTGTATTGGACTGAAGAGGAGCTACTGTTCTTGTCAGTTTCCTAAGCAGAGTTGGACTAGATATGGCCCGTGTGCGTAGGAAGCACAGTTCTTTTGTTCTTAGCAAGCTCACTGTTCTGGCCCTATAGGAAACACAGTAGAGTATAAGAGTACTCATTTCTCAAAAGCATAGTGTGTTTCTTGTAAGGCGAGCTAACGTTTGTTTCTTAGTCCTAAATGGATTTGAATCACATGCAGTTTCTGGTCCTACAAGCAAGAGTATTTTCTGGTAAGAAGAGTCAGTATTGCGCTCCCATTGTCATACACAGGGCAAATAGCACTGGCATTTGTTCCCAGCATGTACAGTGTATTGGACTGAAGAGGATCTACTGTTCTTGTCAGGTTCCTAAGCAGAGTTGAACTAGATATGGCCCGTGTGTGCAGGAAGTACAGTTCTTTTGTTCTGAGCAAGCTCACTGTTCTGGCCATATAGGAAACACAGTAGAGTAGAAGAGTGCTCTTTTCTCAAAAGCAGAGTGTGTTTCTTGTAAGGCGAGCTAGCATTTGTTTCCCAGTCCTAAATGGAGTTGAATCACGAGCAGTTTCTTGTCCTAAAAGCAAGAGTTTTTTTCTGGTAAGAAGAGTCACTATTGCCCTCCCATTGTCATACACAGGGCAAATAGCACTGGTGTCTGTTCCCAGCATGTACAGTGTATTGGACTGAATAGGATCTACTGTTCTTTTCAGTTTCCTAAGCAAAATTGTACTAGATATGGCCATATGTGTAGGAAGCGCAGTTCTTTTGTTCTGAGCAATCTCACTGTTCTGGCCCTATAGGAAACACAGTAGAGTAGAACAGTGCTCTTTTCTCAAAAGCAGAGTGTGTTTCTTGCAAGGTGAGCTAGCATTTGTTTCCCAGTCCTAAATGGAGTTGAATCACATGCAGTTTTTGGTTATACGAGCAAGAGTTGTTTTCTGGTAAGGAAAGTCACTATTGAGCTCCCTTTGCCATACACAGCGCAAATAGCACTCACTTCTGTTCCCAGCAAGTACAGTGTATTGGACTGAAGAGGAGCTACTGTTCTTGTCAGTTTCCTAAGCAGAGTTGAACTAGATATGTCCCGTGTGTATAGGAAGCACAGTTCTTTTGTTCTGAGCAAGCTCACTGTGCGAACCCCATAGGAAACACATTGCTCTTTTCTCAAAAGCAGAGTGTGTTTCTTGTAAGGCGAGATAGCGTTTGCTTCCCAGTCCTAAATGGAGTTGAATCACATGCAGTTTCTGGTCCTACAAGCAAGAGTTGTTTTCTGGTAAGAAGAGTCACTATTGAGCTCGCCTTGACATACACAGGGCAAATAGCACTGGCATTTGTTCCCAGCTTGTACAGTGCATTGGACTGAAGAGGATCTATTGTTCTTGTCAGGTTCCTAAGCAGAGTTGAACTAGATATGGCCCGTGTGTGTATGAAGCACATTTCTTTTGTTCTGAGCAAGCTCACTGTTCTGGCCCTATAGGAAACACAGTAGAGTAGAAGAGTGCTCTTTTCTCAAAAGCAGAGTGTGTTTATTGTAAGGCTAGCTAGCGTTTGTTTCCCAGTCCTAAATGGAGTTGAATCCCATGCAGTTTCTGGTCCTAGAAGCAAGAGTTGTTTTGTGGTAAGAAGAGTCACTATTGTGCTCCCATTGTCATACACAGTGCTAATAGCACTGGCGTCTGTTCCCAGCAAGTACAGTGTATTGGACTGAAGGGCATCTACTGTTCTTGTCAGTTTCCTAAGCAGAATTGAACTAGATATGGCCCGTGTGTGTAGGAAGCACAGTTCTTTTGTTCTGAGCAAGCTCAATGTTCGGACCCCATAGGAAACACAGTAGAGTAGAAGTGTGCCCTTTTCTCAAAAGCCGAGCTCGTTTCTTGTAAGGCAAGCTAGCGTTTGTTTCTCAGTCCTAAGTGGAGTTGAATCACATGCAGTTTCTGGTCCTAAGAGCCAGAGTTGTTTTCTGGTAAGAAGAGTCACTATTGTGTTCCCATTGCTGTACACAGTGCAAATAGTACTCGCGTCTGTTCCCAGGAAGTACAGTGTATTGGACTGAAGAGGAGCTACTGTTCTTGTCATTTTCCTAAGCAGAGTTGAACTAGATATGGCCGTGTGTGCAGGAAGCACAGTTCTTTTGTTCTGAGCAAGCTCACTGTTCTGGCCCTATAGGAAACACAGTAGAGTAGAAGAGTGCTCTTTTCTCAAAAGCAGAGTGTGTTTCTTATAAGGCGAGGTAGCGTTTGTTTCCCAGTCCTAAATGGAGTTGAATCACATGCAGTTTCTGGTCCTACAAGCAAAAGTTGTTTTCTGGTAAGAAGAGTCCCTATTGTGCTCCCATTGTCATACACTGGGCAAATAGCACTGGCGTCTCTTCCCAGCAAGTACAGTGTATGGGACGCAAGAGGATCTACTGTTCTTGTCAGTTTCTTAACCAGAATTAAACTAGATATGGCTGTATGTGTAGGAAGCACAGTTCTTTTGTTCTGAACAAGCTCACTGTTTTGGCCCTGTAGGAAATACAGTAGAGTAGAAGAGTGCTCTTTTCTCAAAAGCAGAGTGTGTTTCTTGTAAGGCGAGCTAGCGTTTGTTTCGCAGTTCTAAATGGAGTTGAATCACATGCAGTTTCTGGTACTACGAGCAAGAGTTTTTTTCTGGTAAGAAGAGTCACTATTGTGCTCCCATTGTCATACACAGGGCAAATAGCACTGGCATCTCTTCCCAGCAAGTACAGTGTATGGGACGGAAGAGGATCTACTGTTCTTGTCAGTTTCCTAACCAGAATTGAACTAGATATGGCTGTATGTGTAGGAAGCACAGTTCTTTTGTTCTGAGCAAGCTCACTGTTTTGGCCCTGTATGAAACACAGTAGAGTAGAAGAGTGCTCTTTTCTCAAAAGCAAAGTGTGTTTCTTGTAAGGCGAGCTAGCGTTTGTTTCCCAGTCCTAAATGGAGTTGAATCACATGCAGTTTCTAGTCCTACGAGCAAGAGTTGTTTTCTGGTAAGAAGAGTCACTATTGCTCTCCCATTGTCATACACAGGGCAAATAGCACTCGCGTCTGTTCCCAGCAACTACAGTGTATTGGTCTGAAGAGGATCTACTATTCTTGTCAGTCTCCTAAGCAGAATTGAACTAGATATGGCTCACTGTTCGGATCCCATAGGAAACACAGTAGAGTAGAAGAGTTCTCTTTTCTCAAAAGCAGAGTGTATTTCTTGTAAGGTGAGCTAGTGTTTGTTTCCTAGTCAGAAATAAAGTTGAATCCCATGCAGTTTCTGGTCCTACGAGCAAGACTTGTTTTCTGGTAAGAATAGTCACTATTGTGCTCCCATTGCCATACACAGTGCAAATAGCGCTTGCTTCTGTTCGCAGCATGTACAGTGTACTGGACTGAAGAGGAACTACTGTTCTTGTCAGTTTCCTAAGCAGAGTTGAACTAGATATGGGCAAATAGCTCTCGCGTCTGTTCCCAGCAAGTACAGTGTATTGGACTGAAGACCAAATACTGTTCTTGTTAGTTTCCTAAGCAGAGTTGAACTAGATATGGCCCGTGTGTGTAGGAAGCACAGTTCTTTTGTTCTGAGCAAGCTCACTGTTTGGACCCCAAAGGAAACACAGTAGAGTAGAAGAGTGCTCTTTTCTCAAAAGCAGAGTGTGTTTCTTGTAAGGCGAGCTAGCGTTTGTTTCCCAGTCCTAAATGGAGTTGAATCACATGCAGTTTCTGGTCCTACGAGCAAGAGTTGTTTTCTGGTAAGGAGAGTCACTATTGCGCTTCCATTGACATACACAGGTCAAATAGCACTCACGTCTGTTCCCAGCATGTGCAGTGTATTGGACTGAAGATGATCTACTGTCCTTGTCAGTTTCCAAAGCAGAATTGATCTAGATGTGGCCCGCGTGTAGGAAGCACAGTTCTTTTGTTCTGAGCAAGCTCACTGTTCTGACCCCATATGAAACACAGTAGAGTAGAAGAGTGCCCTTTTCTCAAAATCAGCGTGTGTTTCTTGTAAGGCGAGGTAGCGTTTATTTTTTTTTTTCAGTCCTAAGTGGAGTTGAATCACATGCAGTTTCTGGTCCTACGAGCAAGAGTTGTTTCCTGGTAATAAGAGTACTATTGCGGTCCCATTTTCATACACATTGCAAATAGCACTGGCATCTGTTCCCTTCGTGTACAGTGTATTGGACTGAAGAGGATCTACTGTTCCTGTCAGTTTCCTAAGCAGAATTGAACTAGATATGGCCGTGTGTGTAGGAAGCACAGTTCATTTGTTCTGAGCAAGCTCACTGTTCTGGCACTATAGGAAACACAGTAGTGTAGAAGAGTGATCTTTTCTCAAAAGTTAAGTGTGTTTTTTGTAAGGCGAGCTATTTTTTGGTTCCCAGTCCTAAATGGAGTTGAATCACATGCAGTTTTTGGTCCTGTGAACAAGAGTTGTTTTCTGGCTAGGAAAGTCACTATTGTGCTCCTATTGCCATACCCAGTGCAAAAAGCCTTCGCGTCTGTTCCCAGCAAGTACAGTGTATTGGACTGAAGAGGATCTACTATTCTTGTCAGTTTCTTAAGCAGAATTGAACTAGATATGACTGTGTGTGTAGGAAGCACAGTTCGTTTTTTCTGACCAAACTCACTGTTTGGACCCGATAGGAAACACTGTAGAGTAGAAGAGTGATCTTTTCTCAAAAGCAGTGTGTGCTTCTTGTAAGGCGAGCTAGCCTTTTTTTTTCAGTCCTAAATGGAGTTGAATCACATGCAGTTTCTGGTCCTACGATCAAGAGTTGTTTTCTGGTAAGAAGAGTCACTATTGCTCTCCCATTGTCATACACAGGGCAAATAGCACTGCGTCTATTCCCAGCATACAGTGTATTGGACTGAAGAGGAGCTACTGTTCTTGTCAGTTTCCTAAGAAGAGTTGAACTAGATATGGCCCGTGTGCATAGGAAGCACAGTTCTTTTGTTCTGAGCAAGCTCACTGTTTGGAACCAAATGGAAACACATTAGAGTAGAAGAGGGCTCTTTTCTCAAAAGCAGAGTGTGTTTCTTGTAAGGCAAGCTAGCGTTTGTTTCGCAGTCCTAAATGGATTTGAATCACATGCAGTTTCTGGTCCTACGAGCAAGAGTTGTTTTCTGGTAAGAAGAGTCACTATTGCGCTCCATTTGTCATACACAGGGCAAATAGCACTGGCATCTATTCCCAGCATGTACAGTGTATTGGATTGAAGAGGATCTACTGTTCTTGTCAGTTTCCTAAGCAGAATTTAACTAGATATGGCCGTGTGTGTAGGAAGCACAGTTCTTTTGTTCTGAGCAAGCTCACTGTTTTGGCCCTATAGGAAACACAGTAGAGTAGAAGAGTGCTCTTTTCTCAAAAGCAGAGTGTGTTTTTTGTAAGGCGAGCTAGCGTTTGTTTCCCAGTCCTAAATGGAGTTGAATCACATGCAGTTTTTGGTCCTACAACAAAGAGTTGTTTTCTGGAAAAAAGAGTCACTATTGCGCTCCCATTGCCATACACAGTGCAAATAGCCCTCGCGTCTGTTCCCAGCACGTATAGTGTATTGGACTGAAGAGGAACTACTGTTCTTGTCAGTTTCCTAAGCAGAGTTGAACTAGATATGGCCCGTGTGCGTAGGAAGCACAGTTCTTTTGTTCTGAGCAAGCTCACTGTATTGGACCACAAAGGAAACACAGAAGAGTAGAAGAGTGCTCTTTTCTCAAAAGCAGAGTGTGTTTCTTGTAAGGCGAGCTAGCGTTTGTTTCCCAGTCCTAAATGGAGTTGAATTACATGCAGTTTTTGGTCCTACGAGCAAGAGTTGTTTTCAGGAAAAAAGAATCACTATTGGGCTGCCATTGTCATAAACATTATAAATAGCACTGGCGTCTGTTCCCAGCATGTACAGTGTATTGAACTGAGGAGGTTCTACTCTTATTGTCAGTTTCCTAAGCAGAATTCAACTTGATATGGCCGTGTGTGTAGGAAGCACGGTTCTTTTGTTCGGTGCAAGCACACTGTTCGGACCCCATAGGAAACACAGTAGAGTAGAAGAGTGCTCTTTTCTCAAAAGCAGAGTGTTTTTAATGTAAGGCGAGCTAGCATTTGCTTCCCAGTTCTAAATGGAGTTGAATCACATGCAGTTTCTGGTTCTACGAGCAAGAGTTGTTTTCTGGTAAGAAGAGTGACTATTTCGCTCCCATTACCATACACAGGGAAAATAGCACTGGCATCTGTTCCCAGCATGTACATTGTATTGGACTGAAGAGGAGCTACTATTCTTGTCAGTTTCCTAAGAAGAGTTGAACTAGATATGCCCCGTGTGTGTAGGAAGCACGGTTCTTTTGTTCTGAGCAAGCTCACGGTTCTGGCCCTATAGGAAACACATTAGAGTAGAAGAGTGCCCTTTCCTAAAAGCAGAGTGTGTTTCTTGTAAGGTGAGCTAGCGTTTGTTTCCCAGTCCTAAATGGAGTTGAGTCACATGCAGTTTCTGGTCCTATGAGCAAGAGTTGTTTTCTGGTAAGAAGAGTCACTATTGCGCTCCCTTTGTCATACATAGGGCAAATAGCACTCGCGTCTGTTCCCAGCAACTTCAGTGTATTGGACTGAAGAGTATCTACTATTCTTGTCAGTTTCCTAAGCAGAGTTGAACTAAATATAGTCGGTGTGTGTTGGACGCACAGTTCTTTTGTTCTGAGCAAGCTCAGTCTTCTGGCCCTATAGGAAACACAATAGAGTAAAAGAGTGCCCTTTCCTAAAAGCAGAGTGTGTTTCTTGTTAGGCGAGCTAGCGTTTGTTTCCCAGTCCTAAATGGTGTTGAATCACATGCAGTTTTTGGTCCTACGAACAAGAGTTGTTTTCTGGTAAGGAAAGTCACTATTGTGCACTCATTGCCATACACACTGCAAATAGCACTCGCATCTGTTCCCATTAAGTACAGTGTATTGGACTGAAGAGGAGATACTGTTCTTTCAGTTTTCTAAGTAGAGTTGAACTAGATATGGCCCGTGTGTGTAAGAAGCACAGTTCTTTTTTTCTGAGCAAGCTCACTGTTCTGGCCCTATAGGAAACACATTAGAGTAGAAGAGTGCTCTTTTCTCAAAAGCAGAGTGTGTTTTTTGTAAGGCGAGCTAGCGTTTGTTTCCCAGTCCTAAATGGAGTTGAATCACATGAAGTTTCTGGTCCTACAAGCAAGTGTTGTTTTCTGGTAAGAAGAGTCACTATTGCGCTCCCATTGTCATACACAAGACAAATAGCACTGGCGTCTATTCCCAGCATGTACAGTGTATTAGACTGGAGAGGATCTACTGTTCTTGTCAGTTTCCTAAGCAGAATTGAACCAGATATGGCCGTGTGTCTAGGAAGCACCGTTCTTTTGTTCTGAGGAAGCTCATTGTTTTGGCTTTGTAGGAAACACAGTAGAGTAAAAGAGTGCTCTTTTCTCAAAAGCAGAGTGTGTTTCTTGTAAGTGTAGCTAGCATTTGTTTCCCAGTCCTAAATGGAGTTGAATCACATGCAGTTTCTGGTCCTACGAGCAAGAATTGTTTTCTGGTAAGAAGAGTCACTATTGCGCTCCCATTGTCATACACAAGGCAAATAGCACTCGCCTCTGTTTCTAGCAAGTACAGTGTATTGGACTGAAGAGGAGCTACTGTTCTTGTCAGTTTCCTAAGCAGAGTTGAACTAGATATGGCACGTGTGTGTAGGAAGCACAGTTCTTTTGTTCTGAGCAAGCTCACTGTTAGGATACCATAGGAAACACAGTAGAATAGAAGAGTGCTCTTTTCTCAAAAGCAGAGTGTGTTTCTTGTAAGGCGAGCTAGTGTTTGTTTCCCAGTCAGAAATGGAGTTGAATCCCATGCATTTTCTGGTCCTACAAAAAGATATGTTTTCTGGTAAGAAGAGTCACTATTGCGCTCCCATTGCCATACACATTACAAATAGTACTCGCGTCTGTTCCCAGGAAGTACAGTGTATTGGACTGAACAGGAGCTACTGTTCTTGTCAGTTTCCTAAGCAGAGTTGAACTAGATATGGCCCGTGTGTGTAGGAAGCACAGTTCTTTTGTTCTGAGCAAGCTCACTGTTCAGAACCCATTGGAAACACTTTAGAGTAGAAGAGGGCTCTTTTCTCAAAAGCAGAGTGTGTTTCTTTTAAGGCGAGCTAGCGTTTGTTTCCCAGTCCTAAATGGAGTTGAATCACATGCAGTTTATGATCCTATGAGCAAGAGTTGTTTTCTGGTAAGAAGAGTCACTATTGCTCTCCCATTGTCATACACAGGACAAATAGCACTCGCGTCTGTTCCCAGCAAGTACAGTGTATTGGACTGAAGAGGATCTACTATTCTTGTCAGTTTCCTAAGCAGAATTGAACTAGATATGGCCGTGTGTGTAGGAAGCACAGTTCATTTTTTCTGAGCAAGCTCACTGTTTTGGCCCTATAGGAAACACAGTAGAGTTGAAGAGTGCTATATTCTCAAAAGCAGAGTGTGTTTCTTGTAATGGAGGTAGCGTTTGTTTCGCAGTCCTAAATGGATTTGAATCACATGCAGTTTCTGGTCCTACGAACAAGAGTTTTTTTTTTTAAGAAGAGTCACTATTGCGCTCCCAATGTCATACACAGGGCAAATAGCACTGGCGTCTGTTCCCAGCATACAGTGTATTGGACTGAAGAGGATCTACTGTCCTTGTCAGTTTCCTATGCAGAATTGATCTAGATATTGCCCGTGTGTGTAGGAAGCACAGTTCTTTTGTTCTGAGCAAGCTCACTGTTCTGACCCTATAGGAAACACAGTAGAGAAGAAGAGTGCTCTTTTCTCAAAAGCAGAGTGTGTTTCTTGTAAGGCGAGCTAGCCTTTTTTTTTCAGTCCTAAATGGAGTTGAATCACATGCAGTTTCTGGTCCTACGAGCAAGAGTTGTTTTCTGGTAAGAAGAGTCACTATTGCTCTCCCACTGTCATACACAGGGCAAATAGCACTGGCGTCTATTCCCAGCATACAGTGTATTGGACTGAACAGGAGCTACTGTTCTTGTCAGTTTCCTAAGAAGAGTTGAACTAGATATGGCCCGTGTGCGTAGGAAGCACAGTTCTTTTGTTCTGAGCAAGCTCACTGTTTGGAACCCAATGGAAACACATTAGAGTAGAAGAGTGCTCGTTTCTCAAAAGCAGAGTGTGTTTCTTGTAAGGCGAGCTAGCGTTTGTTTCGCAGTCCTAAATGGTTTTGAATCACATGCAGTTTCTGGTCCTACAAGCCAGAGTTGTTTTCTGGTAAGAAGAGTCACTATTGCGCTCCCATTGTCATACACAGGGCAAATAGCACTGGCGTCTATTCCCAGCATGTACAGTGTATTGGATTGAAGAGGATCTGCTGTTCTTGTCAGTATCCTAAGCAGAATTGAACTAGATATGGCCCGTGGGTGTAAGAAGCACAGTTCTTTTGTTCTGAGCAAGCTCACTGTTCTGACCCCATAAGAAATACAGTAGAGTAGAAGAGTGCTCTTACTCAAAAGCAGTGCGTGTTTCTTGTAAGGCGAGCTAGCGTTTGTTTTTCAGTCCTAAATGGAGTTGAATCACATACAGTTTCTGGTCCTACGAGCAAGAGTTGTTTTCTGGTAAGAAGAGTCACTATTGCGCTCCCATTGTCATAAACAAGGCAAATAGCACTGGCATCTATTCCCAAAATGTACAGTGTATTGGACTGAAGAGGATCTACTGTTCTTGTCAGGTTACTAAGCAGAATTGGACTAGATATGGCCATGTGTGTAGGAAGCACATTTCTTTTGTTTTGAGCAAGCTCACTGTTCTGGCTCTATATAAAACACAGTAGAGTAGAAGAGTGCTCTTTTCTCAAAAGCATAGTGTGTTTCTTGTAAGGCGAGCTAGAGTTTGTTTCCCAGTCATAAATGGAGTTGAATCACATGGAGTTTTTGGTCCCATGAGCAAGAGTTGTTTTCTGGTAAGGAAAGTCACTATTGTGCTCCCATTCACCTACACAGTGCAAATAGCACTCGCGTCTGCTCCCAGCAAGTACAGTGTATTGGACTGAAGAGGAGCTACTGTTCTTGTCAGTTTCCTAAGAAGAGTTGAACTAGATATAGCCCTTGTGTGTAGGAAGCACAGTTCTTTTGTTCTGAGCAAGCTCACTTTTCAGACTGCATAGGAAACACAGTTGAGTAGAAGAGTGCTCTTTTCTCAAAAGCAGAGTGTGTTTCTAATAACACGAGATAGCATTTGTTTCCCAGTCATAAATGGAGTTGAATCCCATGCAGTTTCTGGTCCTACGAGCAAGAGTGGTTTTCTGGTAAGGAAAGTCACTATTGCTCTCCCATTGCCATACACAGTGCAAATAGCCCTCGCGTCTGTTCCCAGCAAGTACAGTGTATTGGACTGAAGAGGAGCTACTGTTCTTGTCAGTTTCCAAACCAGAGTTGAACTAGATATGGTCCATGTGTGTAGGAAGCACAGTTCTTTTGTTCTGAGCAAGCTCACTGTTCTAGCCCTATAGGAAACACAGTAGAGTAGAAGAGTGCTCTTTTCTCAAAAGCAGAGTGTGTTTCTTGTATGGCGAGCTAGCGTTTGTTTCCCAATCCTAAATGGAGTTGAATCACATGCAGTTTCTGGTCCTACGAGCAAGAGTTTTTTCTGGTAATAAGAGTCACTATTGCGCTCCCATTGTCATACACAGGGCAAATAGCACTGGCCTCTGTTCCCAGCATGTACAGTGTATTGGACTGAAGAGGATCTACTGTTCTTGTCAGGTTCCTAAGCAGAGTTCAACGAGATATGGCCCATGTGTGTAGGAAGCACAGTTCTTTTGTACTCAGCAAGCTCACTGTTCTGGCCCTATAGGAAACACAATAGAGTAGAACAGTGCTCTTTCCTCAAAAGCAGAGTGTGTTTTTTGTAAGGCAAGCTAGCGTTTGTTTCGCAGTCCTAAATGGAGTTGAATCACATGCAGTTTCCGTTCCTATGAGCAAGAGTTGTTTTCTGGTAAGGAAAGTCACTATTGCGCTCCCAATGCCATACACAGTGCAAATAGCACTCGCGTCTGTTCTCAGCAAGTACAGTGTATTGGACTGAAGAGGAGCTACTGTTCTTGTCAGTTTCCTAAGCAGAATTGACCTAGATATGGCCCGTGTGTGTAGGAAGCACAGTTCTTTTGTTCTCAGCAAGCTCACTGTTTGGATCCCATAGGAAACACAGTAGAGTAGAAGAGTGCTCTTTTCTCAAAAGCAGAGTGTGTTTCTTGTAAGGCGAGCTAGCATTTGTTTCCCAGTCCTAAATGGAGTTGAATCACATGCAGTTTCTGGTCCTACGAGCAAGAGTTGTTTTCTGGTAAGAAAAGTCACTATTGCGCTCCCATTGCCATACACAGTGCAAATAGCACTGGCGTCTGTACCTAGCATGTACAGTCTATTGGACTGAAGAGGATCTACTGTTCTTGTCAGTTTCCTAAGCAGAATTGAACTAGATATGGCCCGTGTGTGTAGGAAGCACAGTTCTTTTGTTCTGAGCAAGCTCACATTTCGAACCCCATAGAAAACACAGTAGAGTAGAAGAGTGCATTTTTCTCAAAAGCAGAGTGTGTTTCTTGTAAGGTGAGCTAGCGTTTGTTTCCCAGTCCTAAGTGGAGTTGAAATACACATGCAGTTTCTGGTCCTACCAGCAAGAGATGTTTTCTGGTTAGAAGAGTCACTATTGCTCTCCCTTTGCCATGCACAATGCAAATAGCCCTCGTGTCTGTTCCCAGCAAGTACAGTGTATTGGACTGAAGAGGAGCTACTGTTCTTGTCAGTTTCCTAAGCATAATTGAAAAAGATATGGCCAGTGTGTGTAGGAAGCACAGTTCTTTTGTTCTGAGCAAGCTCACATTTCGAACCCCATAGAAAACACAGTAGAGTAGAAGAGTGCATATTTCTCAAAAGCAGAGTGTGTTTCTTGTAAGGTGAGCTAGGGTTTGTTTTCCAGTCCTAATTGGAGTTGAAATACACATGCAGTTTCTGGTCCTACGAGCAAGAGTTGTTTTCTGGTAAGAAGAGTCACTATTGCGCTCCCTTTGCCATACAAAGTGCAAATAGCCCTCGCGTCTGTTCCCAGCAAGTACAGTGTATTGGACTGAAGAGGAGCTACTGTTCTTGTCAGTTTCCTAAGCAGAGTTGAACTAGATATGGCCCATGTGTGTAGGAAGCACAGTTCTTTTGTACTCAGCAAGCTCACTGTTCTGGCCCTATAGGAAACACAGTAGAGTAGAAGAGTGCTCTTTCCTCAAAAGCAGAGTGTGTTTCTTGTAAGGCGAGCTAGCGTTTGTTTCCCAGTCCTAAATGGAGTTGAATCACATGCAGTTTCCGTTCCTGTGAGCAAGAGTTGTTTTCTGCTAAGGAAAGTCACTATTGGTCTCCCATTGCCATACACAGTGCAAATAGCACTCGCGTCTGTTCCCATCAAGTACAGTGTATTGGACTGAAGAGGAGCTACTGTTCTTGTCAGTTTCCTAAGCAGAGTTGAACTAGATATGGCCCGTGTGTGTAGGAAGCACAGTTCTTTTGTTCTGAGCAAGCTCACTGTTTGGACCCCATAGGAAACACAGTAGAGTAGAAGAGTGCTCTTTTCTCAAAAGCAGAGTGTGTTTCTTGTAAGGCGAGCTAGCGTTTGTTTCCCAGTCCTAAATGGAGTTGAATCACATGCAGTTTCTGGTCCTACGAGCAAGAGTTGTTTTCTGGTAAGAAGAGTCACTATTGCTCTCCCTTTGCCATACACAATGCAAATAGCCCTCGCGTCTGTTCCCAGCAAGTACAGTGTATTGGACTGAAGAGGAGCTACTGTTCTTGTCAGTTTCCTAAGCAGAATTGACCAAGATATGGCCCGTGTGTGTAGGAAGCACAGTTCTTTTGTTCTGAGCAAGCTCACATTTCGAACCCCATAGAAAACACAGTAGAGTAGAAGAGTGCATTTTTCTCAAAAGCAGAGTGTGTTTCTTGTAAGGTGAGCTAGCGTTTGTTTTCCAGTCCTAATTGGAGTTGAAATACTCATGCAGTTTCTGGTCCTACGAGCAAGAGTTGTTTTCTGGTAAGAAGAGTCACTATTGCGCTCCCTTTGCCATACACAGTGCAAATAGCCCTCGCGTCTGTTCCCATCAAGTACAGTGTATTGGACTGAAGAGGAGCTACTGTTCTTGTCAGTTTCCTAAGCAGAATTGAACTAGATATGGCCCGTGTGTGTAGGAAGCACAGTTCTTTTGTTCTGAGCAAGCTCACTTTTTGGACCGCATAGGAAACACAGTAGAGTAGAAGAGTGCTCTTTTCTCAAAAGCAGAGTGTGTTTCTTGTAAGGCGAGCTAGCGTTTGTTTCCCAGTCCTAAATGGAGTTGAATCACATGCAGTTTCTGGTCCTACGAGCAAGAGTTGTTTTCTGGTAAGAAAAGTCACTATTGCGCTCCCATTGCCATACACAGTGCAAATAGCACTCGCGTCTGTTCCCATCAAGTACAGTGTATTGGACTGAAGAGGAGCTACTGTTCTTGTCAGTTTCCTAAGCAGAGTTGAACTAGATATGGCCCATGTGTGTAGGAAGCACAGTTCTTTTGTACTCAGCAAGCTCACTGTTCTGGCCCTATAGCAAACACAGTAGAGTAGAAGAGTGCTCTTTCCTCAAAAGCAGAGTGTGTTTCTTGTAAGGCGAGCTAGCGTTTGTTTCCCAGTCCTAAATGGAGTTGAATCACATGCAGTTTCCGTTCCTGTGAGCAAGAGTTGTTTTCTGCTAAGGAAAGTCACTATTGCTCTCCCATTGCCATACACAGTGCAAATAGCACTCGCGTCTGTTCCCATCAAGTACAGTGTATTGGACTGAAGAGGAGCTACTGTTCTTGTCAGTTTCCTAAGCAGAATTGAACTAGATATGGCCGTGTGTGTAGGAAGCACAGTTCTTTTGTTCTGAGCAAGCTCACTTTTTGGACCGCATAGGAAACACAGTAGAGTAGAAGAGTGCTCTTTTCTCAAAAGCAGAGTATGTTTCTTGATAGGCGAGCTAGCGTTTGTTTCCCAGTCCTAAATGGAGTTGAATCACATGCAGTTTCGGGTCCACGAGCAAGAGTTGTTTTCTGGTAAGAAGAGTCACTATTGCGCTCCCATTGCCATACACAGTGCAAATAGCACTGGTGTCTGTACCCAGCATGTACAGGGTATTGGACTGAAGAGGATCTACTGTTCTTTTCACTTTCCTAAGCAGAGTTGAACTAGATATGGCCCGTGTGTGTAGGAAGCACAGTTCTTTTGTTCTCAGCAAGCTCACTGTTCGGACACCTTAGGAAACACAGTAGAGTAGAAGAGTGCTCTTTCCTCAAAAGCAGAGTGTGTTTCTTGTAAGGTGAACTAGTGTTTGTTTCCCAGTCCCAAATGGAGTTGAAATACACATGCAGTTTCTGGTCCTACGAGCAAGAGTTGTTTTTTGGTAAGAAGAGTCATTCTTGTGCTCCCTTTGCCATACACAGAACAAATAGCCCTCGTGTCTGTTCCCAGCAAGTACAGTGTGTTGGACTGAAGAGGAGCTACTGTTCTTTTCAGTTTCCTAAGCAGAATTGAACTAGATATGGCCCGTGTGTGTAGGAAGCACAGTTCTTTTGTTCTGAGCAAGCTCACTGTTTGGACCCCTTAGGAAACACAGTAGAGTAGAAGAGTGCTCTTTCCTCAAAAGCAGAGTGTGTTTTTTGTAAGGCGAGCTAGCGTTTTTTTTCGCAGTCCTAAATGGAGTTGAATCACATGCAGTTTCCATTCCAACGAGCAAGAGTTGTTTTCTGGTAAGGAAAGTCACTATTGCGCTCCCATTGCCGTACACAGTGCAAAAAGCACTCGCGTCTGTTCCCAGCAAGTACAGTGTATTGGACTGAAGAGGAGCTACTATTCTTGTCAGTTTCCTAAGCAGAATTGAACTAGATATGGCCCTTGTGTGTACGAAGCACAGTTCTTTTGTTCTGAGCAAGCTCACTGTTCGGACCCCCTAGGAAACACAGTAGAGTAGAAGAGTGCTCTTTTCTCAAAAGCAGAGTGTGTTTCTTGTAAGGCGAGCTAGCGTTTGTTTCCCAGTCCTAAATGGAGTTGAATCACATGCAGTTTCTGGTCCTATGAGCAAGAGTTGTTTTCTGGTAAGAAAAGTCACTATTGCGCTCCCATTGCCATACACAGTGCAAATAGCACTGGCGTCTGTACCCAGCATGTACAGGGTATTGGACTGAAGAGGAGCTACTGTTCTTGTCAGTTTCCTAAGCAGAATTGAACTAGATATGGCCCGTGTGTGTAGGAAGCACAGTTCTTTTGTTCTGAGCAAGCTCACATTTCGAACCCCATAGAAAACACAGTAGAGTAGAAGAGTGCATTTTTCTCAAAAGCAGAGTGTGTTTCTTGTAAGGTGAGCTAGCGTTTGTTTTGCAGTCCTAATTGGAGTTGAAATACACATGCAGTTTCTGGTCCTACGAGCAAGAGTTGTTTTCTGGTAAGAAGAATCACTATTGTGCTCCCTTTGCCATACACAGTGCAAATAGCCCTCGCGTCTGTTCCCAGCAAGTACAGTGTATTGGACTGAAGAGGAGCTACTGTTCTTGTCAGTTTCCTAAGCAGAGTTGAACTAGATATGGTCCATGTGTGTAGGAAGCACAGTTCTTTTGTTCTGAGCAAGCTCACTGTTCTAGCCCTATAGGAATCACAGTAGAGTAGAAGAGTGCTCTTTTCTCAAAAGCAGAGTGTGTTTCTTGTAAGGCGAGCTCGCGTTTGTTTCCCAGTCCTAAATGGAGTTGAATCACATGCAGTTTCCGTTCCTATGAGCAAGAGTTTTTTCTGGTAATAAGAGTCACTATTGCGCTCCCATTGTCATACACAGGGTAAATAGCACTGGCCTCTGTTCCCAGCATGTACAGTGTATTGGACTGAAGAGGATCTACTGTTCTTGTCAGGTTCCTAAGCAGAGTTGAACGAGATATGGCCCATGTGTGTAGGAAGCACAGTACTTTTGTACTCAGCAAGCTCACTGTTCTGGCCCTATAGGAAACACAATAGAGTAGAAGAGTGCTCTTTCCTCAAAAGCAGAGTGTGTTTTTTGTAAGGCAAGCTAGCGTTTGTTTCGCAGTCCTAAATGGAGTTGAATCACATGCAGTTTCCGTTCCTATGAGCAAGAGTTGTTTTCTGGTAAGGAAAGTCACTATTGCGCTCCCATTGCCATACACAGTGCAAATAGCACTCGCGTCTGTTCTCAGCATGTACAGTGTATTGGACTGAAGAGGAGCTACTGTTCTTGTCAGTTTCTAAGCAGAATTGAACTAGATATGGCCCGTGTGTGTAGGAAGCACAGTTCTTTTGTTCTGAGCAAGCTCACTGTTTGGATACCATAGGAAACACAGTAGAGTAGAAGAGTGCTCTTTTCTCAAAAGCAGAGTCAGTTTCTTGTAAGGCAAGCTAGCGTTTGTTTCGCAGTCCTAAATGGAGTTGAATCTCATGCAGTTTCTGGTCCTACGAGCAAGGGTTGTTTTCTGGTAAGAAGAGTCACTATTGCGCTCCCATTGCCATACACAGTGCAAATAGCACTGGCGTCTGTACCCAGCATGTACAGCGTATTGGACTGAAGAGGATCTACTGTTCTTTTCAGTATCCTAAGCAAAGTTGAACTAGATATGGCCCGTGTGTGTAGGAAGCACAGTTCATTTGTACTCAGCAAGCTCACTGTTCTGGCCGTATAGGAAACACAGTAGAGTAGAAGAGTGCTCTTTCCTCAAAAGCAGAGTGTGTTTTTGTAAGGCGAGCCAGCGTTTGTTTCGCATTCATAAATGGAGTTGAATCACATTCAGTTTCCGTTCCTAGGAGCAAGAGTTGTTTTCTGGTAAGGAAAGTCACTATTGCGCTCCCATTGCCATACACAGTGCAAATAGCACTCGCGTCTGTTCCCAGCAAGTACAGTGTATTGTACTGAAGAGGAGCTACTGTTCCTGTCAGTTTCCTAAGCAGAATTGAACTAGATATGGCCCGTGTGTGTAGGAAGCACAGTTCTTTTGTTCTGAGCAAGCTCACTGTTTGGACCCCATAGGAAACACAGTAGAGTAGACGAGTGCTCTTTTCTCAAAAGCAGAGTGTGTTTTGTAAGGCGAGCTAGCGTTTGTTTCCCAGTCCTAAATTGAGTTGAATCACATGCAGTTTCTGGTCCTCTGAGCAAGAGTTGTTTTCTGGTAAGAAGAGTAACTATTGCGCTCCCTTTGCCATACACAGTGCAAATAGCACTGGCTTCTGTACCCAGCATGTACAGCGTATTGGACTGAAGAGGATCTACTGTTCTTGTCAGTTTCCTAAGCAGAATTGAACTAGATATGGCCCGTGTGTGTAGGAAGCACAGTTCTTTTGTTCTGAGCAAGCTCACTGTTCTGGCCCTATAGGAAACACAGTAGAGTAGAAGAGTGCTCTTTCCTCAAAAGCAGAGTGTGTTTTTGTAAGGCAAGCTAGCGTTTGTTTCGCATTCATAAATGGAATTGAATCACATTCAGTTTCCGTTCCTACGAGCAAGTGTTGTTTTCTGGTAAGGAATGTCACTATTGCGCTCCCATTGCCGTACACAGTGCAAATAGCACTCGCGACTGTTCCCAGCAAGTACAGTGTTTTGTACTGAAGATGAGCTACTGTTCTTGTCAGTTTCCTAAGCAGAATTGAACTAGATATGGCCCTTGTAAGTAAAAAGCACAGTTCTTTTGTTCTGAGCAAGCTCACTGTTCTGACCCCATAGGAAACACAGTAAAGTAGAAGAGTGCTCTTTTCTCAAAAGCAGAGTCTGTTTCTTGTATGGCGAGCTAGCGTTTGTTTCCCAGTCCTAAATGGAGTTGAATCACATGCAGTTTCTGGTCCTACGAGCAAGAGTTGTTTTCTGGTAAGAAGAGTCACTATTGCGCTCCCATTGCCATACACAGTGCAAATAGCACTGGCGTCTGTACCCAGCAAGTACAGTGTATTGGTCTGAAGAGGAGCTACTGTTCATGTCAGTTTCCTAAGCAAAGTTGAACTAAATAAGGCCCGTGTGTGTAGGAAGCACAGTTCTTTTGTTCTGAGCAAGCTCACTGTTCGAACCCCATAGGAAACACAGTAGAGGGAAGAGTGCTTTTCTCAAAAGCAGAGTGTGTTTCTTGTAAGGCAAGCTAGCGTTTGTTTCCCAGTAATAAATGAAGTTGAAATACACATGCAGTTTCTGGTCCTACCAGCAAGAGATGTTTTCTGGTTAGAAGAGTCACTATTGCTCTCCCTTTTCCATACACAATGCAAATAGCCCTCGCGTCTGTTCCCAGCAAGTACAGTGTATTGGACTGAAGAGGAGCTACTGTTCTTGTCAGTTTCCTAAGCAGAATTGAACAAGATATGGCCCGTGTGTGTAGGAAGCACAGTTCTTTTGTTCTGAGCAAGCTCACATTTCGAACCCCAAAGAAAACACAGTAGAGTAGAAGAGTGCATTTTTCTCAAAAGCAGAGTGTGTTTCTTGTAAGGTGAGCTAGCGTTTGTTTTGCAGTCCTAATTGGAGTTGAAATACACATGCAGTTTCTGGTCCTACGAGCAAGAGTTGTTTTCTGGTAAGAAGAGTCACTATTGCGCTCCCTTTGCCATACACAGTGCAAATAGCCCTCGCGTCTGTTCCCAGCAAGTACAGTGTATTGGACTGAAGAGGAGCTACTGTTCTTGTCAGTTTCCTAAGCAGAGTTGAACTAGACATGGCCCATGTGTGTAGGAAGCACAGTTCTTTTGTACTCAGCAAGCTCACTGTTCTGGCCCTATAGGAAACACAGTAGAGTAGAAGAGTGCTCTTTCCTCAAAAGCAGAGTGTGTTTCTTGTAAGGTGAGCTAGCGTTTGTTTGCCAGTCCTAAATGGAGTTGAATCACAAGCAGTTTCCGTTCCTATGAGCAAGAGTTGTTTTCTGCTAAGGAAAGTCACTATTGCTCTCCCATTGCCATACACAGTGCAAATAGCACTCGCGTCTGTTCCCATCAAGTACAGTGTATTGGACTGAAGAGGAGCTACTGTTCTTGTCAGTTTCCTAAGCAGAATTGAACTAGATATGGCCCGTGTGTGTAGGAAGCACAGTTCTTTTGTTCTGAGCAAGCTCACTGTTTGGACCCCATAGGAAACACAGTAGAGTAGAAGAGTGCTCTTTTCTCAAAAGCAGAGTGTGTTTCTTGTAAGGCGAGCTAGAGTTTGTTTCCCAGTCCTAAATGGAGTTGAATCACATGCAGTTTTTGGTCCTACGAGCAAGAGTTGTTTTCTGGTAAGAAGAGTCACTATTGCGCTCCCATTGCCATACACAGTGCAAATAGCACTGGCGTCTGTACCCAGCATGTACAGGGTATTGGACTGAAGAGGATCTACTGTTCTTTTCACTTTCCTAAGCAGAGTTGAACTAGATATGGCCCGTGTGTGTAGGAAGCACAGTTCTTTTGTTCTGAGCAAGCTCACTGTTCGGACCCCTAGGAAACACAGTAGAGTAGAAGAGTGCTCTTTTCTCAAAAGCAGAGTGTGTTTCTTGTAAGGCGAGCTATCGTTTGTTTCCCAGTCCTAAATGGAGTTGAATCACATGCAGTTTCTGGTCCTACGAGCAAGAACTGTTTTCTGGTAAGAAGAGTCACTATTGCGCTCCCATTGTCACACACAGGGCAAATAGCACTGGCGTCTGTTCCCAGCATGTACAGTCTATTGGAATGAAGAGGTTCTACTGTTCTTGTCAGTTTCCTAAGCAGAATTGAACAAGATATGGCCCGTGTTTGTAGGAAGCACAGTTCTTTTGTTCTGAGAATGCTCACATTTCGAACCCCATAGGAACCACAGTAGAGTAGAAGTGTGCTTTTTTCTCAAAAGCAGAGTGTATTTCTTGTAAGGTGAACTAGCGTTTGTTTCCCTGTCCCAAATGGAGTTGAAATACACATGCAGTTTCTGGTCCTACGAGCAAGAGTTGTTTTTTGGTAAGAAGAGTCACTCTTGTGCTCCCTTTGCCATACACAGTGCAAATAGCCCTCGTGTCTGTTCCCAGCAAGTACAGTGTGTTGGACTGAAGAGCAGCTACTGTTCTTGTCAGTTTCCTAAGCAGAATTGAACTAGATATGGCCCGTGTGTGTAGGAAGCACAGTTCTTTTGTTCTGAGCAAGCCCACTGTTTGGACCCCAAAGGAAACACAGTAGAGTAGAAGAGTGCTCTTTCCTCAAAAGTAGAGTGTGTTTTTTGTAAGGCGAGCTAGCGTTTGTTTCCCAGTCCTAAATGGAGTTGAATCACATGCAGTTTCCATTCCTACGAGCAAGAGTTGTTTTCTGGTAAGGAAAGTCACTATTGCGCTCCCATTGCCGTACACAGTGCAAAAAGCACTCGCGTTTGTTCCCAGCAAGTATAGTGTATTGGACTAAAGAGGAGCTACTGTTCTTGTCAGTTTCCTAAGCAGAATTGAACTAGATATGGCCCGTGTGTGTAGGAAGCACAGTTCTTTTGTTCTGAGCAAGCTCACTGTTTGGACCCCATAGGAAACACAGTAGAGTAGAAGAGTGCTCTTTCCTCAAAAGCAGAGTGTGTTTTTTGTAAGGCGAGCTAGCGTTTGTTTCGCAGTCCTAAATGGAGTTGAATCAAATGCAGTTTCCATTCCTACGAGCAAGAGTTGTTTTCTGGTAAGGAAAGTCACTATTGCGTTCCCATTGCCGTACACAGTGCAAAAAGCACTCGCGTCTGTTCCCAGCAAGTACAGTGTATTGGACTGAAGAGGAGCTACTGTTCTTGTCAGTTTCCTAAGCAGAATTGAACTAGATATGGCCCGTGTGTGTACGAAGCACAGTTCTTTTGTTCTGAGCAAGCTCACTGTTTGGACCCCATAGGAAACACAGTAGAGTAGAAGAGTGCTCTTTTCTCAAAAGCAGAGTGTGTTTCTTGTAAGGCAAGCTAGCGTTTGTTTCCCAGTCCTAAATGGAGTTGAATCACATGCAGTTTCTGGTCCTACGAGCAAGAGTTGTTTTCTGGTAAGAAAAGTCACTATTGCGCTCCCATTGCCATACACAGTGCAAATAGCACTGGCGTCTGTACCTAGCATGTACAGTCTATTGGACTGAAGAGGATCTACTGTTCTTGTCAGTTTCCTAAGCAGAATTGAACAAGATATGGCCCGTGTGTGTAGGAAGCACAGTTCTTTTGTTCTGAGCAAGCTCACATTTCGAACCCCATAGAAAACACAGTAGAGTAGAAGAGTGCATTTTTCTCAAAAGCAGAGTGTGTTTCTTGTAAGGTGAGCTAGCGTTTGTTTCCCAGTCCTAAATGGAGTTGAAATACACATGCAGTTTCTGGTCCTACCAGCAAGAGATGTTTTCTGGTTAGAAGAGTCACTACTGCTCTCCCTTTGCCATACACAATGCAAATAGCCCTCGCGTCTGTTCCCAGCAAGTACAGTGTATTGGACTGAAGAGGAGCTACTGTTCTTGTCAGTTTCCTAAGCAGAATTGAAGAAGATATGGCCCGTGTGTGTAGGAAGCACAGTTCTTTTGTTCTGAGCAAGCTCACATTTCGAACCCCATAGAAAACACAGTAGAGTAGAAGAGTGCATTTTTCTCAAAAGCAGAGTGTGTTTCTTGTAAGGTGAGCTAGCGTTTGTTTTCCAGTCCTAATTGGAGTTGAAATACACATGCAGTTTCTGGTCCTACGAGCAAGAGTTGTTTTCTGGTAAGAAGAGTCACTATTGCGCTCCCTTTGCCATACAAAGTGCAAATAGCCCTCGCGTCTGTTCCCAGCAAGTACAGTGTATTGGACTGAAGAGGAGCTACTGTTCTTGTCAGTTTCCTAAGCAGACTTGAACTAGATATGGCCCATGTGTGTAGGAAGCACAGTTCTTTTGTACTCAGCAGGCTCACTGTTCTGGCCCTATAGGAAACACAGTAGAGTAGAAGAGTGCTCTTTCCTCAAAAGCAGAGTGTGTTTCTTGTAAGGCGAGCTAGCGTTTGTTTCCCAGTCCTAAATGGAGTTGAATCTCATGCAGTTTCCGTTCCTATGAGCAAGAGTTATTTTCTGCTAAGGAAAGTCACTATTGGTCTCCCATTGCCATACACAGTGCAAATAGCACTCGCGTCTGTTCCCATCAAGTACAGTGTATTGGACTGAAGAGGAGCTACTGTTCTTGTCAGTTTCCTAAGCAGAATTGAACTAGATATGGCCCGTGTGTGTAGGAAGCACAGTTCTTTTGTTCTGAGCAAGCTCACTGTTTGGACCCCATAGGAAAAACAGTAGAGTAGAAGAGTGCTCTTTTCTCAAAAGCAGAGTGTGTTTCTTGTAAGGCGAGCTAGCGTTTGTTTCCCAGTCCTAAATGGAGTTGAATCACATGCAGTTTCTGGTCCTACGAGCAAGAGTTGTTTTCTGGTAAGAAGAGTCACTATTGCGCTCCCATTGCCATACACAGTGCAAATAGCACTGGCGTCTGTACCCAGCATGTACAGGGTATTGGACTGAAGAGGATCTACTGTTCTTTTCACTTTCCTAAGCAGAGTTAAACTAGATATGGCCCGTGTGTGTAGGAAGCACAGTTCTTTTGTTCTGAGCAAGCTCACTGTTCGGACCGCTTAGGAAACACAGTAGAGTAGAAGAGTGCTCTTTTCTCAAAAGCAGAGTGTGTTTCTTGTAAGGCGAGCTATCGTTTGTTTCCCAGTCCTAAATGGAGTTGAATCACATGCAGTTTCTGGACCTACGAGCAAGAGTTGTTTTCTGGTAAGAAGAGTCACTATTGCGCTCCCATTGTCACACATAGGGCAAATAGCACTGGCGTCTGTTCCCAGCGTGTACAGTCTATTGGAAAGAAGAGGTTCTACTGTTCTTGTCAGTTTCCTAAGCAGAATTGAACAAGATATGGCCCGTGTTTTTAGGAAGCACAGTTCTTTTGTTCTGAGAATGCTCACATTTCGAACCCCATAGGAAACACAGTAGAGTAGAAGAGTGCTCTTTTCTCAAAAGCAGAGTGTGTTTCTTGTAAGGTGAACTAGCGTTTGTTTCCCAGTCCCAAATGGAGTTGAAATACACATGCAGTTTCTGGTCCTATGAGCAAGAGTTGTTTTTTGGTAAGAAGAGTCACTCTTGTGCTCCCTTTGCCATACACAGTGCAAATAGCCCTCGTGTCTGTTCGCAGCAAGTACAGTGTGTTGGACTGAAGAGGAGCTACTGTTCTTGTCAGTTTCCTAAGCAGAATTGAACTAGATATGGTCCGTGTGTGTAGGAAGCACAGTTCTTTTGTTCTGAGCAAGCTCACTGTTTGGACCCCTTAGGAAACACAGTAGAGTAGAAGAGTGCTCTTTCCTCAAAAGCAGAGTGTGTTTTTTGTAAGGCGAGCTAGCGTTTGTTTCACAGTCCTAAATGGAGTTGAATCATATGCAGTTTCCATTCCTAGGAGCAAGAGTTGTTTTCTGGTAAGGAAAGTCACTATTGCGCTCCCATTGCCGTACACAGTGCAAAAAGCACTCGCGTCTGTTCCCAGCAAGTACAGTGTATTGGACTGAAGAGGAGCTACTGTTCTTGTCAGTTTCCTATGCAGAATTGAACTAGATATGGCCCGTGTGTGTACGAAGCACAGTTCTTTTGTTCTGAGCAAGCTCACATTTCGAACCCCATAGAAAACACAGAAGAGTAGAAGAGTGCATTTTTCTCAAAAGCAGGGTGTGTTTCTTGTAAGGTGAGCTAGCGTTTGTTTCCCAGTCCTAATTGGAGTTGAAATACACATGCAGTTTCTGGTCCTACGAGCAAGAGTTGTTTTCTGGTGAGAAGAGTCACTATTGCGCTCCCTTTGCCATACACAGTGCAAATAGCCCTCGCGTCTGTTCCCAGCAAGTACAGTGTATTGGACTGAAGAGGAGCTACTGTTCTTGACAGTTTCCTAAGCAGAGTTGAACTAGATATGGCCCATGTGTGTAGGAAGCACAGTTCTTTTGTACTCAGCAAGCTCTTTGTTCTGGCCCTATAGGAAACACAGTAGAGTAGAAGAGTGCTCTTTCCTCAAAAGCAGAGTGTGTTTCTTGTAAGGCGAGCTAGAGTTTGTTTCCCAGTCCTAAATGGAGTTGAATCACATGCAGTTTCCGTTCCTATGAGCAAAAGTTTTTTTCTGCTAAGGAAAGTCACTATTGCTCTCCCATTGCCATACACAGTGCAAATAGCACTCGTGTCTGTTCCCATCAAGTACAGTGTATTGGACTGAAGAGGAGCTACTGTTCTTGTCAGTTTCCTAAGCAGAATTGAACTAGATATGGCCGTGTGTGTATGAAGCACAGTTCTTTTGTTCTGAGCAAGCTCACTGTTTGGAACCCATAGGAAACACAGTAGAGTAGAAGAGTGCTCTTTCCTGAAAAGCAGAGTGTGTTTTTTGTAAGGCGAGCTAGCGTTTGTTTCGCAGTCCTAAATGGAGTTGAATCACATGCAGTTTCCATTCCTACGAGCAAGAGTTGTTTTCTGGTAAGGAAAGTCACTATTGCGCTCCCATTGCCGTACACAGTGCAAAAAGCACTCGCGTCTGTTCCCAGCAAGTACAGTGTATTGGACTGAAGAGGAGCTACTGTTCTTGTCAGTTTCCTAAGCAGAATTGAACTAGATATGGCCCGTGTGTGTACGAAGCACAGTTCTTTTGTTCTGAGCAAGCTCACTGTTTGGCCGTATAGGAAACACAGTAGAGAAGAAGAGTGCTCTTTCCTCAAAAGCAGAGTGTGTTTTTGTAAGGCGAGCTAGCGTTTGTTTCGCATTCATAAATGGAGTTGAATCACATTCAGTTTCCGTTCCTACGAGCAAGAGTTGTTTTCTGGTAAGGAAAGTCACTATTGCGCTCCCATTGCCATACACAGTGCAAATAGCACTCGCGTCTGTTCCCAGCAAATACAGTGTATTGTACTGAAGAGGAGCTACTGTTCTTGTCAGTTTCCTAAGCAGAATTGAACTAGATATGGCCCGTGTGTGTAGGAAGCACAGTTCTTTTGTTCTGAGCAAGCTCACTGTTTGGACCCCATAGGAAACACAGTAGAGTAGACGAGTACTCTTTTCTCAAAAGCAGAGTGTGTTTCTTGTAAGGCGAGCTAGCGTTTGTTTGCCAGTCCTAAATGGAGTTGAATCCCATGCAGTTTCTGGTCCTAAGAGCAAGAGTTGTTTTCTGGTAAGAAGAGTCACTATTGCAATCCCATTGCCATACACAGTGCAAATAGCACTGGCGTCTGTACCCAGCATGTACAGCGTATTGGACTGAAGAGGATCTACTGTTCTTTTCAGTTTCCTAAGCAGAATTGAACTAGATATGGCCCGTGTGTGTAGGAAGCACAGTTCTTTTGTTCTGAGCAAGCTCACTGTTCTGGCCCTATAGGAAACACAGTAGAGTAGAAGAGTGCTCTTTCCTCAAAAGCAGAGTGTGTTTTTGTAAGGAAAGCTAGCGTTTGTTTCGCATTCATAAATGGAGTTGAATCACATTCAGTTTCCGTTCCTACGAGCAAGAGTTGTTTTCTGGTAAGGAAAGTCACTATTGCGCTCCCATTGCCATACAGAGTGCAAATAGCACTCGCGTCTGTTCCCAGCAAGTACAGTGTATTGTACTGAAGAGGAGCTACTGTTCTTGTCAGTTTCCTAAGCAGAATTGAACTAGATATGGCCCGTGTGTGTAGGAAGTACAGTTCTTTTGTTCTGAGCAAGCTCACTGTTTGGATCAAATAGGAAACACAGTAAAGTAGAAGAGTGCTCTTTTCTCAAAAGCAGAGTCTGTTTCTTGTATGGCGAGCTAGCGTTTGTTTCCCAGTCCTAAATGGAGTTGAATCACATGCAGTTTCTGTTCCTACGAGCAAGAGTTGTTTTCTGGTAAGAAGAGTCACTATTGCGCTCCCATTGCCATACACAGTGCAAATAGCACTGGCGTCTGTACCAAGCATGTACAGGGTATTGGACTGAAGAGGATCTGCTGTTCTTGTCAGTTTCCTAAGAAGAATTGAACTAGATATGGCCCGTGTGTGTGGGAAGCACAGTTCTTTTGTTCTGAGCAAGGTCCATGTTCTGGCACTATAGGAAACACAGTAGAGTAGGAGAGTGCTCTTTTCTCAAAAGCAGAGTGTGTTTCTTGTAAGTCGAGCTAGCGTTTGTTTCCCAGTCCTAAATGGAGTTGAATCACACGCAGTTTCTGGTCCTACGAGCAAGAAATTTTTTGGTAATAAGAGTCACTATTGTGCTCCCATTGTCATACTCAGGGCAAATAGCACTGGCCTCTGTTCCCAGCATGTACAGTGTATTGGACTGAAGAGGAGCTACTGTTCTTGTCAGGTTCCTAAGCAGAGTTGAACTAGATATGGCCCATGTGTGTAGGAAGCACAGTTCTTTTGTACTCAGCAAGCTCACTGTTCTGACACTATAGGAAAAACAGTAGAGTAGAAGAGTGTTCTTTCCTCAAAAGCAGAGTGTGTTTCTTGTAAGGCGAGCTAGCGTTTGTTTCCCAGTCCTAAAAGGAGTTGATCACATGCAGTTTCCGTTCCTATGAGCAAGAGTTGTTGTCTGGTAAGGAAAGTCACTATTGCACTCCCATTGCCATACACAGTGCAAATAGCACTGGCGTCTGTACCCAGCAAGTACAGTGTATTGGACTGAAGAGGAGCTACTGTTCTTGTCAGTTTCCTAAGCAGAATTGAACTAGATATGGCCCGTGTGTGTAGGAAGCACAGTTCTTTTTTTCTGAGCAAGCTCACTGTTTGGACCCCATAGGAAACACAGTAGAGTAGAAGAGTGCTCTTTTCTCAAAAGCAGAGTATGTTTCTTGTAAAACGAGCTAGCGTTTGTTTCCCAGTCCTAAATGGAGTTGAATCAAATGCAGTTTTTGGTCCTACGAGCAAGAATTGTTTTCTGGTAATAAGAGTCACTATTGTGTTCCCATTGCCAGACATAGTACAAATAACACTCGCGTCTCTTTCCAGCAAGTACAGTGTATTGGTCTGAAGAGGAGCTACTGTTCATGTCATTTTCCTAAGCAAAGTTGAACTAAATAAGGCCCGTGTGTGTAGGAAGCACAGTTCTTTTGTTCTGAGCAAGCTCACTGTTCGAACCCCATAGGAAACACAGTAGTGGGAAGAGTGCTCTTTTCTCAAAAGCAGAGTGTGTTTCTTGTAAGGCGAGCTAGCGTTTGTTTCCCAGTAATAAATGGAGTTGAAATACACATGCAGTTTCTGGTCCTACCAGCAAGAGATGTTTTCTGGTTAGAAGAGTCACTATTGCTCTCCCTTTGCCATACACAATGCAAATAGCCCTCGCATCTCTTCCCAGCAAGTACAGTGTATTGGACTGAAGAGGAGCTACTGTTCTTGTCAGTTTCCTAAGCAGAATTGAACAAGATATGGCCCGTGTGTGTAGGAAGCACAGTTCTTTTGTTCTGAGCAAGCTCTCATTTCGAACCCCATAGAAAACACAGTAGAGTAGAAGAGTGCATTTTTCTCAAAAGCAGAGTGTGTTTCTTGTAAGGTGAGCTAGCGTTTGTTTTCCAGTCCTAATTGGAGTTGAAATACACATGCAGTCTCTGGTCCTACGAACAAGAGTTGTTTTCTGGTAAGAAGAGTCACTATTGCGCTCCCTTTGCCATACACAGTGCAAATAGCCCTCGCGTCTGTTCCCAGCAATTACAGTGTATTGGACTGAAGAGGAGCTACTGTTCTTGTCAGTTTCCTAAGCAGAGTTGAACTAGACATGGCCCATGTGTGTAGGAAGCACAGTTCTTTTGTACTCAGCAAGCTCACTGTTCTGGCCCTATAGGAAACACAGTAGAGTAGAAGAGTGCTCTTTCCTCAAAAGCAGAGTGTGTTTCTTGTAAGGCGAGCTAGCGTTTGTTTCCCAGTCCTAAATGGAGTTGAATCACATGCAGTTTCCATTCCTATGAGCAAGAGTTGTTTTCTGCTAAGGAAAGTCACTATTGCTCTCCCATTGCCATACACAGTGCAAATAGCACTCGCGTCTGTTCCCATCAAGTACAGTGTATTGGACTGAAGAGGAGCTACTGTTCTTGTCAGTTTCCTAAGCAGAATTGAACTAATTATGGCCCGTGTGTGTAGGAAGCACAGTTCTTTTGTTCTGAGCAAGCTCACTGTTTGGACCCCTTAGGAAACACAGTAGAGTAGAAGAGTGCTCTTTTCTCAAAAGCAGAGTGTGTTTCTTGTAAGGCGAGCTAATGTTTGTTTCCCAGTCCTAAATGGAGTTGAATCACATGCAGTTTCTGGTCCTATGAGCAAGAGTTGTTTTCTGGTAAGAAGATTCACTATTGCGCTCCCATTGCCATACACAGTGCAAATAGCACTGGCGTCTGTACACAGCATGTACAGGGTATTGGACTGAAGAGGACCTACTGTTCTTTTCACTTTCCTAAGCAGAGTTGAACTAGATATGGCCCGTGTGTGTAGGAAGCACAGTTCTTTTGTTCTGAGCAAGCTCACTGTTCAGACCCCTTAGGAAACACAGTAGAGTAGAAGAGTGCTCTTTTCTCAAAAGCAGAGTGTGTTTCTTGTAAGGCGAGCTATCGTTTGTTTCCCAGTCCTAAATGGAGTTGAATCACATGCAGTTTCTGGTCCTACGAGCAAGAGTTGTTTTCTGGTAAGAAGAGTCACTATTGCGCTCCCATTGTCACACACAGGGCAAATAGCACTGGCGTCTGTTCCCAGCATGTACAGTCTATTGGAATGAAGAGGTTCTACTGTTCTTGTCAGTTTCCTAAGGAGAATTGAACAAGATATGGCCCGTGTTTGTAGGAAGCACAGTTCTTTTGTTCTGAGAATGCTCACATTTCGAACCCCATAGGAAACACAGTAGAGAAGAAGAGTGCTTTTTTCTCAAAAGCAGAGTGTGTTTCTTGTAAGGCGAGCTAGCGTTTGTTTCCCAGTCCTAAATGGAGTTGAATCACATGCAGTTTCTGTTCCTATGAGCAAGAGTTGTTTTCTGCTAAGGAAAGTCACTATTGCTCTCCCATTGCCATACACAGTGCAAATAGCACTGGCGTCTGTACCCAGCATGTACAGGGTATTGGACTGAAGAGGATCTGCTGTTCTTGTCAGTTTCCTAAGAAGAATTGAACTAGATATGGCCCGTGTGTGTGGGAAGCACAGTTCTTTTGTTCTGAGCAAGCTCCATGTTCTGGCACTATAGGAAACACAGTAGAGTAGGAGAGTGCTCTTTTCTCAAAAGCAGAGTGTGTTTCTTGTAAGTCGAGCTAGCGTTTGTTTCCCAGTCCTAAATGGAGTTGAATCACACGCAGTTTCTGGTCCTACGAGCAAGAAATTTTTTGGTAATAAGAGTCACTATTGTGCTCCCATTGTCATACTCAGGGCAAATAGCACTGGCCTCTGTTCCCAGCATGTACAGTGTATTGGACTGAAGAGGAGTTACTGTTCTTGTCAGGTTCCTACGCAGAGTTGAACTAGATATGGCCCATGTGTGTAGGAAGCACAGTTCTTTTGTACTCAGCAAGCTCACTGTTCTGACACTATAGGAAAAACAGTAGAGTAGAAGAGTGTTCTTTCCTCAAAAGCAGAGTGTGTTTCTTGTAAGGCGAGCTAGCGTTTGTTTCCCAGTCCTAAAAGGAGTTGATCACATGCAGTTTCCGTTCCTATGAGCAAGAGTTGTTGTCTGGTAAGGAAAGTCACTATTGCACTCCCATTGCCATACACAGTGCAAATAGCACTGGCGTCTGTACCCAGCAAGTACAGTGTATTGGACTGAAGAGGAGCTACTGTTCTTGTCAGTTTCCTAAGCAGAATTGAACTAGATATGGCCCGTGTGTGTAGGAAGCACAGTTCTTTTTTTCTGAGCAAGCTCACTGTTTGGACCCCTAGGAAACACAGTAGAGTAGAAGAGTGCTCTTTTCTCAAAAGCAGAGTATGTTTCTTGTAAGGCGAGCTAGCGTTTGTTTCCCAGTCCTAAATGGAGTTGAATCAAATGCAGTTTTTGGTCCTACGAGCAAGAATTGTTTTCTGGTAATAAGAGTCACTATTGTGTTCCCATTGCCAGACATAGTACAAATAACACTCGCGTCTGTTTCCAGCAAGTACAGTGTATTGGTCTGAAGAGGAGCTACTGTTCATGTCATTTTCCTAAGCAAAGTTGAACTAAATAAGGCCCGTGTTTGTAGGAAGCACAGTTCTTTTGTTCTGAGCAAGCTCACTGTTCGAACCCCATAGGAAACACAGTAGTGGGAAGAGTGCTCTTTTCTCAAAAGCAGAGTGTGTTTCTTGTAAGGCGAGCTAGCGTTTGTTTCCCAGTAATAAATGGAGTTGAAATACACATGCAGTTTCTGGTCCTACCAGCAAGAGATGTTTTCTGGTTAGAAGAGTCACTATTGCTCTCCCTTTGCCATACACAATGCAAATAGCCCTCGCATCTCTTCCCAGCAAGTACAGTGTATTGGACTGAAGAGGAGCTACTGTTCTTGTCATTTCCTAAGCAGAATTGAACAAGATATGGCCCGTGTGTGTAGGAAGCACAGTTCTTTTGTTCTGAGCAAGCTCACATTTCGAACCCCATAGAAAACACAGTAGAGTAGAAGAGTGCATTTTTCTCAAAAGCAGAGTGTGTTTCTTGTAAGGTGAGCTAGCGTTTGTTTTCCAGTCCTAATTGGAGTTGAAATACACATGCAGTTTCTGGTCCTACGAACAAGAGTTGTTTTCTGGTAAGAAGAGTCACTATTGCGCTCCCTTTGCCATACACAGTTCAAATAGCCCTCGCGTCTGTTCCCAGCAAGTACAGTGTATTGGACTGAAGAGGAGCTACTGTTCTTGTCAGTTTCCTAAGCAGAGTTGAACTAGACATGTCCCATGTGTGTAGGAAGCACAGTTCTTTTGTACTCAGCAAGCTCACTGTTCTGGCCCTATAGGAAACACAGTAGAGTAGAAGAGTGCTCTTTCCTCAAAAGCAGAGTGTGTTTCTTGTAAGGCGAGCTAGCGTTTGTTTCCCAGTCCTAAATGGAGTTGAATCACATGCAGTTTCCGTTCCTATGAGCAAGAGTTGTTTTCTGCTAAGGAAAGTCACTATTGCTCTCCTATTGCCATACACAGTGCAAATAGCACTCGCGTCTGTTCCCATCAAGTACAGTGTATTGGACTGAAGAGGAGCTACTGTTCTTGTCAGTTTCCTAAGCAGAATTGAACTAGATATGGCCCGTGTGTGTAGGAAGCACAGTTCTTTTGTTCTGAGCAAGCTCACTGTTTGGACCCCTTAGGAAACACAGTAGAGTAGAAGTGTGCTCTTTTCTCAAAAGCAGAGTGTGTTTCTTGTAAGGCGAGCTAATGTTTGTTTCCCATTCCTAAATGGAGTTGAATCACATGCAGTTTCTGGTCCTACGAGCAAGAGTTGTTTTCTGGTAAGAAGATTCACTATTGCGCTCCCATTGCCATACACAGTGCAAATAGCACTGGCGTCTGTACACAGCATGTACAGGGTATTGGACTGAAGAGGATCTACTGTTCTTTTCACTTTCCTAAGCAGAGTTGAACTAGATATGGCCCGTGTGTGTAGGAAGCACAGTTCTTTTGTTCTGAGCAAGCTCACTGTTCAGACCCCTTAGGAAACACAGTAGAGTATAAGAGTGCTCTTTTCTCAAAAGCAGAGTGTGTTTCTTGTAAGGCGAGCTATCGTTTGTTTCCCAGTCCTAAATGGAGTTGAATCACATGCAGTTTCTGGTCCTACGAGCAAGAGTTGTTTTCTGGTAAGAAGAGTCACTATTGCGCTCCCATTGTCACACACAGGGCAAATAGCACTGGCGTCTGTTCCCAGCATGTACAGTCTATTGGAATGAAGAGGTTCTACTGTTCTTGTCAGTTTCCTAAGCAGAATTGAACAAGATATGGCCGGTGTTTGTAGGAAGCACAGTTCTTTTGTTCTGAGAATGCTCACATTTCGAACCCCATAGGAAACACAGTAGAGTAGAAGAGTGCTTTTTTCTCAAAAGCAGAGTGTGTTTCTTGTAAGGTGAACTAGCGTTTGTTTCCCTGTCCCAAATGGAGTTGAAATACACATGCAGTTTCTGGTCCTACGAGCAAGAGTTGTTTTTTGGTAAGAAGAGTCACTCTTGTGCTCCCTGTGCCATACACAGTGCAAATAGCCCTCGTGTCTGTTCCCAGCAAGTACAGTGTGTTGGACTGAAGAGGAGCTACTGTTCTTGTCAGTTTCCTAAGCAGAATTGAACTAGATATGGCCCGTGTGTGTAGGAAGCACAGTTCTTTTGTTCTGAGCAAGCTCACTGTTTGGACCCCATAGGAAACACAGTAGAGTAGAAGAGTGCTCTTTCCTCAAAAGCAGAGTGTGTTTTTTGTAAGGCGAGCTAGCGTTTGTTTCGCAGTCCTAAATGGAGTTGAATCACATGCAGTTTCCATTCCTACGAGCAAGAGTTGTTTTCTGGTAAGGAAAGTCACTATTGCGCTCCCATTGCCATACACAGTGCAAAAGGCACTCGCGTCTGTTCCCAGCAAGTACAGTGTATTGGACTGAAGAGGAGCTACTGTTCTTGTCAGTTTCCTAAGCAGAATTGAACTAGCTATGGCCCGTGTGTGTAGGAAGCACAGTTCTTTTGTTCTGAGCAAGCTCACTGTTCTGGCCCTATAGGAAACACAGTAGAGTAGAAGAGTGCTCTTTCCTCAAAAGCAGAGAGTGTTTTTGTAAGGCAAGGTAGTGTTTGTTTCGCATTCATAAATGGAGTTGAATCACATTCAGTTTCCGTTCCTACGAGCAAGAGTTGTTTTCTGGTAAGGAAAGTCACTATTGTGCTCCCATTGCCATACACAGTGCAAATAGCACTGGCGTCTGTACCCAGCATGTACAGTGTATTGGACTGAAGAGGATCTGCTGTTCTTGTCAGTTTCCTAAGAAGAATTGAAGTGGATATGGCCATTTGTGTAGGAAGCACAGTTCTTTTGTTCTGAGCAAGCTCACTGTACTGGCCCTATAGGTAACACAGTAGAGTAGAAGAGTGCTCTTTTCTCAAAAGCAGAGTGTGTTTCTTGTAAGGAGAGCTAGTGTTTGTTTCCAAGTCCTAAAAGCAGTTGAATCACGTGCAGTTTCTAGTCCTACGAGCAAGGGTTGTTTTCTGGTAAGAAGAGTCACTATTGCGCTCCCTTTGCCATACATAGTGCAAATAGCCCTCTCGTCTGTTCCCAGCAATTACAGTGTATTGGACTGAAGAGGAGCTACTGTTCTTGTCAGATTCCTAAGCAGAGTTGAACTAGATATGGCCCGTGTTTGTAGGAAGCACAGTTCTTTTGTTCTCAACAAGCTCACTGTTCGGACCCCATAGAAAACACAGTAGAGTAGAGGAGTGCTCTTTTCTCAAAAGCAGAGTGTGTTTCTTGTAAGGCGAGCTAGCGTTTGTTTTCCAGTCCTAAATGGAGTTGAATCAAATGCAGTTTTTGGTCCTACGAGCAAGAATTGTTTTCTGGTAATAAGAGTCACTATTGTGCTCCCATTGCCATACATAGTACAAATAACACTCGCGTCTGTTTCCAGCAAGTACAGTGTATTGGTCTGAAGAGGAGCTACTGTTCATGTCAGTTTCCTAAGCAAAGTTGAACTAAATAAGGCCCGTGTGTGTAGGAAGCACAGTTCTTTTGTTCTGAGCAAGCTCACTGTTCGAACCCCATAGGAAACACAGTAGAGGGAAGAGTGCTCTTTTCTCAAAAGCAGAGTGTGTTTCTTGTAAGGCGAGCTAGCGTTTGTTTCCCAGTAATAAATGGAGTTGAAATACACATGCAGTTTCTTGTCCTACCAGCAAGAGATGTTTTCTGGTTAGAAGAGTCACTATTGCTCTCCCTTTGCCATACACAATGCAAATAGCCCTCGCGTCTGTTCCCAGCAAGTACAGTGTATTGGACTGAAGAGGAGCTACTGTCCTTGTCAGTGTCCTAAGCAGAATTGAACAAGATATGGCCCGTGTGTGTAGGAAGCACAGTTCTTTTGTTCTGAGCAAGCTCACATTTCGTACCCCATAGAAAACACAGTAGAGTAGAAGAGTGCATTTTTCTCAAAAGCAGAGTGTGTTTCTTGTAAGGTGAGCTAGCGTTTGTTTTCCAGTCCTAATTGGAGTTGAAATACACATGCAGTTTCTGGTCCTACGAGCAAGAGTTGTTTTCTGGTAAGAAGAGTCACTATTGCGCTCCCTTTGCCATACACAGTGCAAATAGCCCTCGCGTCTGTTCCCAGCAAGTACAGTGTATTGGACTGAAGAGGAGCTACTGTTCTTGTCAGTTTCCTAAGCAGACTTGAACTAGATATGGCCCATGTGTGTAGGAAGCACAGTTCTTTTGTACTCAGCAAGCTCACTGTTCTGGCCCTATAGGAAACACAGTAGAGTAGAAGAGTGCTCTTTCCTCAAAAGCAGAGTGTGTTTCTTGTAAGGCGAGCTAGCGTTTGTTTCCCAGTCCTAAATGGAGTTGAATCACATGCAGTTTCCGTTCCTATGAGCAAGAGTTTTTTTCTGCTAAGGAAAGTCACTATTGCTCTCCCATTGCCATACACAGTGCAAATAGCACTCGCGTCTGATCTCAGCAAGTACAGTGTATTGGACTGAAGAGGAGCTACTGTTCTTGTCAGTTTCCTAAGCAGAATTGAACTAGATATGGCCCGTGTGTGTAGGAAGCACATTTCTTTTGTTCTGAGCAAGCTCACTGTTTGGACCCCATAGGAAACACAGTAGAGTAGAAGAGTGCTCTTTTCTCAAAAGCAGAGTGTGTTTCTTGTAAGGCGAGCTAGCGTTTGTTTCCCAGTCCTAAATGGAGTTGAATCACATGCAGTTTCTGGTCCTACGAGCAAGAGTTGTTTTCTGGTAAGAAGAGTCACTATTGCGCTCCCATTGCCATACACAGTGCAAATAGCACTGGCGTCTGTACCCAGCATCTACAGGGTATTGGACTGAAGAGGATCTACTGTTCTTTTAACTTTCCTAAGCAGAGTTGAACTAGATATGGCCCGTGTGTGTAGGAAGCACAGTTCTTTTGTTCTGAGCAAGCTCACTGTTCGGACCCCTTAGGAAACACAGTAGAGTATAAGAGTGCTCTTTTCTCAAAAGCAGAGTGTGTTTCCCGTAAGGCGAGCTATCGTTTGTTTCCCAGAACTAAATGGAGTTGAATCACATGCAGTATCTGGTCCTACGAGCAAGAGTTGTTTTCTGGTAAGAAGAGTCACTATTGCGCTCCCATTGTCACACACAGGGCAAATAGCACTGGCGTCTGTTCCCAGCATGCACAGTCTATTGGAATGAAGAGGTTCTACTGTTCTTGTCAGTTTCCTAAGCAGAATTGAACAAGATATGCCCCGTGTTTGTAGGAAGCACAGTTCTTTTGTTCGGAGAATGCTCACATTTCGAACCCCATAGGAAACACAGTAGAGTAGAAGAGTGCTTTTTTCTCAAAAGCAGAGTGTGTTTCTTGTAAGGTGAGCTATCGTTTGTTTTCCAGTCCTAAATGGAGTTGAAATAAACATGCAGTTTCTGGTCCTACGAGCAAGAGTTGTTTTCTGGTAAGAAGAGTCACTCTTGTGCTCCCTTTGCCATACACAGTGCAAATAGCCCTCACGTCTGTTCCCAGCAAGTACAGTATATTGGACTGAAGAGGAGCTACTGTTCTTGTCAGTTTCCTAAGCAGAGTTGAACTAGATATTGCCCATGTGTGTAGGAAGCACAATTCATTTGTACTCAGCAAGCTCACTGTTCTGGCCCTATAGGAAACACAGTAGAGTAGAAGAGTGCTCTTTCCTCAAAAGCAGAGTGTGTTTTTGTAAGGCGAGCTAGCGTTTGTTTCGCAGTCCTAAATGGAGTTGAATCACATTCAGTTTCCGTTCCTAGGAGCAAGCGTTGTTTTCTGGTAAGGAAAGTCACTATTGAGCTCCCATTGCCATACACAGTGCAAATAGCACTGGCGTTTGTACCCAGCATGTACAGTGTATTGTACTGAAGAGGATCTACTGTTCTTGTCAGTTTCCTAAGCAGAATTGAACTAGATATGGCCCGTGTGTGTAGGAAGCACAGTTCTTTTGTTCTGAGCAAGCTCACTGTTCTGGCACTATAGGAAACACAGTAGAGTAGAAGAGTGCTCTTTTCTCAAAAGCAGAGTGTGTTTCTTGTAAGGCGAGCTAGCGTTTGTTTCCCAGTCCTAAATGGAATTGAATCACATGCAGTTTCTGGTCCTACGAGCAAGAGTTGTTTCTGGTAATAAGAGTCACTATTGCGCTCCCATTGTCATACACAGGGCAAATAGCACTGGCCTCAGTTCTCAGCATGTACAGTGTATTGGACTGAAGAGGATCTACTGTTCTTGTCAGGTTCCTAAGTAGAGTTGAACTAGATATGGCCCATGTGTGTAGGAAGCACAGTTCTTTTGTACTCAACAAGCTCACTGTTCTGGCCCTATAGGAAACACAGTAGAGTAGAAGAGTGCTCTTTCCTCAAAAGCAGAGTGTGTTTCTTGTAAGGCGAGCTAGCGTTTGTTTCCGAGTCCTAAATGGAGTTGAATCACATGCAGTTTCCGTTCCCATTAACAAGAGTTGTTTTCTGGTAAAGAAAGTCACTATTGCGCTCCCATTGCCATACACAGTTCAAATAGCACTCGCGTCTGTTCCCAGCAAGTACAGTGTTTGGGACTGAATAGGAGCTACTGTTCTTGTCAGTTTCCTAGCAGAATTGAACTAGGTATGGCCTGTGTGTGTAGGAAGCACAGTTCTTTTGTACTCAGCAAGCTCACTCTTTGGACCCCATAGGAAACACAGTAGAGTAGAAGAGTACTCTTTTCTCAAAAGTAGAGTGTGTTTCTTGTAAGACGAGCTAGCATTTGTTTCCCAGTCCTAAATCAAGTTGAAATACACATGCAGTTTCTGGTCCTACCAGCAAGAGTTGTTTTCTGGTTAGAAGAGTCACTACTGTGCTCCCTTTGCCATGCACAATGCAAATAGCCCTCGCGTCTGTTCCCAGCAAGTACAGTGTATTGGACTGAAGAGGAGCTACTGTTCTTGTCAGTTTCCTAAGCAGAATTGAACTAGTTATGGCCCATGTGTGTAGGAAGCACATTTCTTTTGTTCTCAGCAAGCTCACTGTTCGGACCCCATAGGAAACACAGTAGAGTAGAAGAGTGCTCTTTCCTCAAAAGCAGAGTGTGTTTCTTGTAAGGCGAGCTAGCATTTGTTTCCCAGTCCTAAATGGAGTTGAATCACATGCAGTTTCTGGTCCTACGAGCAAGAGTTGTTTTCTGGTAAGAAGAGTCACTATTGCACTCCCATTGCCATACATAGTGCAAATAGCACTGTCGTCTGTACCCAGCATGTACAGTGTATTGGACTGAAGAGGATCTACTGTTCTTGTCAGTTTCCTAAGCAGAATTGAACTAGATATGGCCCGTGTGTGTAGGAAGCACAGTTCTTTTGTTTTGAGCAAGCTCACTGTTCTAGCCCTATAGGAAACGCAGTGGAGTAGAAGAGTGCTCTTTTCTCAAAAGCAGAGTGTGTTTCTTGTAAGGCGAGCTAGCGTTTGTTTCCCAGTCCTAAATGGAGTTGAATCACATGCAGTTTCTGGTCCTACGAGCAAGAGTTTTTTCTGGTAATAAGAGTCACTATTGCGCTCCCATTGTCATACACAGGGCAAATAGCACTGGCCTCTGTTCTCAGCATGTACAGTGTATTGGACTGAAGAGGATGTACTGTTCTTATCAGGTTCTTAAGCAGAGTTGAACTAGACATGGCCCATGTGTGTAGGAAGCACAGTTCTTTTGTACTCAGCAAGCTCACTGTTCTGGCACAATAGGAAACACAGTAGAGTAGAAGAGTGCTCTTTAATCAAAAGCAGAGTGTGTTTCTTGTAAGGCGAGCTAGCGTTTGTTTCCCAGTCCTAAATGGAGGTGAATCACATGCAGTTTCCGTTCCTACGAGCAAGAGTTGTTTTCTGGTAAGGAAAGTCACTATTGTGCTCCCATTGCCATACACAGTGCAAATAGCCCTCGCGTCTGTTCCCAGCAAGTACAGTGTATTGGACTGAATAGGAGCTACTGTTCTTGTCAGTTTCCTAAGCAGAATTGAACTAGATATGTCCCGTGTGTGTAGGAAGCACAGTTCTTTGTACTCAGCAAGCTCACTGTTTGGACCCCATAGGAAACACAGTAGAGTAGAAGAGTGCTCTTTTCTCAAAAGCAGAGTGTGTTTCTTGTAAGGCGAGCTAGCATTTGTTTCCCAGTCCTAAATGGAGTTGAAATACACATGCAGTTTCTGGTCCTACCAGCAAGGGTTGTTTTCTGGTTAGAAGAGTCACTATTGTGCTCCCTTTACCATACAAAGTGCAAATAGCCCTCGCGTCTGTTCCCAGCAAGTACAGCGTATTGGACTGAAGAGGAGCTACTGTTCTTGTCAGTTTCCTAAGCAGAGTTGAACTAGATATGGCCCGTGTGTGTAGGAAGCACAGTTCTTTTGTTCTGAGCAAGCTCACTGTTCGGACCCCATAGGAAACACAGTAGAGTAGAAGAGTGCTCTTTTCTCAAAAGCAGAGTGTGTTTCTTGTAAGGCGAGCTAGCATTTGTTTCCCAGTCCTAAATGGAGTTGAATCACATGCAGTTTCTGGTCCTACGAGCAAGAGTTGTTTTCTGGTAAGAAGAGTCACTATTGCGCTCCCTTTGCCATACACAGTGCAAATAACCCTCTCGTCTGTACCCAGCAAGTACAGTGTATTGGACTGAAGAGGAGCTACTGTTCTTGTCAGTTTCCTAAGCAGAGTTGAACTAAATATGGCCCGTGTGTGTAGGAAGCACAGTTCTTTTGTTCTGAGCAAGCTCACTGTTCGGACTCTATAGAAAACACAGTAGAGTAGAGGAGTGCTCTTTTCTCAAAAGCAGAGTGTGTTTCTTGTAAGGCGAGCTAGCGTTTGTTTCCCAGTCCTAAATGGAGTTGAATCAAATGCAGTTTTTGGTCCTACAAGCAAGAGTTGTTTTTTGGTAAGAAGAGTCACTATTGCGCTCCTATTGCCATACATAGTACAAATAACACTCGCGTCTGTTTCCAGCAAGTACAGTGTATTGGTCTGAAGAGGAGCTACTGTTCTTGTCAGTTTCCTAAGCAAAGTTGAACTAGATAAGGCCCGTGTGTGTAGGAAGCACAGTTCTTTTGTTCTGAGCAAGCTCAATGTTCGAACCACATAGGAAACACAGTAGAGAGAAGAGTGCTCTTTTCTCAAAAGCAGAGTGTGTTTCTTGTAAGGCAAGCTACCGATTGTTTCCCAGTCCTAAATGGAGTTGAATCAAATGCAGTTTTTGGTCCTACGAGCAAAAGTTGTTTTCTGGAGAGAATAGTCATTATTGCGCTCCCAGTGCCATACACAATGCAAATAGCACTGGCGTCTGTACCCAGCATGTACAGTGTAATGGACTGAAGAGGATCTACTGTTCTTGTCAGTTTCCTAAGCAGAATTGAACTAGATTTGCCCCGTGTGTGTAGGAAGCACAGTTCTTTTGTTCTGAGCAAGCTCATTGTTCTAGCCCTATAGGAAACACAGTAGAGTAGAACAGTGCTCTTTTCTCAAAAGCAGAGTGTGTTTCTTGTAAGGCGAGCTAGCGTTTGTTTCCCAGTCCTAAATGGAGTTGAATCACATGCAGTTTCTGGTCCTACGAGCAAGAGTTTTTTCTGGTAATAAGAGTCACTATTGCGCTCCCATTGTCATACACAGGGCAAATAGCACTGGCCTCTGTTCTCAGCATGTACAGTGTATTGGACTGAAGAGGAGCTACTGTTCTTGTCAGCTTCCTAAGCAGAGTTGAACTAGATATGGCCCATGTGTGTAGGAAGCACAGTTCTTTTGTACTCAGCAAGCTCACTGTTCTGGCCATATAGGAAACACAGTAGAGTAGAAGTGTGCTCTTTCCTCAAAAGCAGAGTGTGTTTCTTTTAAGGCAAGCTAGCGTTTGCTTCCCAGTCTTAAATGGAGTTGAATCACATGCAGTTTCCGTTCCTACGAGCAAGAGTTGGTTTCTGGTAAGGAAATTCACTATTGCGCTCCCATTGCCATACACAGTGCAAATAGCACTCGCGTCTGTTCCCAGCAAGTACAGTGTATTGGACTGAAGAGGAGCTACTGTTCTTGTCAGGTTCCTAAGCGGAGTTGAACTAGATATGGCCCGTGTGTAGGAAGCACAGTTCTGTTGTTCTCAGCAAGCTGACTGTTCGGACCCCATAGGAAACACAGTAGATCAGAAGAGTGCTCTTTTCTCAAAAGCCGAGTGTGTTTAGTGTAAGGCGACCTAGCGTTTGCTTCCCAGTCCTAAATGGAGTTGAATCACATGCAGTTTCTGGTCCTAAGAGCAAGAGTTGTTTCCTGGTAAGAAGATTCACTATTGCGCTCCCATTGCCATACACAGTGCAAACAGCACTCGCTTTTGCTCTCAGCAAGTACAGTGTATTCGATCGAAGAGGAGCTACTGTTCTTGTCAGTTTCCTAAGCAGAGTTGAACTAGATATGGCCCGTGTGTGTAGGAAGCACAGTTCATTTGTTCTGAGCAAGCTAACTTTTCGGACCCCATAGGAAACACAGTAGAGTAGAAGAGTACTCTTTTCTCAAAAGCAGAGTGTGTTTCTTGTAAGGCGAGCTAGCTTTTGTTTCCCAGTCGTAAATGAAGTTGAATCACATGCTGTTTCTGGTCCTACGAGTAGAGTTGTTTTTTGGTAAGAAGAGTCACTCTTGCGCTCCCATTGCCATACACAGTGCAAATAGCACTTGCGTCTTTTCCAATCAAGTACAGTGTATTGGACTGAAGAGGAGATACTGTTCTTGTCAGTTTCCTGAGCAGAGTTGAACTAGATATGGCCCGTGTGTATAGGAAGCACAGTTCTTTTGTTCTGAGCAAGCTCACTTTCTGGCCCTATAGGAAACACAGTAGAGTAGAAGAGTGCTCTTTTTTCAAAAGCAGAGTGTGTTTTTTGTAAGGCGATATAGCGTTTGTTTCCCAGTCCTAAATGGAGTTGAATCACATGCATTTTCTGGACGTAAGAGCAAGAGTTGTTTTCTGGTAAGGAAAGTCACTATTGTACTCCCATTGTCATATACAGGGGAAATAGCATTGGCGTCTTTTCCCAGCATGTACAGTGTATTGGACTGAAGAGGATCTACTGTTCTTGTCAGTTTCCTAAGCAGAATTAAACTAGATACGGCCATGTGTGTAGGAAGCACAGTTCTTTTGTTCTGAGCAAGCTCACTGTTCTGGCCCTATAGGAAACACTGTAGAGTAGAAGAGTGCTCTTTTCTCAAAAGCAGAGTGTGTTTCTTCTAAGGCGAGATAGCGTTTGCTTCCTAGACCTAAATGGAGTTGAATCACATGCAGTTTCTGGTCCTACAAGCAAGAGTTGTTTTCTGGTAAGAAGAGTCACTATTGTGCTCGCATTGTCATACACAGGGCAAATAGCACTGGCGTCTTTTCCCAGCATGTACAGTGTATTGGTCTGAAGAGGATCTACTGTTCTTGTCAGTTTCCTAAGCAGAGTTGAACTAGATATGGCCCGTGTGTGTAGGAAGCACAGTTCTTTTGTTCTGAGCAAGCTCACTGTTTGGACCCCATAGGAAATACAGTAGAGTAGAAGAGTGCTCTTTTCTCAAAAGCAGAGTGTGTTTCTTGTAAGGCGAGCTAGTGTTTTTTTCCCAGTCCTAAATGGAGTTGAATCACATGCAGTTACTGGTACTAAGAGCAAGAGTTGTTTTCTGGTAAGAAGAGTCACTATTGTGCTCCCATTGCCGTACACAGCGCAAATAGCACTCGCATCTGTTCCCAGCAAGTACAGTGTATTGGACTGAATAGGAGCTACTGTTCTCTTCAGTTTCCTAAGCAGAGTTGAACTAGATATGGCCCATGTGTGTAGGAAGCACAGTTCCTTTGTTCTGAGCAAGCTCACTGTTCTGGCCCTATAGGAAACACATTAGAGTAGAAGAGTGCTCTTTTCTCAAAAGCAGAGTGTGTTTCTTGTAAGGCGAGCTAGCGTTTGTTTCCCAGTCCTAAATGGAGTTGAATCACATGCAGTTTTTGATCCTACGCGCAAGAGTTGTTTTCTTGTAAGGAAAGTCACTATTGTGCTCCCATTGCCAAACACAGTGCAAATAGCACTCGCATCTGTTCCCAGCAAGTACAGTGTATTGGACTGAAGAGGAGCTACTGTTCTTGTCAGTTTCCTAAGCAGAATTGAAGTGGATATGGCCATTTGTGTAGGAATCACAGTTCTTTTGTTCTGAGCAAGCTCACTGTACTGGCCCTAGAGGTAACACAGTAGAGTAGAAGAGTGCTCTTTTCTCAAAAGTAGAGTGTGTTTCTTGTAAGGCGAGCTAGCGTTTGTTTCCCAGTCCTAAATGGAGTTGAATTACATGCAGTTTTTGGTCCTATGAGCAAGAGTTGTTTTCTGGTAAGGAAAGTCACTATTGCGCTCCCATTGACATACACAGTGCAAATAGCACTGGCCTCTGTTCTCAGCATGTACAGTGTATTGGACTGAAGAGGATCTACTGTTCTTGTCAGGTTCCTAAGCAGAGTTGAACTAGATATGGCCCGTGTGTGTAGGAAGCACAGTTCTTTTTTACTCAGCAAGCTCACTGTTCTGGCCCTATAGGAAAAACAGTAGAGTAGAAGAGTGCTCTTTTCTCAAAAGCAGAGTGTGTTTCTTGTAAGGCAAGGTAGCGTTTGTTTCCCAGTCCTAAATGGAGTTGAATCACATGCAGTTTATGTTCCTACGAGCAAGAGTTTTTTCTGGTAATAAGAGTCACTATTGCGCTCCCATTGTCATACACAGGGCAAATAGCACTGGCCTCTGTTCTCAGCATGTACAGTGTATTGGACTGAAGAGGATGTACTGTTCTTATCAGGTTCTTAAGCAGAGTTGAACTAGACATGGCCCATGTGTGTAGGAAGCACAGTTCTTTTGTACTCAGCAAGCTCACTGTTCTGGCACAATAGGAAACACAGTAGAGTAGAAGAGTGCTCTTTAATCAAAAGCAGAGTGTGTTTCTTGTAAGGCGAGCTAGCGTTTGTTTCCCAGTCTTAAATGGAGTTGAATCACATGCAGTTTCTGTTCCTACGAGCAAGAGTTGGTTTCTGGTAAGGAAATTCACTATTGCGCTCCCATTGCCATACACAGTGCAAATAGCGCTCGCCTCTCTTCCCAGCAAGTACAGTGTATTGGACTGAAGAGGATCTACTGTTCTTGTCAGGTTCCTAAGCAGAGTTGAACTAGATATGGCCCGTGTGTAGGAAGCACAGTTCTGTTGTTCTCAGCAAGCTGACTGTTCGGACACCATAGGAAACACAGTAGAGCAGAAGAGTGCTCTTTTCTCAAAAGCCGAGTGTGTTTAGTGTAAGGCGACCTAGCGTTTGCTTCCCAGTCCTAAATGGAGTTGAATCACATGCAGTTTCTGGTCCTAAGAGCAAGAGTTGTTTTCTGGTATGAAGAGTCACTATTGCGCTCCCTTTGCCATACACAGTGCAAATAGCACTCGCGTTTGCTCTCAGCAAGTACAGTGTATTGGATTGAAGAGGAGCTACTGTTCTTGTCAGTTTCCTAAGCAGACTTGAACTAGATATGGCCCGTGTGTAGGAAGCACAGTTCATTTGTTCTGAGCAAGCTAACTGTTCGGACCCCATAGGAAACACAGTAGAGTAGAAGAGTGCTCTTTTCTCAAAAGCCGAGTGTGTTTAGTGTAAGGCGACCTAGCATTTGCTTCCCAGTCCTAAATGGAGTTGAATCACATGCAGTTTCTGGTCCTAAGAGCAAGAGTTGTTTCCTGGTAAGAAGATTCACTATTGCGCTCCCATTGCCATACACAGTGCAAATAGCACTCGCTTTTGCTCTCAGCAAGTACAGTGTATTGTATCGAAGAGGAACTACTGTTCTTGTCAGTTTCCTAAGCAGACTTGAACTAGATATGGCCTGTGTGTGTAGGAAGCACAGTTCATTTGTTCTGAGCAAGCTAACTTTTCGGACCCCATAGGAAACACAGTAGAGTAGAGGAGTACTCTTTTCTCAAAAGCAGAGTGTGTTTCTTATAAGGCGAGCTAGCTTTTGTTTCCCAGTCGTAAATGAAGTTGAATCACATGCAGTTTCTGGTCCTAAGAGTAGAGTTGTTTTTTGGGAAGAAGAGTCACACTTGTGCACCCATTGCCATACACAGTGCAAATAGCACTTGCGTCTTTTCCAATCAAGTACAGTGTATTGGACTGAAGAGGAGATACTGTTCTTGTCAGTTTCCTGAGCAGAGTTGAACTAGATATGGCCCGTGTGTATAGGAAGCACAGTTCTTTTGTTCTGAGCAAGCTCACTTTCTGGCCCTATAGGAAACACAGTAGAGTAGAAGAGTGCTCTTTTCTCAAAAGCAGAGTGTGTTTCTTGTTAGGCGATATAGCGTTTGTTTCGCAGTCCTAAATGGAGTTGAATCACATGCATTTTCTGGATGTAAGAGCAAGAGTTGTTTTCTGGTAAGGAAAGTCACTATTGTGCTCCCATTGTCATACACAAGGCAAATAGCATTGGCGTCTGTTCCCAGCATGTACAGTGTATTGGACTGAAGAGGATCTACTTTTCTTGTCAGTTTCCTAAGCAGAATTGAACTAGATACGGCCATGTGTGTAGGAAGCACAGTTCTTTTGTTCTGAGCAAGCTCACTGTTCTGGCCCTATAGGAAAAACTGTAGAGTAGAAGAGTGCTCTTTTCTCAAAAGCAGAGTGTGTTTCTTCTAAGGCGAGATAGCGTTTGCTTCCTAGACCTAAATGGAGTTGAATCACATGCAGTTTCTGTTCCTACAAGCAAGAGTTGTTTTCTGGTAAAAAGAGTCACTATTGCGCTCGCATTGTCATACACAGGGCAAATAGCACTGGCGTCTTTTCCCAGCATGTACAGTGTATTGGACTGAAGAGGAGCTACTGTTCTTGTCAGTTTCCTACGCAGAGTTGAACTATATATAGCCCGTGTGTGTAGGAAGCACAGTTCTTTTGTTCTGAGCAAGCTCACTGTTCGGACCCCATAGGAAATACAGTAGAGTAGAAGAGTGCTCTTTTCTCAAAAGCAGAGTGTGTTTCTTGTAAGTCGAGCTAGTGTTTTTTTCCCAGTCCTAAATGGAGTTGAATCACATGCAGTTACTGGTACTAAGAGCAAGAGTTGGTTTCTGGTAAGAAGAGTCACTATTGTGCTCCCATTGCCGTACACAGTGCAAATAGCACTCGCATCTGTTCCCAGCAAGTACAGTGTATTGGACTGAATAGGAGCTACTGTTCAATTCAGTTTCCTAAGCAGAGTTGAACTAGATATGGCCCATGTGTGTAGGAAGCACAGTTCCTTTGTTCTGAGCAAGATCACTGTTCTGGCCCTATTGGAATCACATTAGAGTAGAAGAGTGCTCTTTTCTCAAAAGCAGAGTGTGTTTCTTGTAAGGCGAGCTAGCGTTTGTTTCCCAGTCCTAAATGGAGTTGAATCACATGCAGTTTTTGGTCCTACGCGCAAGAGTTGTTTTCTTGTAAGGAAAGTCACTATTGTGCTCCCATTGCCAAACACAGTGCAAATAGCACTCGCATCTGTTCCCAGCAAGTACAGTGTATTGGACTGAAGAGGAGCTACTGTTCTTGTCAGTTTCCTAAGCAGAATTGAAGTGATATGGCCATTTGTGTAGGAAGCACAGTTCTTTTGTTCTGAGCAAGCTCACTGTACTGGCCCTATAGGTAACACAGTAGAGTACAAGAGAGCTCTTTTCTCAAAAGCAGTGTGTGTTTCTTGTAAGGCGAGCTAGCGTTTGTTTCCCAGTCCTAAATGGAGTTGAATCACATGCAGTTTTTGGTCCTATGAGCAAGAGTTGTTTTCTGGTAAGGAAAGTCACTATTGCGCTCCCATTGACATACACAGTGCAAATAGCACTGGCCTCTGTTCTCAGCATGTACAGTGTATTGGAATGAAGAGGATCTACTGCTCTTGTCAGGTTCCTAAGCAGAGTTGAACTACATAAAGCCCATGTGTGTAGGAAGCACAGTTCATTTTGCTCAGCAAGCTCACTGTTCTGGCCCTATAGGAAACACAGTAGAGTAGAAGAGTGCTCTTTTCTCAAAAGCAGAGTGTGTTTCTTGTAAGGCGAGGTAGCGTTTGTTTCCCAGTCCTAAATGGAGTTGAATCACATGCAGTTTCTGGTCCTACGAGCAAGAGTTTTTTCTGGTAATAAGAGTCACTCTTGCGCTCCCATTGTCATACACAGGGCAAATAGCACTGGCCTCTGTTCTCAGCATGTACAGTGTATTGGACTGAAGAGGATCTACTGTTCTTGTCAGCTTCCTAAGCAGAGTTGAACTAGATATGGCCCATGTGTGTAGGAAGCACAGTTCTGTTGTTCTCAGCAAGCTGACTGTTCGGACACCATAGGAAACACAGTAGAGCAGAAGAGTGCTCTTTTCTCAAAAGCCGAGTGTGTTTAGTGTAAGGCGACCTAGCGTTTGCTTCCCAGTCCTAAATGGAGTTGAATCATATGCAGTTTCTGGTCCTAAGAGCAAGAGTTTGTTTTCTGGTAAGAAGAGTCACTATTGCGCTCCCTTTGCCATACACAGTGCAAATAGCACTCGCGTTTGCTCTCAGCAAGTACAGTGTATTGGATTGAAGAGGAGCTACTGTTCTTCTCAGTTTCCTAAGCAGACTTGAACTAGATATGGCCCGTGTGTTTAGGAAGCATAGTTCATTTGTTCTGAGCAAGCTAACTGTTCGGACCGCATAGGAAACACAGTAGAGTAGAAGAGTACTCTTTTCTCAAAAGCAGAGTGTGTTTCTTGTAAGGCGAGCTAGCTTTTGTTTCCCAGTCGTAAATGAAGTGAATCACATGCAGTTTCTGGTCCTACGAGTAGAGTTGTTTTTTGGTAAGAAGAGTCACTCTTGTGCTCTCATTGCCATACACAGTGCAAATAGCACTTGCGTCTTTTCCAATCGAGTACAGTGTATTGGACTGAAAAGGAGATACTGTTTTTGTCAGTTTCCTGAGCAGAGTTGAACTAGATATGGCCCGTGTGTATAGGAAGCACAGTTCTTTTGTTCTGAGCAAGCTCACTTTCTGGCCCTATAGGAAACACAGTAGAGTAGAAGAGTGCTCTTTTCTCAAAAGCAGAGTGTGTTTCTTGTAAGGCGAGATAGTGTTTGTTTCCCAGTCCTATATGGAAGTGAATCACATGCATTTTCTGGACGTAAGAGCAAGAGTTGTTTACTGGTAAGGAAAGTCACTACTGCGCTCCCATTGTCATACACAGGGCAAATAGCACTGGCGTCTGTTCCCAGCATGTACAGTGTATTGGACTGAAGAGGATCTACTGTTCTTGTCAGTTTCCTAAGCAGAATTGAACTAGATACGGCCATGTGTTTAGGAAGCACAGTTCTTTTGTTCTGAGCAAGCTCACTGTTCTGGCCCTATAGGAAACACAGTAGAGTAGAAGAGTGCTCTTTTCTCAAAAGCAGAGTGTGTTTCTTGTAAGGCGAGATAGCGTTTGCTTCCAAGACCTAAACGGAGTTGAATCACATGCAGTTTCTGGTCCTACAAGCAAGATTTGTTTTCTGGTAAGAAGAGTCACTATTTTGCTCGCATTGTCATACACAGGGCAAATAGCACTGGCGTCTGTTCCCAGCCTGTACAGTGTATTGGACTGAAGAGGATCTACTGTTCTTGTCAGTTTCCTCTGCAGAGTTGAACTAGACATGGCCCGTGTGTGTAGGAAGCACAGTTCTTTTGTTCTGAGCAAGCTCACTGTGCGGACCCCATAGGAAACTCAGTGCTCTTTTCTCAAAAGCAGAGTGTGTTAGTTGTATGGCGAGATAGCGTTTGCTTCCCAGACTAAATGGAGTTGAATCACATGCAGTTTCTGGTCCTACAAGCAAGAGTTGTTTTCTGTTAAGAAGAGTCACTATTGCGCTCGCATTGTCATACACAGGGCAATAACACTGGCGTCTTTTCCCAGCATGTACAGTGTATTGGACTGAAGAGAATCTACTGTTCTTGTCAGTTTCCTACACAGAGTTGAACTAGATATAGCCCGTGCGTGTAGGAAGCACAGTTTTTTTGTTCTGAGCAAGCTCACTGTTCTGGCCCTATAGGAAACACAGTAGAGTAGCAGAGTGCTCTTTTCTCAAAAGCAGAGTGTGTTTCTTGTAAGGCAAGCTAGTGTTTGTTTCCAAGTCCTAAATGGAGTTGAATCACATGCAGTTTCTGGTCCTACAAGCAAGAGTTGTTTTCTGTTAAGAAGAGTCACTATTGCGCTCGCATTGTCATACACAGGGCAAATAGCACTGGCGTCTTTTCCCAGCATGTACAGTGTATTGCACTGAAGAGGATCTACTGTTCTTGTCAGTTTCCTAAGCAGAATTGTACTAGATATGGCCATGTGTGCAGAAAGTACAGTTCTTTTGTTCTGAGCAACCTCACTGTTCGGACCCCATAGGAAATACAGAAGAGTAGAAGAGTGCTCTTTTCTCAAAAGCAGAGTGTGTTTCTTGTAAGGCGAGCTACCGTTTGTTTCCCAGTCCTAAATGGAGTTGAATCACATGCAGTTTTTGGTCCTACGCGCAAGAGTTGTTTTCTGGTAAGGAAAGTCACTATTGTACTCCCATTACCAAACACAGAGCAAACAGATAACGCATCTGTTCCCAGCAAGTACAGTGTATGGGACTGAAGAGGAGCTACTGTTCTTGTCAGTTTCCTAAGCAGAATTGAAGTGGATATGGCCATTTGTGTAGGAAGCACAGTTCTTTTGTTCTGAGCAAGCTCACTGTACTGGCCCTATAGTTAACACAGTAGAGTAGAAGAGTGCTGTTTTCTCAAAAGCAGAGTGTGTTTCTTGTATGGCGAGCTAGCGTTTGTTTCCCAGTCCTAAATGGAGTTGAATCAAATGCAGTTTTTGGTCCTACGAGCAAGAGGTGTTTTCTGGTAAGAAGAGTGAATATTGCGCTCCCTTTGCCATACATAGTGCAAATAGCCCTCTCGTCTGTTCCCAGCAAGTACAGTGTATTGGACTGAAGAGGAGCTACTGTTCTTGTCAGTTTCCTAAGCAGAGTTGAACTAGATATGGCCCGTGTGTGTAGGAAGCACAGTTCTTTTGTTCTCAGCAAGCTCACTGTTCGGACCCCATAGAAAACACAGTAGAGTAGAAGAGTGCTCTTTTATCAAAAGCAGAGCGTGTTTCTTGTAAGGCGAGCTAGCGTTTGTTTCACAGTCCTAAGTGGATTGAATCAAATGAAGTTTCTGGTCCTACGAGCAAGAGTTGTTTTCTTGTAAGAAGAGACACTATTGTGCTCCAATTGCCGTACACAGTGCAAGTAGCACTCGCGTCTTTTCCCCAGTAAGTACAGTGTATTGGACTGAAGAGGAGCTACTCTTCTCGTTAGTTTCCTAAGCAGAGTTGAAATAGATATGGCCCGTGTGTGTAGGAAGCACAGTTCATTTGTTCTGAGCAAGCTCACTGTTCAGACCCCATAGGAAACACAGTAGAGTAGAAGAGTACTCTTTTCTCAAAAGCAGAGTGTGTTTCTTGTAAGGCGAGCTAGCTTTGGTTTCCCAGTCATAAATGAAGTTGAATCACATGCAGTTTCTGGTCCTACGAGTAGAGTTGTTTTTTGATAAGAAGAGTCACTATTGCACTCCCATTGCCATACACAGTGCAAATAGCACTTGCGTCTGTTCCAATCAAGTACAGTGTATTGGAATGAAGAGGAGATACTGTTCTTGTCAGTTTCCTGAGCAGAGTTGAACTAGATATGGCCCGTGTGTATAGGAAGCACAGTTCTTTTGTTCTGAGCAAGCTCACTTTCTGGCCCTATAGGAAACACAGTAGAGTAGAAGAGTGCTCTTTTCTCAAAAGCAGAGTGTGTTTCTTGTAAGGTGAGCTAGCGTTTGTTTCCCAACCCTAAATGGAGTTTAATTACATGCAGTTTTTGGTCATACGAGCAAGAGTTGTTTTCTGGTAAGGAAAGTCACTATTGCGCTCCCTTTGCCATACACAGCACAAATAGCACTCAAGTCTGTCCCAGCAAGTACAGTGTATTAGACTGAAGATGAGCTACTGTTCTTGTCAGTTTCCTAAGCAGAGTTGAACTAGATAAGGCCCGTGTGTATAAGAAGCACAGTTATTTTGTTCTGAGCAAGCTCACTGTGCGGACCCCATAGGAAACTCAGTGCTCTTTTCTCAAAAGCAGAGTGTGTTAGTTGTAAGCAAGATAGCGTTTGCTTTCAAGACCTAAATGGAGTTGAATCACATGCAGTTTCTGGGAATACAAGCAAGAGTTGTTTTCTGGTAAGAAGAGTCACTATTGTGCTCGCATTGTCATACACAGGGCAAATAGCACTGGAGTCTTTTCCCAGCATGTACAGTGTATTGGACTGAAGAGGATCTACTGTTCTTGTCAGTTTCCGATGCAGAGTTGAACTAGATATGGCCCGTGTGTGTAGGAAGCACAGTTCTTTTGTTCTGAACAAGCTCACTGTTCTGGCCCTATAGGAAACACAGTAGAGTAGAAGAGTACTCTTTTCTCAAAGCAGAGTGTGTTTCTTGTAAGGCGAGCTAGCGTTTGTTTCCCAGTCCTAAATGGATTTGAATCACATGCATTTTCTGGCCTACAAGCAAGAGTTTTTTCTGGTAAGAAGAGTAACTATTGCGATCCCATTGTCATACACAGGCCAAATAGCACTGGCATTTGTTCCCAGCATGTACAGAGTATTGGACTGAAGAGGATCTACTGTTCTTGTCAGGTTCCTAAGCAGACTTGAACTAGATATGGCCCGTGTGTGTATGAAGCACAGTTCATTTGTTCTGAGCAACCTCACTGTTCGGACCCCATAGGAAACACAGTAGAGTAGAAGAGTACAATTTCTCAAAAGCAGAGTGTGTTTCCTGTAAGGCGAGCTAGCTTTTGTTTCCCAGTCGTAAATGAAGTTGAATCACACGCAGTTTCTGGTCCTACGAGTTGAGTTGTTTTTTGGTAAGAAGAGTCACTATTGTGCTCCCATTGCCATACACAGTGCAAATAGCACTTGCGTCTGTTCCAATCAAGTACAGTGTATTGGACTGAAGAGGAGATACTGTTCTTGTCACTTTCCTAAGCAGAGTTGAACTAGATATGGCCCATGTGTATAGGAAGCACATTTCTTTTGTTCTGAGCAAGCTCACTGTTCGGACACCATAGGAAACACAGTAGAGTAGAAGAGTGCTCTTTTCTCAAAAGCAGAGTGTGTTTCTTGTAAGGCGAGCTAATGTTTGTTTCCCAGTCCTAAAAGGAGTTGAATGACATGCAGTTTTTGGTCCTACAAGCAAGAGTTGTTTTCTGGTAAGAAGAGTCACTATTGCCCTCCCAATGTCATACACAGGGAAAATAGCACTGGCGTTTGTTCCCAGCATGTACAGTGTATTGGACTGAAGAGGATGTACTGTTCTTGTCAGTTTCCTAAGCAGAATTGAACTAGATACGGCCATGTGTGTAGGAAGCACAGTTCTTTTGTTCTGAGCAAGCTCACTTTTCTGGCCCTATAGGAAACACAGTAGAGTAGAAGAGTGCTCTTTTCTCAAAAGCAGAGTTTGTTTCTTGTAAGGTGAGCTAGCGTTTGTTTCCCACCCCTAAATGGAGTTTAATCACATGGAGTTTTTGGTCATACGCACAAGAGTTGTTTTCTGGTAAGGAAAGTCACTATTGCGCTCCCTTTGCCATACACAGCACAAATAGCACTCACGTCTGTTCCCAGCAAGTACAGTGTATTGGACTGAAGAGGAGCTACTGTTCTTGTCAATTTCCTAAGCAGAGTTGAACTAGATATGGCCCGTGTGTATAGGAAGCACAGCTCTTTTGTTCTGAGCTAGCTCACTGTGCGGACCGCATAGGAAACTCAGGGCTCTTTTCTCAAAAGCAGAGTGTGTTTCTTGTAAGGCGAGCTAGCTTTTGTTTCCCAGTCCTAAATGAATTTGAATCACATGCAGTTTCTGGTCCTACGAGTAGAGTTATATTTTGGTAAGAAGAGTCACTATTGTGCTCCCCTTGCCATATACAGTACAAATAACACTTGCGTCTGTTCCAATCACGTACAGTGTATTGAACTGAAGAGGAGCTACTGTTCTTGTCAGTTTCCTAATTAGAGTTGAACTAGATGTGGCCCGTGTATATAGGAAGCACAATTCTTTTGTTCTGAGCAATCTCATTGTTCGGACCCCATAGGAAACACAGTAGAGTAGAAGAGTGCTCTTTTCTCAAAAGCAGAGTGTGTTTCTTGTAAGGCGAGCTAGCGTTTGTTTCCCAGTCCTAAATGGAGTTGAATCATATGCAGTTTCTGGACTTACGAACAAGAGTTGTTTTCTGATAAGTAAAGTCACTATTGCGCTCCCATTGTCATTCACAGGGCAAATAGCACTGGCGTCTGTTCCCAGCATGTACAGTGTATTGGACTGAAGAGGATCTACTGTTCTTGTCAGTTTCCTAAGCAGAATTGAACTAGATACTGCCATGTGTGTAGGAAGCACAGTTCTTTTGCTCTGAGCAAGCTCACTGTTCGGACCCCATAGGAAACACAGTAGAGTAGAAGTGTGCCCTATTCTCAAAAGCAGAGCTTGTTTCTTGTAAGGCAAGCTAGCGTTTGTTTCCCAGTCCTAAGTGGAGTTAATCACATGCAGTTTCTGGTCCTAAGAACCAGAGGTGTTTTCTGGTAGGAAGAGTCACTATTGTGCTCCCACTGCTATACACAGTGCAAATAGCACTCGCATCTGTTCCCAGCAAGTACAGTGTATTGGACTGAAGAGGAGCTACTGTTCTCGTTAGTTTCCTAAGCAGAGTTGAACTAGATATGGCCCGTGTGTGTAGGAAGCACAGTTCTTTTGTTTTGAGCAAGCTCACAGTTCTGGCCCTAAAGAAAACACAGTAGAGTAGAAGTGTGCCCTTTTCTCAAAAGCAGAGCTTGTTTCTTGTAAGGCAAGCTAGCGTTTGTTTCCCAGTCCTAAGTGGAGTTGAATCACATGCAGTTTCCGGCCCTACAAGCAAGAGATGTTTTCTGGTAAAAAGAGTCACTATTGTGCTCCCAATGCCGTACACAGTGCAAATAGCACTCGCGTCTGTTCCCAGCAAGTACAGTGTATTGGACTTAAGGGAATCTACTGTTCTTGTCAGTTTCCTAAGCAGAGTTGAACTAGATATGGCCGGTGTGTATAGGAAGCACAGTTCTTTTGTTCTGAGCAAGCTCACTGTTCGGACCCCATAGGAAACACAGTAGAGTAGAAGAGTGCTCTTTTCTCAAAAGCAGAGTGTGTTTCTTGTAAGGCGAGCTAGCGTTTGTTTCCCAGTCCTAAGTGAAGTTGAATCACATGCAGCTACTGGTACTAAGAGCAAGAGTTGTTTTCTGGTAAGAAGAGTCACTATTGTGCTTCCATTGCCGTACACAGTGCAAAGAGCACTCGCATCTGTTACCAGAAAATACAGTGTATTGGACTGAAGAGGAGCTACTGTTCTTGTCAGTTTCCTAAGCAGAGTTGAACTAGATATGGCCCGTGTGTGTAGGAAGCACAGTTCTTTTGTTCTGAGCATGCTCACTGTTCTGGCCCTATAGGAAACACAGTAGAGTAGAAGAGTGCTCTTTTCTCAAAAGCAGAGTGTGTTTCTTGTAAGGCGAGCTAGCGTTTGTTTCCCAGTCCTAAATGGAGTTGAATCACATGCAGTTTTTGGTCCTACGCACAAGAGTTGTTTTCTGATAAGGAAAGTCACTATTGTGCTCCCATTGCCAAACACAGTACAAATAGCACTTGCATCTGTTCCCAGCAAGTACAGTTTATTGGACTGAAGAGGAGCTACTGTTCTTGTCAGTTTCCTAAGCAGAGTTGAACTAGATATGGCCCATGTGCGTAGGAAGCACAGTTCTTTTGTTCTGAACAAGCTCACTGTTCGGAACCCATAGGACACAGAGTAGAGAAGAAGAGTTCTCTTTTCTCAAAAGCAGAGTATGTTTCTTTTAAGGCGAGCTTGCTTTGGTTTCCCACCCCTAAATGGAGTTGAATCACATGCAGTTTCTGTTCCTACAAGCAAGAGTTGTTTTCTGGTAAGAAGAGTCACTATTGCCCTCCCATTGTCATACACAGGGCAAATAGCACTGGCGTCTGTTCCCAGCATGTACAGTGTATTGGACTGAAGAGGATCTACTGTTCTTGTCAGTTGCCTAAGCATAATTGAACTAGATATGGCCCGTGTGTGTAGGAAGCACAGTTCTTTTGTTCTGAGAAAACTCACTGTTCGGACCCCATAGGAAACACAGTAGAGTAGAAGTGTGCGCTATTCTCAAAAGCAGAGCTTGTTTCTTGTAAGGCAAGCTAACGTTTGTTTCCCAGTCCTAAGTGGAGTTGAATCACATGCAGTTTCTGGTCCTAAGAGCCAGAGGTGTTTTCTGGAGGAAGAGTCACTATTGTGCTCCCATTGCTGTACACAGTGCAAATAGTATTCGCGTCTGTTCCCAGCACGTACAGTGTATTGGAATGAAGAGGAGCTACTGTTCTCGTTAGTTTCCTAAGCAGAGTTGAACTAGATATGGCCCCTGTGTGTAGGAAGCACAGTTCTTTTGGTCTGAGCAAGCTCACTGTTCTGGACCTATAGAAAACACAGTAGAGTAGAAGTGTGCCCTTTTCTCAAAAGCAGAGCTTGTTTCTTGTAAGGCAAGCTAGCATTTGTTTCCCAGTCCTAAGTGGAGTTGAATCACATGCAGTTTCTGGCCCTACGAGCAAGAGATGTTTTCTGGTAAAAAGAGTCACTATTGCGCTCCCAATGCCGTACACAGTGCAAATAGCACTCGTGTCTGTTTCCAGAAAGTACAGTGTATTGGACTGAAGGGGATCTACTGTTCTTGTCAGTTTCCTAAGCAGAGTTGAACTAGATATGGCCGGTGTGTATAGGAAGCACAGTTCTTTTGTTCTGAGCAAGCTCACTGTTCGGACCCCTTAGGAAACACAGTAGAGTAGAAGAGTGCTCTTTTCTCAAAAGCAGAGTGTGTTTCTTTTTTTTTTTTTTTTTGTTTTTCGAGACAGGGTTTCTCTGTGTAGCTTTGCGCCTTTCCTGGAACTCACTTGGTAGCCCAGGCTGGCCTCGAACTCACAGAGATCCACCTGGCTCTGCCTCCCGAGTGCTGGGATTAAAGGCGTGCGCCACCACCGCCCGGCCGAGTGTGTTTCTTGTAAGGCGAGCTAGCGTTTGTTTCCCAGTCCTAAGTGAAGTTGAATCACATGCAGTTACTGGTACTAAGAGCAAGAGTTGTTTTCTGGTAAGAAGAGTCACTATTGTGCTCCCATTGCCATACACCGTGCAAATAGCACTCGCATCTGTTCCCAGCAAGTACAGTGTATTGGACTGAAGAGGAGCTACTGTTCTCGTCAGTTTCCTAAGCAGAGTTGAACTAGATATGGCCCGTGTGTGTAGGAAGCACAGTTCTTTTGTTCTGAGCAAGCTCACTGTTCTGGCCCTATAGGAAACACAGTAGAGTAGAAGAGTGCTCTTTTCTCAAAAGCAGAGTGTGTTTCTTGTAAGGCGAGCTAGCGTTTGTTTCCCAGTCCTAAATGGAGTTGAATCACATGCAGTTTTTGGTCCTATGTGCAAGAGTTGTTTTCTGGTAAGGAAAGTCACTATTGTGCTCCCATTTCCAAACACAGTGCAAATAGCACTCGCATCTGTTCCCAGCAAGTACAGTGTATTGGACTGAAGAGGAGCTACTGTTCTTGTCAGTTTCCTAAGCAGAGTTGAACTAGATATGGCCGGTGTGTATAGGAAGCACAGCTCTTTTGTTCTGAGCTAGCTCACTTTGCGGACCCCATAGGAAACTCAGTGCTCTTTTCTCAAAAGCAGAGTGTCTTTCTTGTAAGGCGAGATAGCGTTTGCATCCCAGATCTGAATGGAGTTGAATCACATGCAGTTTCTGGTCCTACATGCAAGAGTTGTTTTCTGGTAAGAAGAGTCACTATTGTGCTCGCATTGTCATACACAGGGCAAATAGCACTGGCGTCTTTTCCCAGCATTTATAGCGTATTGAACTGAAGAGGATCTACTGTTCTTGTCAGATTCCTACGCAGAGTTGAACTAGATATAGCCCGTGTGTGTAGGACGCACAGTTCTTTTGTTCTGAGCAAGCTCACTGTTCTCGCAATATAGGAAACACAGTAGAGTAGAAGAGTGCTCTTTTCTCAAAAGCAGAGTGTGTTTCTTGTAAGGCGAGCTAGCGTTTGTTTCCCAGTCCTAAATGGAGTTGAATCACATGCAGTTTTTGGTCCTAGGCGCAAGAGTTGTTTTCTGGTAAGGAAAGTCACTATTGCGCTCCCATTGCCAAACACAGTACAAATAGCACTCGCATCTCTTCCCAGCAAGTACAGCGTATTGGACTGAAGGGGAGCTACTGTTCTTGTCAGTTTCCTAAGCAGAGTTGAACTAGATATGGCCCGTGTGCGTAGGAAGCACAGTTCTTTTTTTCTGAGCAAGCTCACTGTTCGGGACACATAGGACACATAGTAGAGAAGAAGAGTGCTCTTTTCTCAAAAGCAGAGTGTGTTTCTTGCAAGGCGAGCTAGTTTTGTTTCCCTGTCCTAAATGAATTTGAATCACATGCAGTTTCTGGTCCTACGAGTAGAGTTATATTTTGGTAAGAAGAGTCACTATTGTGCTCCCATTGCCATATACAGTACAAATAACATTTGTGTCTGTTCCAATCAAGTACAGTGTATTGAACTGAAGAGGAGCTACTGTTTTTGTCAGTTTCCTAACTAGAGTTGAACTAGATGTGGCCCATGTGTATAAGAAGCACAGTTCTTTTGTTCTGAGCATGCTCACTGTTCAGACACCATAGGAAACACAGTAGAGTAGAAGAGTGCTCTTTTCTCAAAAGCAGAGTGTGTTTCTTGTAAGGCGAGCTAGCGTTTGCTTACCAGACCTAAATGGAGTTGAATCACATGCAGTTTCTGGTCCTACGAGCAAGAGTTGTTTTCTGGTAAGAAGAGTCACTATTGCGCACCCATTGTCATACACAGGGCAAATAGCACTGGCGTTAGTTCCCAGCATGTACAGTGTATTGGACTGAAGAGGATCTACTCTTCTTGTCAGTTTCCTAAGCAGAATTGAACTAGATACAGCCATGTGTGTAGGAAGCACAGTTCTTTTGTTCTGAGCAAGCTCACTGTTCTGGCCCTATAGGAAACACAGTAGAGTAGAAGAGTGCTCTTTTCTCAAAAGCAGAGTTTGTTTCTTGTAAGGTGAGCTAGCGTTTGTTTCCCACCCCTAAATGGAGTTTAATCACATGCAGTTTTTGGTCATATGCACAAGAGTTGTTTTCTGGTAAGGAAAGTCACTATTGCGCTCCCTTTGCCATACACAGCACAAATAGCACTCATGTCTGTTCCCAGCAAGTACAGTGTATTGGACTGAAGAGGAGATACTGTTCTTGTCAGTTTCCTAAGCAGAGTTGAACTAGATATTGCCGGTGTGTATAGGAAGCACAGCTCTTTTGTTCTGAGCTAGCTCACTGTGCGGACCCCATAGGAAACTCAGTGCTCTTTTCTCAAAAGCAGAGTGTGTTTCTTGTAAGGCGAGCTAGCTTTTGTTTCCCAGTCCTAAATGAATTTGAATCACATGCAGTTTCTGGTCCTATGAGTAGAGTTATATTTTGGTAAGAAGGGTCACTATTGTGCTCCCGTTGCCATATACAGTACAAATAACAATTGCGTCTGTTCCAATCAAGTACAGTGTATTGAACTGAAGAGGAGCTACTGTTCTTGTCAGTTTCCTAATTAGAGTTGAACTAGATATGGCCCGTGTGTATAGGAAGCACAGTTCTTTTGTTCTGAGCAAGCTCACTGTTCGGACCCCATAGGAAACACAGTAGAGTAGAAGAGTGCTCTTTCCTCAAAAGCAGAGTGTGTTTCTTGTAAGGCGAGCTAGCGTTTGTTTCCCAACCCTAAATGGAGTTTAATTACATGCAGTTTTTGGTCATACCAGCAAGAGTTGTTTTCTGGTAAGGAAAGTCACTATTGCGCTCCCTAAGCCATACACAGCACAAATAGCACTCACGTCTGTTCCCAGCAAGTACAGTGTATTAGACTGAAAATGAGCTACTGTTCTTGTCAGTTTCCTAAGCAGAGTTGAACTAGATATGGCCCGTGTGTATAGGAAGCACAGTTCTTTTGTTCTGAGCAAGCTCACTGTGCGGAACCCATAGGAAACTCAGTGCTCTTTTCTCAAAAGCAGAGTGTGTTAGTTGTAAGCGAGATAGCGTTTGCTTTCAAGACCTAAATGGAGTTGAATCACATGCAGTTTCTGGGCCTACAAGCAAGAGTTGTTTTCTGGTAAGAAAACATTGTCATACACAGGGCAAATAGCACTGGAGTCTTTTCCCAGCATGTACAGTGTTTTGGACTGAAGAGGATCTACTGTTCTTGTCAGTTTCCGATGCAGAGTTGAACTAGATATGGCCCGTGTGTGTAGGAAGCACAGTTCTTTTGTTCTGAACAAGCTCACTGTTCTGGCCCTATAGGAAACACTCTAGAGTAGAAGAGTACTCTTTTCTCAAAAGCAGAGTGTGTTTCTTGTAAGGCGAGCTAGCGTTTGTTTCCCAGTCCGAAATGGATTTGAATCACATGCATTTTCTGGTCCTACAAGCAAGAGTTTTTTCTGGTAAGAAGAGTAACTATTGCGATCCCATTGTCATACACAGGCCAAATAGCACTGGCATTTGTTCCCAGCATGTACAGAGTATTGGACTGAAGAGGATCTACTGTTCTTGTCAGGTTCCTAAGCGGACTTGAAATAGATATGGCCCGTGTGTGTATGAAGCACAGTTCATTTGTTCTGAGCAACCTCACTGTTCGGACCCCATAGGAAACACAGTAGAGTAGAAGAGTACTCTTTTCTCAAAAGCAGAGTGTGTTTCTTGTAAGGCGAGCTAGCTTTTGTTTCCCAGTCGTAAATGAAGTTGAATCACACGCAGTTTCTGGTCCTACGAGTAGAGTTGTTTTTTGATAAGAAGAGTCACTATTGTGCTCCCATTGCCATACACAGTGCAAATAGCACTTGCGCTGTTCCAATCAAGTACAGTGTATTGGACTGAAGAGGAGATACTGTTCTTGTCAGTTTCCTAAGCAGAGTTGAACTAGATATGGCCCGTGTGTATAGGAAGCACATTTCTTTTGTTCTGAGCAAGCTAACTGTTCGGACACCATAGGAAACACAGTAGAGTAGAAGAGTGCTCTTTTCTCAAAAGCAGAGTGTGTTTCTTTTAAGGCGAGCTAATGTTTGTTTCCCAGTCCTAAAAGGAGTTGAATGACATGCAGTTTTCGGTCCTACGAGCAAGAGTTGTTTTCTGGTAAGAAGAGTCACTATTGCCCTCCCATTGTCATACACAGGTCAAATAGCACTGGCGTTTGTTCCCAGCGTGTACAGTGTATTGGTCTGAAGAGGAGCTACTGTTCTTGTCAGTTTCCTAAGCAGAGTTGACCTAGATATGGCCCGTGTGTAAAGGAAGCACAGCTCTTTTGTTCTGAGCTAGCTCACTGTGCAGACCCCATAGGAAAATCAGTGCTCTTTTCTCAAAAGCAGAGTGTGTTACTTGTAAGGCGAGCTAGCTTTTGTTTCCCAGTCCTAAATGAATTTGAATCACATGCAGTTTCTGGTCCTACGAGTAGAGTTATATTTTGGTAAGAAGATTCACTATTGTGCTCCCATTGCCATATACAGTACAAATAACACTTGCGTCTGTTCCAATCAAGTACAGTGTATTGAACTGAAGAGGAGCTACTGTTCTTGTCAGTTTCCTAACTAGAGTTGAACTAGATGTGGCCCGTGTGTATAGGAAGCAAAGTTCTTTTTTTCTGAGCAAGCTCACTGTTCAGACCCCATTGGAAACACAGTAGAGTAGAAGAGTGCTCTTTTCTCAAAACCAGAATGTGTTTTTTGTAAGGCGAGCTAGCGTTTGCTTCCCAGACCAAAATGGAGTTGAATCACATGCAGTTTCTGGTCCTACGAGCAAGAGTTGTTTTCTGGTAAGAAGAGTCACTATTGTGCTCCCATTTTCATACACAGGGCAAATAGCACTGGCGTCTGTTCCCAGCATGTACAGTGTATTGGACTGAAGAGGATCTACTGTTCTTGTCAGTTTCTGATGCAGAGTTGAACTAGATATGTGACGTGTGTGTAGGAAGCACAGTTCTTTTTTTCTGAGCAAGCTCACTGTTCTGGCCCTATAGGAAACACAGTAGAGTAGAAGAGTACTCTTTTCTCAAAAGCAGAGTGTGTTTCTTGTAAGTCGAGCTAGTGTTTGTTTCCCAGTCCTAAATGGACTTGAATCACATGCAGTTTCTGGTCCTACAAGCAAGAGTTTTTTCTGGTAAGAAGAGTCACTATTGTGCTCCCAATGTCATACAAAGGGCAAATAAGACTGGCATTTGTTCCCAGCGTGTACAGTGTATTGGACTGAAGAGGATCTACTGTTTTTGTTAGGTTCCTAAGCATAGTTGAACTAGATATGGCCCGTGTGTGTATGAAGTACATTTCTTTTGTTCTGAGCAAGCTCACTGTTCTGGCCCTCTAGGAAACACAGAGGAGTAGAAGAGTCATCTTTTCTCAAAAGCAGAGTGTGTTTCTTGTAAGGCAAGCTAGTGTTTGCTTTCCAGACCTAAATGGAGTTGAATCACATGCAGTTTCTGGTCCTACAAGCAAGAGTTGTTTTCTGGCAAGGAGAGTCACTATTGCGCTCCCACTTTCATACACAGTGCAAATAGCACTGGAGTCTGTTCCCAGCAAGTACAGTGTATTGGACTGAAGGGGATCTACTGTTCTTGTCAGTTTCCTAAGCAGAGTTGAACTAGATATGGCCCGTGTGTGTAGGAAGCACAGTTCTTTTGCTCTGAGCAAGCTCACTGTTCGGACCCCATAGGAAACACAGTAGAGTAGAAGTGTGCCCTATTCTCAAAAGCAGAGCTTGTTTCTTGTAAGGCAAGCTAGCGTTTGTTTCCCAGTCCTAAGTGGAGTTAATCACATGCAGTTTCTGGTCCTAAGAACCAGAGGTGTTTTCTGGTAGGAAGAGTCACTATTGTGCTCCCACTGCTATACACAGTACAAATAGCACTCGTGTCTGTTCCCAGCAAGTACAGTGTATTGGACTGAAGAGGAGCTACTGTTCTCGTTAGTTTCCTAAGCAGAGTTGAACTAGATATGGCCCGTGTGTGTAGGAAGCACAGTTCTTTTGTTTTGAGCAAGCTCACAGTTCTGGCCCTAAAGAAAACACAGTAGAGTAGAAGTGTGCCCTTTTCTCAAAAGCAGAGCTTGTTTCTTGTAAGGCAAGCTAGCGTTTGTTTCCCAGTCCTAAGTGGAGTTGAATCACATGCAGTTTCCGGCCCTACAAGCAAGAGATGTTTTCTGGTAAAAAGAGTCACTATTGTGCTCCCAATGCCGTACACAGTGCAAATAGCACTCGCGTCTGTTCCCAGCAAGTACAGTGTATTGGACTTAAGGGAATCTACTGTTCTTGTCAGTTTCCTAAGCAGAGTTGAACTAGATATGGCCGGTGTGTATAGGAAGCACAGTTCTTTTGTTCTGAGCAAGCTCACTGTTCGGACCCCATAGGAAACACAGTAGAGTAGAAGAGTGCTCTTTTCTCAAAAGCAGAGTGTGTTTCTTGTAAGGCGAGCTAGCGTTTGTTTCCCAGTCCTAAGTGAAGTTGAATCACATGCAGCTACTGGTACTAAGAGCAAGAGTTGTTTTCTGGTAAGAAGAGTCACTATTGTGCTTCCATTGCCGTACACAGTGCAAATAGCACTCGCATCTGTTACCAGAAAATACAGTGTATTGGACTGAAGAGGAGCTACTGTTCTCGTCAGTTTCCTAAGCAGAGTTGAACTAGATATGGCCCGTGTGTGTAGGAAGCACAGTTCTTTTGTTCTGAGCATGCTCACTGTTCTGGCCCTATAGGAAACACAGTAGAGTAGAAGAGTGCTCTTTTCTCAAAAGCAGAGTGTGTTTCTTGTAAGGCGAGCTAGCGTTTGTTTCCCAGTCCTAAATGGAGTTGAATCACATGCAGTTTTTGGTCCTACGCACAAGAGTTGTTTTCTGATAAGGAAAGTCACTATTGTGCTCCCATTGCCAAACACAGTGCAAATAGCACTTGCATCTGTTCCCAGCAAGTACAGTTTATTGGACTGAAGAGGAGCTACTGTTCTTGTCAGTTTCCTAAGCAGAGTTGAACTAGATATGGCCCGTGTGCGTAGGAAGCACAGTTCTTTTGTTCTGAACAAGCTCACTGTTCGGAACCCATAGGACACAGAGTAGAGAAGAAGAGTTCTCTTTTCTCAAAAGCAGAGTATGTTTCTTTTAAGGCGAGCTTGCTTTTGTTTCCCAGGCCTAAATGGAGTTGAATCACATGCAGTTTCTGTTCCTACAAGCAAGAGTTGTTTTCTGGTAAGAAGAGTCACTATTGCCCTCCCATTGTCATACACAGGGCAAATAGCACTGGCGTCTGTTCCCAGCATGTACAGTGTATTGGACTGAAGAGGATCTACTGTTCTTGTCAGTTGCCTAAGCATAATTGAACTAGATATGGCCCGTGTGTGTAGGAAGCACAGTTCTTTTGTTCTGAGAAAACTCACTGTTCGGACCCCATAGGAAACACAGTAGAGTAGAAGTGTGCGCTATTCTCAAAAGCAGAGCTTGTTTCTTGTAAGGCAAGCAAACGTTTGTTTCCCAGTCCTAAGTGGAGTTGAATCACATGCAGTTTCTGGTCCTAAGAGCCAGAGGTGTTTTCTGGAGGAAGAGTCACTATTGTGCTCCCATTGCTGTACACAGTGCAAATAGTATTCGCGTCTGTTCCCAGCACGTACAGTGTATTGGAATGAAGAGGAGCTACTGTTCTCGTTAGTTTCCTAAGCAGAGTTGAACTAGATATGGCCCCTGTGTGTAGGAAGCACAGTTCTTTTGGTCTGAGCAAGCTCACTGTTCTGGACCAATAGAAAACACAGTAGAGTAGAAGTGTGCCCTTTTCTCAAAAGCAGAGCTTGTTTCTTGTAAGGCAAGCTAGCATTTGTTTCCCAGTCCTAAGTGGAGTTGAATCACATGCAGTTTCTGGCCCTACGAGCAAGAGATGTTTTCTGGTAAAAAGAGTCACTATTGCGCTCCCAATGCCGTACACAGTGCAAATAGCACTCGTGTCTGTTTCCAGAAAGTACAGTGTATTGGACTGAAGGGGATCTACTGTTCTTGTCAGTTTCCTAAGCAGAGTTGAACTAGATATGGCCGGTGTGTATAGGAAGCACAGTTCTTTTGTTCTGAGCAAGCTCACTGTTCGGACCCCTTAGGAAACACAGTAGAGTAGAAGAGTGCTCTTTTCTCAAAAGCAGAGTGTGTTTCTTTTTTTTTTTTTTTTTTGTTTTTCGAGACAGGGTTTCTCTGTGTAGCTTTGCGCCTTTCCTGGAACTCACTTGGTAGCCCAGGCTGGCCTCGAACTCACAGAGATCCACCTGGCTCTGCCTCCCGAGTGCTGGGATTAAAGGCGTGCGCCACCACCGCCCGGCCGAGTGTGTTTCTTGTAAGGCGAGCTAGCGTTTGTTTCCCAGTCCTAAGTGAAGTTGAATCACATGCAGTTACTGGTACTAAGAGCAAGAGTTGTTTTCTGGTAAGAAGAGTCACTATTGTGCTCCCATTGCCATACACCGTGCAAATAGCACTCGCATCTGTTCCCAGCAAGTACAGTGTATTGGACTGAAGAGGAGCTACTGTTCTCGTCAGTTTCCTAAGCAGAGTTGAACTAGATATGGCCCGTGTGTGTAGGAAGCACAGTTCTTTTGTTCTGAGCAAGCTCACTGTTCTGGCCCTATAGGAAACACAGTAGAGTAGAAGAGTGCTCTTTTCTCAAAAGCATAGTGTGTTTCTTGTAAGGCGAGCTAGCGTTTGTTTCCCAGTCCTAAATGGAGTTGAATCACATGCAGTTTTTGGTCCTATGTGCAAGAGTTGTTTTCTGGTAAGGAAAGTCACTATTGTGCTCCCATTTCCAAACACAGTGCAAATAGCACTCGCATCTGTTCCCAGCAAGTACAGTGTATTGGACTGAAGAGGAGCTACTGTTCTTGTCAGTTTCCTAAGCAGAGTTGAACTAGATATGGCCGGTGTGTATAGGAAGCACAGCTCTTTTGTTCTGAGCTAGCTCACTTTGCGGACCCCATAGGAAACTCAGTGCTCTTTTCTCAAAAGCAGAGTGTCTTTCTTGTAAGGCGAGATAGCGTTTGCATCCCAGATCTGAATGGAGTTGAATCACATGCAGTTTCTGGTCCTACATGCAAGAGTTGTTTTCTGGTAAGAAGAGTCACTATTGTGCTCGCATTGTCATACACAGGGCAAATAGCACTGGCGTCTTTTCCCAGCATTTATAGCGTATTGAACTGAAGAGGATCTACTGTTCTTGTCAGATTCCTACGCAGAGTTGAACTAGATATAGCCCGTGTGTCTAGGACGCACAGTTCTTTTGTTCTGAGCAAGCTCACTGTTCTCGCAATATAGGAAACACAGTAGAGTAGAAGAGTGCTCTTTTCTCAAAAGCAGAGTGTGTTTCTTGTAAGGCGAGCTAGCGTTTGTTTCCCAGTCCTAAATGGAGTTGAATCACATGTAGTTTTTGGTCCTAGGCGCAAGAGTTGTTTTCTGGTAAGGAAAGTCACTATTGCGCTCCCATTGCCAAACACAGTACAAATAGCACTCGCATCTCTTCCCAGCAAGTACAGCGTATTGGACTGAAGGGGAGCTACTGTTCTTGTCAGTTTCCTAAGCAGAGTTGAACTAGATATGGCCCGTGTGCGTAGGAAGCACAGTTCTTTTGTTCTGAGCAAGCTCACTGTTCGGGACACATAGGACACATAGTAGAGAAGAAGAGTGCTCTTTTCTCAAAAGCAGAGTGTGTTTCTTGCAAGGCGAGCTAGTTTTGTTTCCCTGTCCTAAATGAATTTGAATCACATGCAGTTTCTGGTCCTACGAGTAGAGTTATATTTTGGTAAGAAGAGTCACTATTGTGCTCCCATTGCCATATACAGTACAAATAACATTTGTGTCTGTTCCAATCAAGTACAGTGTATTGAACTGAAGAGGAGCTACTGTTTTTGTCAGTTTCCTAACTAGAGTTGAACTAGATGTGGCCCATGTGTATAAGAAGCACAGTTCTTTTGTTCTGAGCATGCTCACTGTTCAGACACCATAGGAAACACAGTAGAGTAGAAGAGTGCTCTTTTCTCAAAAGCAGAGTGTGTTTCTTGTAAGGCGAGCTAGCGTTTGCTTACCAGACCTAAATGGAGTTGAATCACATGCAGTTTCTGGTCCTACGAGCAAGAGTTGTTTTCTGGTAAGAAGAGTCACTATTGCGCACCCATTGTCATACACAGGGCAAATAGCACTGGCGTTAGTTCCCAGCATGTACAGTGTATTGGACTGAAGAGGATCTACTCTTCTTGTCAGTTTCCTAAGCAGAATTGAACTAGATACAGCCATGTGTGTAGGAAGCACAGTTCTTTTGTTCTGAGCAAGCTCACTGTTCTGGCCCTATAGGAAACACAGTAGAGTAGAAGAGTGCTCTTTTCTCAAAAGCAGAGTTTGTTTCTTGTAAGGTGAGCTAGCGTTTGTTTCCCACCCCTAAATGGAGTTTAATCACATGCAGTTTTTGGTCATATGCACAAGAGTTGTTTTCTGGTAAGGAAAGTCACTATTGCGCTCCCTTTGCCATACACAGCACAAATAGCACTCATGTCTGTTCCCAGCAAGTACAGTGTATTGGACTGAAGAGGAGATACTGTTCTTGTCAGTTTCCTAAGCAGAGTTTAACTAGATATTGCCCGTGTGTATAGGAAGCACAGCTCTTTTGTTCTGAGCTAGCTCACTGTGCGGACCCCATAGGAAACTCAGTGCTCTTTTCTCAAAAGCAGAGTGTGTTTCTTGTAAGGCGAGCTAGCTTTTGTTTCCCAGTCCTAAATGAATTTGAATCACATGCAGTTTCTGGTCCTATGAGTAGAGTTATATTTTGGTAAGAAGGGTCACTATTGTGCTCCCGTTGCCATATACAGTACAAATAACAATTGCGTCTGTTCCAATCAAGTACAGTGTATTGAACTGAAGAGGAGCTACTGTTCTTGTCAGTTTCCTAATTAGAGTTGAACTAGATATGGCCCGTGTGTATAGGAAGCACAGTTCTTTTGTTCTGAGCAAGCTCACTGTTCGGACCCCATAGGAAACACAGTAGAGTAGAAGAGTGCTCTTTCCTCAAAAGCAGAGTGTGTTTCTTGTAAGGCGAGCTAGCGTTTGTTTCCCAACCCTAAATGGAGTTTAATTACATGCAGTTTTTGGTCATACCAGCAAGAGTTGTTTTCTGGTAAGGAAAGTCACTATTGCGCTCCCTAAGCCATACACAGCACAAATAGCACTCACGTCTGTTCCCAGCAAGTACAGTGTATTAGACTGAAGATGAGCTACTGTTCTTGTCAGTTTCCTAAGCAGAGTTGAACTAGATATGGCCCGTGTGTATAGGAAGCACAGTTCTTTTGTTCTGAGCAAGCTCACTGTGCGGAACCCATAGGAAACTCAGTGCTCTTTTCTCAAAAGCAGAGTGTGTTAGTTGTAAGCGAGATAGCGTTTGCTTTCAAGACCTAAATGGAGTTGAATCACATGCAGTTTCTGGGCCTACAAGCAAGAGTTGTTTTCTGGTAAGAAAACATTGTCATACACAGGGCAAATAGCACTGGAGTCTTTTCCCAGCATGTACAGTGTTTTGGACTGAAGAGGATCTACTGTTCTTGTCAGTTTCCGATGCAGAGTTGAACTAGATATGGCCCGTGTGTGTAGGAAGCACAGTTCTTTTGTTCTGAACAAGCTCACTGTTCTGGCCCTATAGGAAACACTCTAGAGTAGAAGAGTACTCTTTTCTCAAAAGCAGAGTGTGTTTCTTGTAAGGCGAGCTAGCGTTTGTTTCCCAGTCCTAAATGGATTTGAATCACATGCATTTTCTGGTCCTACAAGCAAGAGTTTTTTCTGGTAAGAAGAGTAACTATTGCGATCCCATTGTCATACACAGGCCAAATAGCACTGGCATTTGTTCCCAGCATGTACAGAGTATTGGACTGAAGAGGATCTACTGTTCTTGTCAGGTTCCTAAGCGGACTTGAAATAGATATGGCCCGTGTGTGTATGAAGCACAGTTCATTTGTTCTGAGCAACCTCACTGTTCGGACCCCATAGGAAACACAGTAGAGTAGAAGAGTACTCTTTTCTCAAAAGCAGAGTGTGTTTCTTGTAAGGCGAGCTAGCTTTTGTTTCCCAGTCGTAAATGAAGTTGAATCACACGCAGTTTCTGGTCCTACGAGTAGAGTTGTTTTTTGATAAGAAGAGTCACTATTGTGCTCCCATTGCCATACACAGTGCAAATAGCACTTGCGCTGTTCCAATCAAGTACAGTGTATTGGACTGAAGAGGAGATACTGTTCTTGTCAGTTTCCTAAGCAGAGTTGAACTAGATATGGCCCGTGTGTATAGGAAGCACATTTCTTTTGTTCTGAGCAAGCTAACTGTTCGGACACCATAGGAAACACAGTAGAGTAGAAGAGTGCTCTTTTCTCAAAAGCAGAGTGTGTTTCTTTTAAGGCGAGCTAATGTTTGTTTCCCAGTCCTAAAAGGAGTTGAATGACATGCAGTTTTCGGTCCTACGAGCAAGAGTTGTTTTCTGGTAAGAAGAGTCACTATGGCCCTCCCATTGTCATACACAGGTCAAATAGCACTGGCGTTTGTTCCCAGCATGTACAGTGTATTGGTCTGAAGAGGAGCTACTGTTCTTGTCAGTTTCCTAAGCAGAGTTGACCTAGATATGGCCCGTGTGTAAAGGAAGCACAGCTCTTTTGTTCTGAGCTAGCTCACTGTGCAGACCCCATAGGAAAATCAGTGCTCTTTTCTCAAAAGCAGAGTGTGTTACTTGTAAGGCGAGCTAGCTTTTGTTTCCCAGTCCTAAATGAATTTGAATCACATGCAGTTTCTGGTCCTACGAGTAGAGTTATATTTTGGTAAGAAGATTCACTATTGTGCTCCCATTGCCATATACAGTACAAATAACACTTGCGTCTGTTCCAATCAAGTACAGTGTATTGAACTGAAGAGGAGCTACTGTTCTTGTCAGTTTCCTAACTAGAGTTGAACTAGATGTGGCCCGTGTGTATAGGAAGCAAAGTTCTTTTTTTCTGAGCAAGCTCACTGTTCAGACCCCATTGGAAACACAGTAGAGTAGAAGAGTGCTCTTTTCTCAAAACCAGAATGTGTTTTTTGTAAGGTGAGCTAGCGTTTGCTTCCCAGACCAAAATGGAGTTGAATCACATGCAGTTTCTGGTCCTGCGAGCAAGAGTTGTTTTCTGGTAAGAAGAGTCACTATTGTGCTCCCATTTTCATACACAGGGCAAATAGCACTGGCGTCTGTTCCCAGCATGTACAGTGTATTGGACTGAAGAGGATCTACTGTTCTTGTCAGTTTCTGATGCAGAGTTGAACTAGATATGTGACGTGTGTGTAGGAAGCACAGTTCTTTTTTTCTGAGCAAGCTCACTGTTCTGGCCCTATAGGAAACACAGTAGAGTAGAAGAGTACTCTTTTCTCAAAAGCAGAGTGTGTTTCTTGTAAGTCGAGCTAGTGTTTGTTTCCCAGTCCTAAATGGACTTGAATCACATGCAGTTTCTGGTCCTACAAGCAAGAGTTTTTTCTGGTAAGAAGAGTCACTATTGTGCTCCCAATGTCATACAAAGGGCAAATAAGACTGGCATTTGTTCCCAGCGTGTACAGTGTATTGGACTGAAGAGGATCTACTGTTTTTGTTAGGTTCCTAAGCATAGTTGAACTAGATATGGCCCGTGTGTGTATGAAGTACATTTCTTTTGTTCTGAGCAAGCTCACTGTTCTGGCCCTCTAGGAAACACAGAGGAGTAGAAGAGTCATCTTTTCTCAAAAGCAGAGTGTGTTTCTTGTAAGGCAAGCTAGTGTTTGCTTTCCAGACCTAAATGGAGTTGAATCACATGCAGTTTCTGGTCCTACAAGCAAGAGTTGTTTTCTGGCAAGGAGAGTCACTATTGCGCTCCCACTTTCATACACAGTGCAAATAGCACTGGAGTCTGTTCCCAGCAAGTACAGTGTATTGGACTGAAGGGGATCTACTGTTCTTGTCAGTTTCCTAAGCAGAGTTGAACTAGATATGGCCCGTGTGTGTAGGAAGCACAGTTCTTTTGCTCTGAGCAAGCTCACTGTTCGGACCCCATAGGAAACACAGTAGAGTAGAAGTGTGCCCTATTCTCAAAAGCAGAGCTTGTTTCTTGTAAGGCAAGCTAGCGTTTGTTTCCCAGTCCTAAGTGGAGTTAATCACATGCAGTTTCTGGTCCTAAGAACCAGAGGTGTTTTCTGGTAGGAAGAGTCACTATTGTGCTCCCACTGCTATACACAGTGCAAATAGCACTCGCGTCTGTTCCCAGCAAGTACAGTGTATTGGACTGAAGAGGAGCTACTGTTCTCGTTAGTTTCCTAAGCAGAGTTGAACTAGATATGGCCCGTGTGTGTAGGAAGCACAGTTCTTTTGTTTTGAGCAAGCTCACAGTTCTGGCCCTAAAGAAAACACAGTAGAGTAGAAGTGTGCCCTTTTCTCAAAAGCAGAGCTTGTTTCTTGTAAGGCAAGCTAGCGTTTGTTTCCCAGTCCTAAGTGGAGTTGAATCACATGCAGTTTCCGGCCCTACAAGCAAGAGATGTTTTCTGGTAAAAAGAGTCACTATTGTGCTCCCAATGCCGTACACAGTGCAAATAGCACTGGCGTCTGTTCCCAGCAAGTACAGTGTATTGGACTTAAGGGAATCTACTGTTCTTGTCAGTTTCCTAAGAAGAGTTGAACTAGATATGGCCGGTGTGTATAGGAAGCACAGTTCTTTTGTTCTGAGCAAGCTCACTGTTCGGACCCCATAGGAAACACAGTAGAGTAGAAGAGTGCTCTTTTCTCAAAAGCAGAGTGTGTTTCTTGTAAGGCGAGCTAGCGTTTGTTTCCCAGTCCTAAGTGAAGTTGAATCACATGCAGCTACTGGTACTAAGAGCAAGAGTTGTTTTCTGGTAAGAAGAGTCACTATTGTGCTTCCATTGCCGTACACAGTGCAAATAGCACTCGCATCAGTTACCAGAAAATACAGTGTATTGGACTGAAGAGGAGCTACTGTTCTCGTCAGTTTCCTAAGCAGAGTTGAACTAGATATGGCCCGTGTGTGTAGGAAGCACAGTTCTTTTGTTCTGAGCATGCTCACTGTTCTGGCCCTATAGGAAACACAGTAGAGTAGAAGAGTGCTCTTTTCTCAAAAGCAGAGTGTGTTTCTTGTAAGGCGAGCTAGCGTTTGTTTCCCAGTCCTAAATGGAGTTGAATCACATGCAGTTTTTGGTCCTACGCACAAGAGTTGTGTTCTGATAAGGAAAGTCACTATTGTGCTCCCATTGCCAAACACAGTGCAAATAGCACTTGCATCTGTTCCCAGCAAGTACAGTTTATTGGACTGAAGAGGAGCTACTGTTCTTGTCAGTTTCCTAAGCAGAGTTGAACTAGATATGGCCCGTGTGCTTAGGAAGCACAGTTCTTTTGTTCTGAACAAGCTCACTGTTCGGAACCCATAGGACACAGAGTAGAGAAGAAGAGTTCTCTTTTCTCAAAAGCAGAGTATGTTTCTTTTAAGGCGAGCTTGCTTTTGTTTCCCAGGCCTAAATGGAGTTGAATCACATGCAGTTTCTGTTCCTACAAGCAAGAGTTGTTTTCTGGTAAGAAGAGTCACTATTGCCCTCCCATTGTCATACACAGGGCAAATAGCACTGGCGTCTGTTCCCAGCATGTACAGTGTATTGGACTGAAGAGGATCTACTGTTCTTGTCAGTTGCCTAAGCATAATTGAACTAGATATGGCCCGTGTGTGTAGGAAGCACAGTTCTTTTGTTCTGAGAAAACTCACTGTTCGGACCCCATAGGAAACACAGTAGAGTAGAAGTGTGCGCTATTCTCAAAAGCAGAGCTTGTTTCTTGTAAGGCAAGCTAACGTTTGTTTCCCAGTCCTAAGTGGAGTTGAATCACATGCAGTTTCTGGTCCTAAGAGCCAGAGGTGTTTTCTGGAGGAAGAGTCACTATTGTGCTCCCATTGCTGTACACAGTGCAAATAGTATTCGCGTCTGTTCCCAGCACGTACAGTGTATTGGAATGAAGAGGAGCTACTGTTCTCGTTAGTTTCCTAAGCAGAGTTGAACTAGATATGGCCCCTGTGTGTAGGAAGCACAGTTCTTTTGGTCTGAGCAAGCTCACTGTTCTGGCCCTATAGGAAACACAGTAGAGTAGAAGAGTGCTCTTTTCTCAAAAGCAGAGTGTGTTTCTTGTAAGGCGAGCTAGCGTTTGTTTCCCAGTCCTAAATGGAGTTGAATCACATGCAGTTTTTGGTCCTATGTGCAAGAGTTGTTTTCTGGTAAGGAAAGTCACTATTGTGCTCCCATTTCCAAACACAGTGCAAATAGCACTCGCATCTGTTCCCAGCAAGTACAGTGTATTGGACTGAAGAGGAGCTACTGTTCTTGTCAGTTTCCTAAGCAGAGTTGAACTAGATATGGCCGGTGTGTATAGGAAGCACAGCTCTTTTGTTCTGAGCTAGCTCACTTTGCGGACCCCATAGGAAACTCAGTGCTCTTTTCTCAAAAGCAGAGTGTCTTTCTTGTAAGGCGAGATAGCGTTTGCATCCCAGATCTGAATGGAGTTGAATCACATGCAGTTTCTGGTCCTACATGCAAGAGTTGTTTTCTGGTAAGAAGAGTCACTATTGTGCTCGCATTGTCATACACAGGGCAAATAGCACTGGCGTCTTTTCCCAGCATTTATAGCGTATTGAACTGAAGAGGATCTACTGTTCTTGAGAGATTCCTACGCAGAGTTGAACTAGATATAGCCCGTGTGTGTAGGACGCACAGTTCTTTTGTTCTGAGCAAGCTCACTGTTCTCGCAATATAGGAAACACAGTAGAGTAGAAGAGTGCTCTTTTCTCAAAAGCAGAGTGTGTTTCTTGTAAGGCGAGCTAGCGTTTGTTTCCCAGTCCTAAATGGAGTTGAATCACATGCAGTTTTTGGTCCTAGGCGCAAGAGTTGTTTTCTGGTAAGGAAAGTCACTATTGCGCTCCCATTGCCAAACACAGTACAAATAGCACTCGCATCTCTTCCCAGCAAGTACAGCGTATTGGACTGAAGGGGAGCTACTGTTCTTGTCAGTTTCCTAAGCAGAGTTGAACTAGATATGGCCCGTGTGCGTAGGAAGCACAGTTCTTTTGTTCTGAGCAAGCTCACTGTTCGGGACCCATAGGACACATAGTAGAGAAGAAGAGTGCTCTTTTCTCAAAAGCAGAGTGTGTTTCTTGCAAGGCGAGCTAGTTTTGTTTCCCAGTCCTAAATGAATTTGAATCACATGCAGTTTCTGGTCCTACGAGTAGAGTTATATTTTGGTAAGAAGAATCACTATTGTGCTCCCATTGCCATATACAGTACAAATAACATTTGTGTCTGTTCCAATCAAGTACAGTGTATTGAACTGAAGAGGAGCTACTGTTTTTGTCAGTTTCCTAACTAGAGTTGAACTAGATGTGGCCCATGTGTATAAGAAGCACAGTTCTTTTGTTCTGAGCATGCTCACTGTTCAGACACCATAGGAAACACAGTAGAGTAGAAGAGTGCTCTTTTCTCAAAAGCAGAGTGTGTTTCTTGTAAGGCGAGCTAGCGTTTGCTTACCAGACCTAAATGGAGTTGAATCACATGCAGTTTCTGGTCCTACGAGCAAGAGTTGTTTTCTGGTAAGAAGAGTCACTATTGCGCTCCCATTGTCATACACAGGGCAAATAGCACTGGCGTCTGTTCCCAGCATGTACAGTGTATTGGATTGAAGAGGATCTACTTTTCTTTTCAGTTTCCGATGCAGAGTTGAACTAGATATGCCCCGTGTGTGTAGGAAGCACAGTTCTTTTGTTCTGAGCTAGCTCACTGCTCTGGCCCTATAAGAAACACAGTAGAGTAGAAGAGTGCATTTTTCTCAAAAGCAGAGTGTGTTTCTTGTAAGGCGAGCTAGCGTTTGTTTCCCAGTCCTAAATGGATTTGAATCACATGCAGTTTCTGTTCCTACGAGCAAGAGATGTTTTCTGGTAAGAAGAGTCACTATTGTGCTCCCATTGTCATACACAGGGCAAATAGCACTGGCTTCTTTTCCCAGCATGTACAGTGTATTGCACTGAAGAGGATTTACTGTTCTTGTCAGTTTCCTAAGCAGAATTGAACTAGATATGTCCATGTGTGCAGGAAGTACAGTTCTTTTGTTCTGAGGAAGCTCACTGTTAGGACCCCATAGGAAATACAGTAGAGTAGAAGAGTGCTCTTTTATCAAAAGCAGAGTGTGTTTCTTGTAAGTCGAGCTAGTGTTTTTTTCCCAGTCCTAAATGAAGTTGAATCACATGCAGTTTTTGGTCCTACGAGCAAGAGTTGTTTTCTGGTAAGGAAAGTCACTATTGCGCTCCCATTGCCAAACACAGTGCAAATAGCACTCGCTTCTGTTCCCAGCAAGTACAGTGTATTGGACTGAAGAGGAGCTACTGTTCTTGTCAGTTTCCTAAGCAGAATTGAACTGGATATGGCCATTTGTGTAGGAAGCACAGTTCTTTTGTTCTCAGCAAGCTCACTGTACTGGCCCTATAGAAAACACAGTAGAGTAGAAGAGTGCTCTTTTCTCAAAAGCAGTGTGTGTGTCTTGTAAGGCGAGCCAGCGTTTGTTTCCCAGTCCTAAATGGATTTGAATCACATGCAGTTTTGGTCCTACGAGCAAGAGTTGTTTTCTGGTAAGGAAAGTCACTATTGCGCTCCCATTGAAATTCACAGTGCAAATAGCACTCGCGTCTGTTTCCAGCAAGTACAGTGTATTGGACTGAAGAGGATCTACTGTTCTTGTCAGGTTCCTAAGCAGAGTTGAACTAGATATGGTCCGTGTGTGTATGAAACACATTTCTTTTGTTCTGAGCAAGCTCACTGTTCTGGCCCTATAGGAAACACAGTAGAGTAGAAGAGTCATCTTTTCTCAAAAGCAGAGTGTGTATCTTGTAAGGCAAGCTAGCGTTTGTTTCCCAGTCCTAAATGGAGTTGAATCCCATGCAGTTTCTGGTCCTACGAGCAAGAGTTGTTTTGTGGTAAGAAGAGTCACTATTGTAATCCCATTGCCATACACAGTGCAAATAGCACTGGCGTCTGTGCCCAGCAAGTACAGTGTATCGGACTGAAGGGGATCTACTGTTCTTGTCAGTTTCCTAAGCATAATTGAACTAGACACGGTCCGTGTGTGTAGGAAGCACAGTTCTTTTGTTCTGAACAAGCTCACTGTTCGGACACCATAGGAAACACAGTAGAGTAGAAGTGTGCCCTATTCTCAAAAGCAGAGCTTGTTTCTTGTAAGGCAAGCTAGCGTTTGTTTCCCAGTCCTAAATGGAGTTGAATCACATGCAGTTTCTGGTCTTAAGATCCAGAGTTGTTTTCTGGTAAGAAGAGTCACTATTGTGCTCCCATTGCTGTACACAGTACAAATAGCACTCACGTCTGTTCCCAGAAAGTACAGTGTATTGGACTGAAGAGGAGCTACTGTTCTCCTAAGTTGCCTAAGCAGAGTTGAACTAGATATGGCCCGTGTGTGTAGGATGCACAGTTCTTTTGCTCTGAGCAAGCTTACTGTTCTGGCACTATAGGAAACACAGTAGAGTAGAAGTGTGCCCTATTCTCAAAAGCAGAGCTTGTTTCTTGTAAGGCGAGCTAGCCTTTGTTTCCCAGTCATAAATGGAGTTGAATCACATGCAGTTTCTGGTCCTATGAGCAAGAGATTTTTCTAGTAAAAAGAGTCACTATTGTGCTCCCAATGCCTTACACAGTGCAAATAGCACTCGCGTCTGTTCCCAGCAAGTACAGTGTATTGGACTGAAGGGGATCTACTCTTCTTGTCAGTTTCCTAAGCAGAGTTGAACTAGATACGGCCCGTGTGTATAGGAAGCACAGTTCTTTTGTTCTGAGCAAGCTCACTGTTCGGACCACATAGGAAACACAGTAGAGTAGAAAAGTGCTCTTTTCTCAATGCAGAGTGTGTTTCTTGTAAGGCGAGCTAGCGTTTGTTTCCCAGTCCTAAGTGGAGTTGAATCACATGCAGTTTCTGGCCCTATGAGCAAGAGATGTTTTTTGGTAAAAAGAGTCACTATTACGCTCCCAATGCCGTACACAGTGCAAATAGCACTCGCGTCTGTTTCCAGCAAGTACAGTGTATTGGACTGAAGGGGATCTACTGTTCTTGTCAGTTTCCTAAGCAGAGTTGAACTAGATATGGCCGGTGTGTATAGGAAGCACAGTTCTTTTGTTCTGAGCAAGCTCACTGTTCGGACCCCACAGGAAACACAGTAGAGTAGAAGAGTGCTCTTTTATCAAAAGCAGAGTGTGTTTCTTGTAAGGCGAGCTAGCGTTTGTTTCCCAGTCCTAAGTGAAGTTGAATCACATGCAGTTACTGGTACTAAGAGCAAGAGTTGTTTTCTGGTAAGAAGAGTCACTATTGTGCTCCCATTGCCGTACACCGTGCAAATAGCACTCGCATCTGTTCCCAGCAAGTACAGTGTATTGGACTGAAGAGGACTACTGTTCTCGTCAGTTTCCTAAGCAGAGTTGAAGTAGATATGGCCCGTGTGTGTAGGAAGCACAGTTCTTTTGTTCTGAGCAAGCTCACTGTTCTGGCCCTATAGGAAACACAGTAGAGTAGAAGAGTGCTCTTTTCTCAAAAGCAGAGTGTGTTTCTTGTTAGGCGATCTAGCGTTTGTTTCCCAGTCCTAAATGGAGTTGAATCACATGCAGTTTTTGGTCCTACGTGCAAGAGTTGTTTTCTGGTAAGGAAAGTCACTATTGTGCTCCCATTGCCAAACACAGAGCAAATAGCACTCGCATTGTTCCAGCAAGTACAGCGTATTGGACTGAAGAGGAGCTACTGTTCTTGTCAGTTTCCTAAGCAGAGTTGAACTAGATATGGCCCGTGTGTGTAGGAAGCACAGTTCTTTTGTTCTGAGCAAGCTCACTGTTCGGACCCCATAGTAAACACAGTAGAGTAGAAGAGTGCTCTTTTCTCAAAGCAGAGTGTGTTTCTTGTAAGGCGAGCTAGCTTTTGTTTCCCAGTCCTAAGTGGTGTTGAATCACATGCAGTTACTGGTACTAAGAGCAAGAGTTGTTTTCTGGTAAGAAGAGTCACTATTGTGCTCCCACTGCCGTACACCGTGCAAATAGCACTCACATCTGTTCCCAGCAAGTACAGTGTATTGGACTGAAGAGGAGCTACTGTTCTTGTCAGTTTCCTAAGACGAGTTGAACTAGATATGGCCCGTGTGTAGGAAGCAGAGTTCTTTTGTTCTGAGCAAGCTCACTGTTTTGGCCCTATAGGAAACACAGTAGAGTAGAAGAGTGCTCTTTTCTCAAAAGCAGAGTGTGTTACTTGTAAGGCGAGCTAGCCTTTGTTTCCCAGTCATAAATGGAGTTGAATCACATGCAGTTTTTGGTCCTACGCGCAAGAGTTCTTTTCTGGTAAGGAAAGTCACTATTGTGCTCCCATTGCCAAACACACTGCAAATAGCACTCGCATCTCTTCCCAGCAAGTACAGTGTATTGGACTGAAGAGGAGCTACTGTTCTTGTCAGTTTCCTAAGCAGAGCTGAACTAGATATGGCCCATGTGCGTAGGAAGCACAGTTCTTTTGTTCTGAACAAGCTCACTGTTCGGAACCCATAGGACACATAGTAGAGAAGAAGAGTGCTCATTTCTCAAAAGCAGAGTGTGTTTCTTGTAAGGCGAGCTAACTTTTGTTTCCCAGTCCTAAATGAATTTGAATCACATCCAGTTTCTGGTCCTACGAGTAGAGTTATTTTTTGGTAGGAGGGGTCACTATTGTGCTCCCATTGCTGTGCACAGTGCAAACAGCACTCGCGTCTGTTCCCAGCAAGTACAGTGTATTGGACTGAAGAGGAGCTACTGTTCTCGTCAGTTTCCTAAGCAGAGTTGAACTAGATATGGCCCGTGTGTGTAGGAAGCACAGTTCATTGTTCTGAGCAACCTCACTGTTCTGGCCCTATAGGAAACACAGAAGAGTACAAGAGTGCTCTTTACTCAAAATCAGAGTGTGTTTCTTGTAAGGCGAGATAGCATTTGTTTCCCGGTCCTAAATGGAGTTGAATCCCATGCAGTTTCTGGTCCTACAAGCAAGAGTCGTTTTCTGGTAAAAAGAGTCACTATTTTGCTCCCAATGCCGTACACAGTGCAAATAGCACTCGCATCGTTTCTCAGCAAGTACAGTGTATTGGACTGAAGAGGAGCGACTGTTCTTTTCAGTTTCCTAAGCAGAATTGAACTAGATTTGGCCCGTGTGTGTAGGAAGCACAGTTCGTTTATTCTGAGTAAGCTCACTGTTTGGACCCCATAGGAAACACAGTAGAGTAGAAGAGTGCTCTTTTCTCAAAAGCAGAGTGTGTTTCTTGTAAGGCGAGCTAGCGTTTGTTTCCCAGTCCTAAATGTAGTTGAATCATATGCAGTTTCTGGTCCTACGAGCAAGAGTTGTTTTCTGGTAAGAAGAGTCACTATTGCGCTCCCATTGCCATACACAGTGCAAATAGCACTGGCGTCTGTACCCAGCATGTACAGCGTATTGGACTGAAGAGGATCTTCTGTTCTTTTCAGTTTCCTAAGCAGAGTTGAACTAGATATGGCCCGTTGTGTGTAGGAAGCACAGTTCTTTTGTTCTGAGCAAGCTCACATTTCGAACCCCATAGGAAACACAGTAGAGTAGAAGAGTGCATTTTTCTCAAAAGCAGAGTGTGTTTCTTGTAAGGCGAGCTAGAGTTTGTTTCCCAGTCCTAAGTGAAGTTGAATCACATGCAGCTACTGGTACTAAGAGCAAGAGTTGTTTTCTGGTAAGAAGAGTCACTATTGCGCTCCCATTGTCATACTCAGGGCAATAGCACTGGCCTCTGTTCCCAGCATGGACAGTGTATTGGACTAAAGAGGATCTACTGTTCTTGTCAGGTTCCTAAGCAGAGTTGAACTAGATATGGCCCATGTGTGTAGGAAGCACAGTACTTTTGTACTCAGCAAGCTGACTGTTCTGGCCCTATAGGAAACACAGTAGATTAGAAGTGTGCTCTTTCCTCCAAAGCAGAGTGTGTTTCTTGTAAGGCCAGCTAGAGTTTGTTTCCCAGTCCTAAATGGAGTTGAATCACATGCAGTTTCCGTTCTTATGAGCAAGAGTTGTTTTCTGGTAAGAAAAGTCACTATTGTGCTCCCATTGCCAAACACAGTGCAAATAGCACTCGCGTCTGTTCCCAGCAAGCACAGTGTATTGGACTGAAGAGGAGCTGCTGTTCTTGTCAGTTTCCTAAGCATATTTGAACTAGATATGGCCCGTGTGTGTAGGAAGCACAGTTCTTTTGTTCTGAGCAAGCTCACTGTTTGGATCCCATAGGAAACACAGTAGAGTAGAAGAGTGCTCTTTTCTCAAAAGCAGAGTGTGTTTCTTGTAAGACGAGCTAGCGTTTGTTTCCCAGTCCTAAATGGAGTTGAATCACATGCAGGTTCTGGTCCTACGAGCAAGAGTTGTTTTCTGGTAAGAAGAGTCACTATTGCGCTCCCTTTGCCATACACAGTGCAAATAGGCCTCGCGTCTTTCCCAGCAAGTACAGTGTATTGGACTGAAGAGGAGCTACTGTTCTTGTCAGTTTCCTAAGCAGAGTTGAACTAGATATGGCCCATGTGTGTAGGAAGCACAGTTCTTTTGTACTCAGCAAGCTCACTGTTCTGGCCCTATTGGAAACACAGTAGAGTAGAAGAGTGCTCTTTCCTCAAAGGGAGAGGATGTTTCTTGTAAGGCGAGCTGGCGTTTGTTTCGCAGTCCTAAATGAGGTTGAATCACATGCAGTTTCCATTCCTATGAGCAAGAGTTGTTTTCAGGTAAGGAAAGTCACTATTGCGCTCCCATTGCCATACACAGTGCAATTAGCACTCGCGTCTGTTCCCAGCAAGTACAGTGTATTAGACTGAAGAGGATCTACTGTTCTTGTCAGTTTCCTAAGCAGAATTGAACTAGATATGGCCCGTGAGTGTAGGAAGCACAGTTCTTTTGTTTTGAGCAAGCTCACTGTTTGGACCCCATAGAAAACACAGTAGAGAAGTTGTGTGCCCTATTCTCAAAAGCAGAGTGTGTTTCATGTAAGGCGAGCTAGCATTTGTTTCCTAGTACTAAATGGAGTTGAATCACATGCATTTTCTGGTCCTACGAGCAAGAGTTGTTTTCTGGTAAGAAGAGTCACTATTGCGCTCCCATTGCCATACACAGTGCAATTAGCACTCACGTCTGTTCCCAGCAAGTACAGTGTATTGGACTGAAGAGGATCTACTGTTCTTGTCAGTTTCCTAAGCAGAATTGAACTAGATATGGCCCGTGTGTGTAGGAAGCACAGTTCTTTTGTTCTGAGCAAGCTCACTGTTTGGACCCCATAGGAAACACAGTAGAGTAGAAGAGTGCTCTTTTCTCAAAATCAGAGTGTGTTTCTTGTATGGCAAGCTAGCGTTTGTTTCCCAGTCCTAAATGGAGTTGAATCACATGCAGTTTCTGGTCCTACGAACAAGAGTTGTTTTCTGGTAAGAAGAGTCACTATTGCGCTCCCATTGTCATACTCAGGGCAAATAGCACTGGCCTCTGTTACCAGCATGTACATTGTACTGGACTAAAGAGGATCTACTGTTCTTGTCAGGTTCCTAAGCAGAGTTGAACTAGATATGGCCCATGTGTGTAGGAGGCACAGTTCTTTTTTACTCAGCCAGCTCACTGTTCTTGCCCTATAGGAAACACAGTAGATTAGAAGAGTGCTCTTTCCTCCAAAGCAGAGTGTGTTTCTTGTAAGGCCAGCTAGAGTTTGTTTCCCAGTCCTAAATAGAGTTGAATCACATGCAGTTTCCGTTCCTATGAGCAAGAGTTGTTTTCTGGTAAGGAAAGTCACTATTGTGCTCCCATTGCCAAACACAGTGCAAATAGCACTGGTATCTGTACCCAGCATGTACAGTGTATTGGACTGAAGAGGAGCTACTGTTCTTGTCACTTTCCTAAGCAAATTTGAACTAGATATGGCCCGTGTGTGTAGGAAGCACAGTTCTTTTGTTCTGAGCAAGCTCACTGTTTTGATCCCATAGGTAACACTGTAGAGTAGAAGAGTGCTCTTTTCTCAAAAGCAGAGTGTGTTTCTTGTAAGGCGAGCTAGCGTTTGTTTCCCAATCCTAAATGGAGTTGAATCACATCCAGGTTCTGGTCCTACGAGCAAGAGTTGTTTTCTGGTAAGAAGAGTCACTGTTGCGCTCCCTTTGCCATACACAGTGCAAATAGGCCTCGCGTCTGTTCCCAGCAAGTACAGTGTATTGGACTGAAGAGGAGCTACTGTTCTTGTCAGTTTCCTAAGCAGAGTTGAACTAGATATGGCCCATGTGTGTAGGAAGCAGAGTTCTTTTGTACTCAGCAATCTCACTGTTCTGGCCCTATAGGAAACACAGTAGAGTAGAAGAGTGCTCTTTCCTCAAAAGCAGAGTGTGTTTTTTGTAAGGCGAGCTAGCGTTTGATTCCCAGTCCTAAATGGAATTGAATCACATGCAGTTTTTGGTCATACGAGCAAGAGTTGTTTTCTGGTAAGGAAAGTCAATATTGCGCTCCCATTGCCATACACAGTGCAAATAGCACTCGCGTCTGTTCCCAGCAAGTAAAGTGTATGGGACTAAGAGGAGCTACTGTTCTTGTCAGTTTCCTAAGCAGAGTTGAACTAGATATGATCCGTGTGTGTAGGAAGCACAATTCTTTTGTTCTGAGCAAGCTCACTGTTTGGACCCCACAGGAAACACAGTAGAGAAGATGTGTGCCCTATTCTCAAAAGCAGAGCATGTTTCTTGTAAGGCGAGCTAGCGTTTGTTTCCCAGTCCTAAGTGGATTGATTCAAATGCAGTTCCTGTTCCTAAGAGCAAGAGTTGTTTTCTGGTAAGAAGTGTCACTATTGCGCTCCCTTTGCCATACACAGTGCAAATAGCACTCGTGTCTGTTCCAGCAAGTACAGTGTATTGGACTGAAGAGGAGCTACTGTTCTTGTCAGTTAACGAAGCAGAATTGAACTAGATATGGCCCATGTGTGTAGGAAGCACAGTTCTTTTGTTCTGAGCAAGGTCACTGTTCTGGCCCTATTGGAAACACAGTAGAGTAGAAGAGTGCTCTGTTCTCAAAAGCAGAGCGTGTTTCTTGTAAGGCGAGCTAGCGTTTGTTTCCCAGTCCTAAGTGGATTGAAACAAATGCAGTTTCTGGTACTAAGAGCAAGAGTTGTTTTCTGGTAAGAAGAGTCACTATTGCGCTCCCATTGCCATACACAGTACAAATAGCACTCGCGTTGGTTTCCAGCATGTACAGTGTATTGGTCTGAAGAGGAGCTACTGTTCTTGTCAGTTTCCTAAGCACAGTTGAACTAGATATGGCCCGTGTGTGTAGGAAGCACAGTTCTTTTGTTCTCAGCAAGCTCACTGTTCGGACCACATAGAAAACACAGTAGAGTAGAAGAGTGCTCTTTTCTCAAAAGCAGAGTGTGTTTCTTGTAAGGCGAGCTAGCGTTTGTTTCCCAGTCCTAAATGGAGTTGAATCACATGCAGTTTTTGGTCCTACGAGCAAGAGTTGTTTTCTGGTAAGGAAAGTCAGTGTTGCGCTCCCATTGCCGTACACAGTGCAAATAGCACTCGCGTCTGTTCCCAGCAAGTACAGTGTATTGGAATGAAGAGGAGCTACTGTTCTTGTCAGTTTCCTAAGCAGAGTTGAACTAGATATGACCCGTGTGTGTAGGAATCACAATTCTTTTGTTTTGAGCAAGCTCACTGTTTGGACCCCATAGGAAACACAGTAGAGAAGATGTGTGCCCTATTCTCAAAAGCAGAGCGTGTTTCTTGTAAGGTGAGCTAGCGTTTGTTTCCCAGTCCTAAGTGGATTGATTCAAATGCAGTTTCTGGTCCTAAGAGCAAGAGTTGTTTTCTGGTAAGAGGAGTCACTATTGTGCTCCCATTGTCATACACAGTGCAAATAGCCCTCGCGTCTGTTCCCAGCAAGTACAGTGTATTTGACAGAAGAGGAGCTACTGTTTTTGTCAGTTTCCACACAGAGTTGAACTAGATATGACCCGTGTGTGTAGGAAGCACAGTTCTTTTGTTCTGAGCAAGCACACTGTTTGGACCCCTTAGGAAAAACAGTAGAGTAGATGTGTGCCCTATTCTCAAAAGCAGAGTGTGTTTTTTATAAGGCGAGCTAGCGTCTGTTTCGCAGTCCTAAATGGAGTTGAATCACATGCAGTTTCCGTTCCTATGAGCAAGAGTTGTTTTCTGGTAAGGAAAGTCACTATTGCGCTCCCATTGCCATACACAGTGCAATTAGCACTCGCGTCTGTTCCCAGCAAGCACAGTGTATTGGACTGAAGAGGAGCTACTGTTCTTGTCAGTTTCCTAAGCAGAATTGAACTAGATATGGCCCGTGTGTGTAGGAAGCACAGTTCTTTTGTTCTGAGCAAGCTCACTGTTTGGAACCCATAGGAAACACAGTAGAGTAGAAGAGTGCTCTTTTCTCAAAGCAGAGTGTGTTTCTTGTAAGGCGAGCTAGCGTTTGTTTCCCAGTCCTAAATGGAGTTGAATCACATGCAGTTTCTGGTCCTACGAGCAAGAGTTTTTTCTGGTAAGAAGAGTCACTATTGTGCTCCCATTGCCATACACAGTGCAAATAGCACTGGCGTCTGTACCCAGCATGTACAGCGTATTGGACTGAAGAGGATGTTCTGTTCTTTTCAGTTTCCTAAGCAGAGTTGAACTAGATATGGCCCGTGTGTGTAGGAAGCACAGTTCTTTTGTTCTGAGCAAGCTCACATTTCGAACCACATAGGAAACACAGTAGAGTAGAAGAGTGCTCTTTTCTCAAAAGCAGAGTGTGTTTCTTGTAAGGCGAGCTAGGGTTTGTTTCCCAGTCCTAAATGGAGTTGAATCACATGCAGTTTCTGGTCCTACGAGCAAGAGTTTTTTCTGGTAATAAGAGTCACTATTGCGCTCCCATTGTCATACTCAGGGCAATAGCACTGGCCTCTGTTCCCAGCATGGACAGTGTATTGGACTAAAGAGGATCTACTGTTCTTGTCAGGTTCCTAAGCAGAGTTGAACTAGATATGGCCCATGTGTGTAGGAAGCACAGTTCTTTTGTACTCAGCAAGCTCAATGTTCTGGCCCTATAGGAAACACAGTAGATTTGAAGAGTGCTCTTTCCTCCAAAGCAGAGTGTGTTTCTTGTAAGGACAGCTAGAGTTTGTTTCCCAGTCCTAAATGGAGTTGAATCACATGCAGTTTCTGTTTCTACGAGTAAGAGTTGTTTTCTGGTAAGAAGAGTCACTATTGTGCTCCCATTGCCATACACAGTGCAAATAGCACTGGCGTCTGTACCCAGCATGTACAGTGTATTGGACTGAAGATGATCTACTGTTCTTGTCAGTTTCCTAAGCAGAATTGAACTAGATATGGCCCGTGTGTGTAGGAAGCACAGTTCTTTTGTTCTGAGCAAGCTCACTGTTCTGGCCCTATAGGAAACACAGTAGAGTAGAAGAGTGCTCTTTTCTCAAAAGCAGAGTGTGTTTCTTGTAAGGTGACCTAGCGTTTGTTTCCCAGTCCTAAATGGAGTTGAATCACATGCAGTTTCTGGTCCTACGAGCAAGAGTTTTTTCTGGTAATAAGAGTCACTATTGCGCTCCCATTGTCATACTCAGGGCAAATAGCACTGGCCTCTGTTCCCAGTATGTACAGTGTGTTGGACTAAAGAGGATCTGCTGTTCTTGTCAGGTTCCTAAGCAGAGTTGAACTACGTATAGCACATGTGTGTAGGAAGCACAGTTCTTTTGTACTCAGCAAGCTCACTGTTCTTGCCCTATAGGAAACACAGTAGAGTAGAAGAGTGCTCTTTCCTCCAAAGCAGAGTGTGCTTCTTGTAAGGCGAGCTAGAGTTTGTTTCCCAGTCCTAAATGGAGTTGAATCACATGCAGTTTTCGTTCCTAAGAGCAAGAGTTGTTTTCTGGTAAGGAAAGTCACTATTGCGCTCCCATTGCCATACACAGTACAAATAGCACTCGCGTCTGTTCCCAGCAAGTACAGTGTATTGGACTGAAGAGGAGCTACTGTTCCTGTCAGTTTCCTAAGCAAATTTGAACTAGATATGGCCCGTGTGTGTAGGAAGCACAGTTCTTTTGTTCTGAGCAAGCTCACTCTTTGGATCCCATAGGAAACACAGTAGAGTAGAAGAGTGCTCTTTTCTCAAAAGCAGAGTGTGTTTCTTGGAAGGCGAGCTAGCGTTTGTTTCGCAGTCCTAAATGGAGTTGAATCACATGCAGTTTCTGGTCATAAGAGCAAGAGTTGTTTTCTGGTAAGAAGAGTCACTATTGCGCTCCCATTGCCATACACAGTGCAAATATCACTGGCGTCTGTACCCAGCATGTACAGCGTATTGGACTGAAGAGGATCTACTGTTCTTTTCACTTTCCTAAGCAGAGTTGAACTAGATATGACCAGTGAGTGTGGGAAGCACAGTTCTTTTGTTCTGAGCAAGCTCACATTTCGAACACCATAGGAAACACAGTAGAGTAGAAGAGTTCATTTTTCTCAAAAGCAGAGTGTGTTTCATGTAAGGCGAGCTAGCATTTGTTTCCCAGTCCTAAATGGAGTTGAATCATATGCAGTTTCTGGTCCTATGAGCAAGAGTTGTTTTCTGGTAAGAAGAGTCACTGTTGTGCTCCCATTGCCATACACTGTGAAAATAGCACTGGTATCTGTACCCAGCATGTACAGTGTATTGGACTGAAGAGGATCTACTGTTCTTGTCAGTTTCCTAAGCAGAATTGAACTAGATATGGCCCGTGTATGTAGGAAGCACAGTTTATTTGTTCTGAGCAAGCTCACTGTTTGGACCCCATAGGAAACACAGTAGAGTAGAAGAGTGCTCTTTTCTCAAAAGCAGAGTGTGTTTCTTGTAAGGCGAGCTAGCGTTTGTTTCCCAGTCCTAAATGGAGTTGAATCACATGCAGTTTCTGGTCCTACGAGCAAGGGATGTTTTCTGGTAAGAAGAGTCACTATTGCGCTCCCTTTGACATACACAGTGCAAATAGCCCTCGCGTCTGTTCTCAGCAAGTACAGTGTATTGGACTGAAGAGGATCTACTGTTCTTGTAAGTTTCCTAAGCAGAGTTGAACTATATAAGGCCCATGTGTGTAGGAAGCACAGTTCTTTTGTACTCAGCAAGCTCACTATTCTGGCCCTATAGGAAACACAGTAGAGTAGAAGAGTGCTCTTTCCTCAAAAACAGAGTGTGTTTTTTGTAAGGCGAGCTAGCGTTTGTTTCACAGTCCTAAATGGATTTGAATCACATGCAGTTTCCGTTCCTACGAGCAATAGTTGTTTTCTGGTAAGGAAAGCCACTATTGCGCTCCCTTTGCCATACACATTGCAAATAGCACTCGCGTCTGTTCCCAGCAAGTACAGTGTATTGGACTGAAGAGGAGCTACTGTTCTTGTCTGTTTCCTAAGCAGAATTGAACTCGATATGGCCCTTGTGTTTAGGAAGCACAGTTCTTTTGTTCTGAGCAAGCTCACTGTTTGGACCCCATAGAAAACACAGTAGAGTAGAAGAGTGCTCTTTTCTCAAAGCAGAGTGTGTTTCTTGTAAGGCGAGCTAGCGTTTGTTTCCCAGTCCTAAATGGAGTTGAATCACATGCAGTTTCTGCTCCTACGAGCAAGAGTTGTTTTCTGGTAAGAAGAGACACTATTGCGCTCCCTTTGCCATACACAGTGCAAATAGCCCTCTCGTCTGTACCCAGCAAGTACAGTGTATTGGACTGAAGAGCAGCTACTGTTCTTGTCAGTTTCCTAAGCAGAGTTGAACTAGATATGGTCCGTGTGTGTAGGAAGCACAGTTCTTTTGTTCTGAGCAAGCTCACTGTTCGGACCCCATAGGAAACACAGTACAGTAGAAGAGTGCTCTTTTCTCAAAAGCAGAGTGTGTTTCTCATAAGGCGAGCTAGCGTTTGTTTCCCAGTCCTAAATGGAGTTGAATCACCTGCAGTTTTTGGTCCTACGAGCAAGAGTTGTTTTCTGGTAAGAAGAGTCACTATTGTGCTCCCTTTGCCCTACATAGTGCAAATAGCCCTCTCGTCTGTTCCCAGCAAGTACAGTGTATTGGACTGAAGAGGAGCTACTGTTCTTGTCAGTTTCCTAAGCATAGTTGAACTAGATATGGCCCGTGTGTGTAGGAAGCACAGTTCTTTTGTTCTGAGCAAGCTCACTGTTCGGACCCCATAGGAAATACAGTAGAGTAGAAGAGTGCTCTTTTCTCAAAAGCAGAGTGTGTTTCTTGTAAGTCGAGCTATTGTTTTTTTTCCAGTCCTAAATGGAGTTGAATCACATGCAGTTACTGGTACTAAGAGCAAGAGTTGTTTTCTAGTAAGAAGAGTCACTATTGTGCTCCCATTGCCGTACACAGTGCAAATAGCACTCGCATCTGTTCCCAGCATGTACAGTGTATTGGACTGAAGAGGATCTACTGTTCTTGTCAGTTTCCTAAGCAGAATTGAACTAGATTTGGCCCGTGTGTGTAGGAAGCACAGTTCTTTTGTTCTGAGCAAGCTCACTGTTCTAGCCCTATAGGAAACACAGTAGATTAGAACAGTGCTCTTTTCTCAAAAGCATAGTGTGTTTCTTGTAAGGCGAGCTAGCGTTTGTTTCCCAGTCCTAAATGGAGTTGAATCACATGCAGTTTCTGGTCCTACGAGCAAGAGTTTTTTCTGGTAATAAGAGTCACTATTGCGCTCCCATTGTCATACACATGGCAAATAGCACTGGCCTCTGTTCTCAGCATGTACAGTGTATTGGACTGAAGAGGAGCTACTGTTCTTGTCAGCTTCCTAAGCAGAGTTGAACTAGATATGGCCCATGTGTGTAGGAAGCACAGTTCTTTTGTACTCAGCAAGCTCACTGTTCTGGCCATATAGGAAACACAGTAGAGTAGAAGAGTGCTCTTTCCTCAAAAGTAGAGTGTGTTTCTTTTAAGGCAAGCTAGCGTTTGTTTCCCAGTCTTAAATGGAGTTGAATCACATGCAGTTTTCGTTCCTACGAGCAAGAGTTGGTTTCTGGTAAGGAAATTCACTATTGCGCTCCCATTGCCATATACAGTGCAATTAGCACTCGCGTCTGTTTCCAGCAAGCACAGTGTATTGGACTGAAGAGGAGCTACTGTTCTTGTCAGGTTCCTAAGCAGAGTTGAACTAGATATGGCCCGTGTGTAGGAAGCACAGTTCTGTTGTTCTCAGCAAGCTGACTGTTCGGACCCCATAGGAAACATAGTAGAGTAGAAGAGTGCTCTTTTCTCAAAAGCCGAGTGTGTTTAGTGTAAGGCGACCTAGCGTTTGCTTCCCAGTCCTAAATGGAGTTGAATCACATGCAGTTTCTGGTCCTAAGAGCAAGAGTTGTTTCCTGGTAAGAAGATTCACTATTGCTCTCCCATTGCCATACACAGTGCAAATAGCACTCGCTTTTGCTCTCAGCAAGTACAGTGTATTGGATCGAAGAGGAGCTACTGTTCTTGTCAGTTTCCTAAACAGACTTGAACTAGATATGGCCCGTGTGTGTAGGAAGCACAGTTCATTTGTTCTGAGCAAGCTAACTGTTCGGACCCCATAGAAAACACAGTAGAGTAGAAGAGAACTCTTTTCTCAAAAGCAGAGTGTGTTTCTTGTAAGGCGAGCTAGCTTTTGTTTCCCAGTCGTAAATGAAGTTGAATCACATGCAGTTTCTGGTCCTACGAGTAGAGTTGTTTTTTGGTAAGAAGAGTCACTCTTGCACTCCCATTGCCATACACAGTGCAAATAGCACTTGCGTCTTTTACAATCAAGTACAGTGTATTGGACTGAAGAGGAGATACTGTTCTTGTCAGTTTCCTGAGCTGAGATGAACTATATATGGCCCGTGTGTATAGGAAGCACAGTTCTTTTGTTCTGAGCAAGCTCACTTTCTGGCCCTATAGGAAACACAGTAGAGTAGAAGAGTCTCTTTTCTCAAAAGCAGAGTGTGTTTCTTGTAAGGCGATATAGCGTTTGTTTCCCAGTCCTAAATGGAGTTGAATCACATGCATTTTCTGGACGTAAGAGCAAGAGTTGTTTTCTGGTAAGGAAAGTCACTATTGCGCTCCCATTGTCATACACAGGGCAAATAGCATTGGCGTCTGTTCCCAGCATGTACAGTGTATTGGACTGAAGAGGATCTACTGTTCTTGTCAGTTTCCTAAGCAGAATTGAACTAGATACGGCCATGTGTGTAGGAAGCACAGTTCTTTTGTTCTGAGCAAGCTCACTGTTCTGGCACTATAGGAAACACAGTAGAGTAGAAGAGTGCTCTTTTCTCAAAAGCAGAGTGTGTTTCTTGTAAGTCGAGCTAGTGTTTTTTTCCCAGTCCTAAATGGAGTTGAATCACATGAAGTTACTGGTACTAAGAGCAAGAGTTGTTTTCTGGTAAGAAGAGTCACTATTGTGCTCCCATTGCCGTACACAGTGCAAAAAGCACTCGCATCTGTTCCCAGCAAGTACAGTGTATTGGACTGAATAGGAGCTACTGTTCTTGTCAGTTTCCTAAGCAGAGTTGAACTAGATATGGCCCATGTGTGTAGGAATCACAGTTCCTTTGTTCTGAGCAAGCTCACTATTCTGGCCCTATAGGAAACACATTAGTGTAGAAGAGTGCTCTTTTCTCAAAAGCAGAGTGTGTTTCTTGTAAGGCGAGCTAGCGTTTGTTTCCCAGTCCTAAATGGAGTTGAATCACATGCAGTTTTTGGTCCTATGAGCACAGTTGGTTTCTGGTAAGGAAAGTAACTATTGCGCTCCCATTGACATACACAGTGCAAATAGCACTGGCCTCTGTTCTCAGCATGTACAGTTTATTGGACTGAAGAGGAGCTACTGTTCTTGTCAGGTTCCTAAGCAGAGTTGAACTAGATATGGCCCGTGTGTTTAGGAAGAACAGTTCCTTTGTTCTGAGCAAGCTCACTGTTCTGGCCCTATAGGAAACACAGTAGAGTAGAAGAGTGCTCTTTTATCAAAAGCAGAGTGTGTTTCTTGTAAGGCGAGATAGTGTTCGTTTCCCAGTCTGAAATGGAGTTGAATCCATGCAGTTTCTGGTCCTACGAGCAAGAGTTGTTTTCTGAAAAGAAGAGTCACTATTACGCTCCCATTGCCATACACAGTGCAAATAGCACTCGTGTCTGTGCCCAGGAAGTACAGTGTATTGGACTGAAGAGGAGCTACTGTTCTTCTCAGTTTCCTAGAGCAGAGTTGAACTAGATATGGCTTGTGTGTGTACGAAGAACAGTTCTTTTGTTCTGAGCAAGCTCACTCTTAGGACCCCATAGGAAACACTTTAGATTAGAAGAGGGCTATTTTCTCAAAAGCAGAGTGTGTTTCTTGCAAGGTGAGCTAGCGTTTGTTTCCCAGTCCTAAATGGAGTTGAATCACATGCAGTTTCTGGTCCTACGAGCAATAGTTGTTTTCTGGTAAGAAGAGTCACTATTGCTCTACCATTTTCATACACAGGGCAAATAGCACTCGCGTCTGTTCCCAGCAACTACAGTGTATTGGACTGAAGAGGATCTACTATTCTTGTCAGTTTCCTAAGCAGAATTGAACTAGATATGACCGTGTGTGTAGGAAGCACAGTTCTTTTGTTCTCAGCAAGCTCACTGTTCGGATCCCTTAGGAAACACAGTAGAGTAGAAGATTTTTCTTTTCTCAAAAGCAGAGTGTGTTTCTTGTAAGGCGAGCTAGTGTTTGTTTCCCAGTCTGAAATGGAGTTGAATCCCATGCAGTTTCTGGTCCTACGAGCAAGAGTTGTTTTCTGGTAAGAAGAGTCACTATTGTGCTCGCATTGCCATATACAGTGCAAATAGCACTCGCGTCTGTTCCCAGCAAGTACAGTGTATTGGACTGAAGAGGAGCTACTGTTCTTGTCAGTTTCCTAAGCAGAGTGGAACTAGATATGTCCCATGTGTGTAGGAAGCACAGTTCTTTTGTTCTGAGCAAGCTAACTGTTTGGATCCCATAGGAAACACTGTAGAGTAGAAGAGTGCTCTTTTCTCAAAAGCAGAGTGTGTTTCTTGTAAGGCGAGCTAGCATTTGTTTCGCAATCCTCAATGGAGTTGAATCACATGCAGTTTCTGGTACTACGAGCAAGAGTTGTTTTCTGGTAAGAAGACTCACTATTGTGCTCCCATTGTCATACACAGGGCAAATAGCACTGGTGTCTGTTCCCAGCATGTACAGTGTATTGGACTGAAGAGGATCTACTGTTCTTGTCAGTTTCCTAAGCAGAGTTGAACTAGATATAGTCGGTGTGTGTAGGAAGCACAGTTCTTTTGTTCTGAGCAAGCACACTATTCTGGCCCTATAGGAAACACATTGGAGAAGAAGAGTGCTCTTTTCTCAAATGCAGAGTGTGTTTCTTATAAGGCGAGGTAGCGTTTGTTTCCCAGTCCTAAATGGAGTTGAATCACATGCAGTTTCTTGTCCTACAAGCAAAAGTTGTTTTCTGGTAAGAAGAGTCACTATTGTGCTCCCATTGTCATACACTGGGCAAATAGCACTGGCGTCTCTTCCCAGCAAGTACAGTGTATGGGACGCAAGAGGATCTACTGTCCTTGTCAGTTTCTTAACCAGAATTAAACTAGATATGGCTGTATGTGTAGTAAGCACAGTTCTTTTTTTCTGAGCAAGCTCACTGTTTTGGCCCTGTAGGAAACACAGTAGAGTAGAAGAGCGCTCTTTTCTCAAAAGCAGAGTGTGTTTCTTGTAGGGAGAGCTAGCGTTTGTTTCGCAGTCCTAAATGGAGTTGAATCACATGCAGTTTCTGGTACTACGAGCAAGAGTTGTTTTCTGGTAAGAAGAGTCACTATTGTGCTCCCATTGTCATACACAGGGCAAATAGCACTGGCATCTCTTCCCAGCATGTACAGTGTATTGGACTGAAGAGGACCTACTGTTCTTGTCAGTTTCCTAAGCAGAGTTGAACTAGATATAGTCGGTGTGTGTAGGAAGCACAGTTCTTTTGCTCTGAGCAAGCTCACTATTCTGGCCCTATAGGAAACACATTGGAGAAGAAGAGTGCTCTTTTCTCATAAGCAGAGTGTGTTTCTTGTAAGGCGAGCTAGCGTTTGTTTCCCAGTCCTAAATGGAGTTGAATCACATGCAGTTTCTGGTCCTACGAGCAAAAGTTGTTTTCTGGTAAGAAGAGTCACTATTGTGCTCCCATTGTCATACACAGGGCAAATAGCACTGGCGTCTCTTCCCAGCAAGTACAGTGTATGGGACGGAAGAGGATCTACTGTTCTTGTCAGTTTCCTAACCAGAATTGAACTAGATATGGCTGTATGTGTAGGAAGCACAGTTCTTTTGTTCTGAGCAAGCTCACTGTTTTGGCCCTGTATGAAACACAGTGGAGTTGAAGAGTGCTCTTTTCTCAAAAGCAGAGTGTGTTTCTTGTAAGGAGAGCTAGCGTTTGTTTCCCAGTCCTAAAAGGAGTTGAATCACATGCAGTTTCTAGTCCTACGAGCAAGAGTTGTTTTCTGGTAAGAAGAGTCACTATTGCTCTCCGATTGTCATACACAGGGCAAATAGCACTCGCGTCTGTTCCCAGCAACTACAGTGTATTGGACTGAAGAGGATCTACTATACTTGTCAGTTTCCTAAAAAGAATTGAAATAGATGTGACCGTGTGTGTAGGAAGCACAGTTCTTTTGTTCTGAGCAAGCTCACTGTTCGGATCTCATAGGAAACATTGTAGAGTAGAAGAGTGCTCTTTTCTGAAAAGCAGAGTGTGTTTCTTGTAAGGCAAGCCAGTGTTTGTTTCCCAGTCTGAAAAGGAGTTGAATCCCATGCAGTTTCTGGTCCTACGAGCAAGAGTTTTTTTCTGGTAAGAAGAGTAACTATTGCGCTCCCATTGCCATATACAGTGCAAATAGCACTCGCGTCTGTTCCCAGCAAGTACAGTGTATTGGACTGAAGAGGAGCTACTGTTCTTGTCAGTTTCCTAAGCAGAGTTGACCTAGATATGGCCCGTGTGTGTAGGAAGCACAGTTCTTTTTTCTGAGCAAGCTCACTGTTTGGACCCCAAAGGAAACACAGTAGAGTAGAACAGTACTCTTTTCTCAAAAGCAGAGTGTGTTTCTTGTAAGGCGATCTAGCGTTTGTTTCCCAGTCCTAAATGGAGTTGAATCACATGCAGTTTCTGGTCCTACGAGCAAGAGTTGTTCTCTGGTAAGAAGAGTCACTATTGCGCTTCCATTGTCATACACCGGGCAAATAGCACTCGCGTGTTTTCCCAGCATGTGCAGTGTATTGGACTGAAGATGATCTACTGTCCTTGTCAGTTTCCTAAGCAGAATTGATCTATACATGGCCCGTGTGTGGAGGAAGCACAGTTCTTTTGTTCTGAGCTAGCTCACTGTTCTGACCCCATAAGAAATACAGTAGAGTAGAAGAGTGCCCTTTTCTCACAAGCAGAGTGTGTTTCTTATAAGACGAGCTAGTGTTTGTTTCCAAGTCCTAAATGGAGTTGAATCACATGCAGTTTCTGGTCGTACGAGCAAGAGTTATTTTCTGGTAAGAAGAGTCACTATTGCGCTGCCATTGCTGTACACAGTGCAAATAGCACTGGCCTCTATTCCCAGCATGTACAGTGTATTGCCTGAAGAGGATCTACTTTTCTTGTCAGTTTACTAAACAGAATTGAACTAGATATGGCCGTGTGTTTAGGAAGCACAGTTCTTTTGTTCTGAGCAAGCTCATTGTTCTGGCGCTATAGGAAACACAGTAGACTAGAAGAGTGCTCTTTTCTCAAAAGCAGAGTGTGTTTCTTGTAAGGCGAGCTAGCGTTTGTTTCCAAGTCCTAAACGGAGTTGAATGACATGCAGTTTCTGGTCCTATGAGCAAGAGTTGTTTTCTGGTAAGAAGAGTCACTATTGCGCTCCCATTGCTGTACACAGTGCAAAGAGCACTCGCGTATGTTCCCAGCAAGTACAGTGTATTGGACTGAAGAGGAGCTACTGTTCTTGTCAGTTTCCTAAGCAGAGTTGAACTAGATATGGCCCGTGTTTGTAGGAAGCACAGTTCTTTTCTTCTGAGCAATCTCACTGTTCTGGCCCTATAGGAAACACAGTAGAGTAGAAGACTGCTCTTTTCTCAAAAGCAGAGTGTGTTTTTTGTAAGGCGAGCTAGCGTTTGTTTCCCAGTCCTAAATGGAGTTGAATCACATATAACTTTTGGTCCTACACGCAAGAGTTGTTTTCTGGTAAGGAAAGTCACTATTGTGCTCCCATTGCCATACACAGTGCAAATAGCACTCGCATCTGTTCCCAGCAAGTATAGTGTATTGGACTGAAGAGGAGCTACTGTTCTTGTCAGTTTCCTAAGCAGAATTGAACTGGATATGGTCTTTTGTGTAGGAAGCACAGTTCTTTTGTTCTGAGAAAGCTCACTGTACTGGCCCTATAGGAAACACAGTAGAGCAGAAGAGTGCTCTTTTCTCAAAAGCAGAGTGTGTTTATTGTAAGGCGAGCTAGTGTTTGTTTCCCAGTCCTAAATGGAGTTGAATCACATGCAGTTTTTGGTCCTATGAACAAGAGTTGTTTTCTGGTAAGGAAAGTCACTATTGCGCTCCCATTGACATACACAGTGCAAATAGCACTCGCGTCTGTTCCCAGCAAGTACAGTGTATTGGACTGAAGAGGATCTACTGTTCTTTTCAGTTTCCTCTGCAGAGTTGAACTAGATATGGCCCGTGTGTGTAGGAAGCACAGTTCTTTTGTTCTGAGCAAGCTCACTGTGCGGACCCCATAGGAAACTCAGTGCTCTTTTCTCAAAAGCAGAGTGTGTTAGTTGTAAGGCGAGATAGCGTTTGCTTCCCAGACCTAAATGGAGTTGAATCACATGCAGTTTCTTATCCTACAAGCAAGAGTTCTTTTCTGTTAAGAAGAGTCACTATTGCGCTCGCATTGTCATACACAGGGCAATAACACTGGCGTCTTTTCCCAGCATGTACAGTGTATTGGACTGAAGAGAATCTACTGTTCTTGTCAGTTTCCTACACAGAGTTGAACTAGATATAGCCCGTGCGTGTAGGAAGCACAGTTCTTTTGTTCTGAGCAAGCTCACTATTCTGGCCCTATAGGAAACACAGTAGAGAAGCAGAGTGCTCTTTTCTCAAAAGCAGAGTGTGTTTCTTGTAAGGCGAGCTAGCATTTGTTTCCCAGTCCTAAGTGGAGTTGAATCACATGCAGTTTCTGGTCCTACGAGCAAGAGTTGTTTTCTGGTAAGAAGAGTCACTATTGCGCTTCCATTGTCATACACAGGGCAAATAGCACTCGCGTGTTTTCCCAGCATGTGCAGTGTATTGGACTGAAGATGATCTACTGTCCTTGTCAGTTTCCTAAGCAGAATTGATCTAGATATGGCCCGTGTGTGTAGGAAGCACAGTTTTTTTGTTCTGAGCAAGCTCACTGTTCTGACCCCTAAGAAATACAGTAGAGTAGAAGAGTGCCCTTTTCTCAAAAGCAGCGTGTGTTTCTTGTAAGGCGAGCTACGTTTTTTTTTTCATCCTAAATAGAGTTGAATCACATGCAGTTTCTGGTCCTACGAGCAAGAGTTGTTTTCTGGTAAGAAGAGTCACTATTGTGCTTCCATTGTCATACACAGGGCAAATAGCACTGGCGTCTGTTCCCAGCATGTACAGTGTATTGGACTCATGAGGATCTACTGTCCTTGTCAGTTTCCTATGCAGAATTGATCTAGATATGGCCCGTGTGTTTAGGAAGCACAGTTCTTTTGTTCTGAGCAAGCTCACTGTTCTGGCCCTATAGGAAACTCAGTAGAGTAGAAGAGTGCTCTTTTCTCAAAAGCAGAGTGTGTTTCTTGTAAGGCGAGCTAGCGTTTGTTTCGCAGTCCTAAATGGATTTGAATCCCATGCAGTTTCTGGTCCTACGAGCAAGAGTTGTTTTCTGGTTAGAAGAGTCACTATTGCGCTTCCATTGCCATATACAGTGCAAATAGCACTCGCGTCTGTTCCCAACAAGTACAGTGTATTGGACTGAAAAGGAGCTACTGTTCTTGTCAGTTTCCTAAGCAGAGTTGAACTAGATATGGCCCGTGTGTGTAGGAAGCACAGTTCTTTTGTTCTGAGCAAACTCACTGTTTGGACCCCAAAGGACACAAAGTAGAGTAGAAGAGTGCTCTTTTCTCAGAAGCAGAGTGTGTTTCTTGTAAGGCTAGCTTGCGTTTGTTTCCCAGTCCTAAATGGAGTTGAATCACATGCAGTTTTTGGTCCCATGAGCAAGAGTTGTTTTCTGGTAAGGAAAGTCACTATTGTGCTCCCATTCCCCTACACAGTGCAAATAGCGTGTCTGTTCCCAGCAAGTACAGTGTATTGGACTGAGAGGAGATACTGTTCTTGTCAGTTTCCTAAGCAGAGTTGAACTAGATATGGCCCCTGTGTGTAGGAAGCACAGTTCTTTTGTTCTGAACAAGCTCACTGTTCGGACCCCATAGGAAACACTTTAGAGTAGAAGAGGGCTCTTTTCTCAAGAGCAGAGTGTGTTTCTTGTAAGGCGAGCTAGCGTTTGTTTCCCAGTCCTAAATGGAGTTGAATCCCATGCAGTTTCTGGTCCTACGAGGAAGAGTTGTTTTCTGGTAAGAAGAGTCACTATTGTGCTCCCATTGTCATACACAGGGCAAATAGCACTCGCGTCTCTTCCCAGCAAGTACAGTGTATTGGACTGAAGAGGATCTACTATTCTTGTCAGTTTCCTAAGCAGAATTGAACTAGGTTTGACCGTGTTTGTAGGAAGCACAGTTCTTTTTTTCTTAGCAAGCTCATTGTTTTGGCCCTATAGGAAACACAGTAGAGTAGAATAGTGCTCTTTTCTCAAAAGCAGAGTGTGTTTCTTGTAAGGCGATCTAGCGTTTGTTTCCCAGTCCTAAATGGAGTTGAATCACATGTAGCTTTTGGTCCTACGAGCAAGAGTTGTTTTCTGGTAAGAAGAGTCATTATTGTGCTCCATATGCCATAACAGGGCAAATAGCACTCGCGTCTGTTCCCAGCATGTACAGTGTATTGGACTGAAGATGATCTACTGTCCTTGTCAGTTTCCTAAGCAGAATTGATCTAGATATGGCCAGTGTGTGTAGGAAGCACAGTTCTTTTGTTCTGAGAAAGCTCACTGTTCTGACCCCATAAGAAACACAGTAGAGTAGAAGAGTGCCCTTTTCTCAAAAGCAGTGTGTGTTTCTTGTAAGGCGAGCTAGCGTTTGTTTTTCAGTCCTAAATGGAGTTGAATCACATGCAGTTTCTGGTCCTACGAGCAAGAGTTGTTTTCTGGTAAGAAGAGTCACTATTGTGCTCCCATTTTCATACACAGGGCAAATAGCACTGGCGTCTGTTCCCAGCATGTACAGTGTATTGGACTCAGAGGATCTACTGTCCTTGTCAGTTTCCTATGCAGAATTTATCTAGATATGGCCCATGTGTTTAGGAAGCACAGTTCTTTTGTTCTGAGCAAGCTCACTGTTCTGGCCCTATAGGAAACACAGTAGAGTAGAAGAGTGCTCTTTTCTCACAAGCAGAGTGTGTTTCTTGTAAGACGAGCTAGTGTTTGTTTCCAAGTCCTAAATGGAGTTGAATCACATGCAGTTTCTGGTCGTACGAGCAAGAGTTATTTTCTGGTAAGAAGAGTCACTATTGCGCTGCCATTGCTGTACACAGTGCAAATAGCACTGGCCTCTATTCCCAGCATGTACAGTGTATTGCCTGAAGAGGATCTACTTTTCTTGTCAGTTTACTAAACAGAATTGAACTAGATATGGCCGTGTGTTTAGGAAGCACAGTTCTTTTGTTCTGAGCAAGCTCATTGTTCTGGCGCTATAGGAAACACAGTAGACTAGAAGAGTGCTCTTTTCTCAAAAGCAGAGTGTGTTTCTTGTAAGGCGAGCTAGCGTTTGTTTCCAAGTCCTAAACGGAGTTGAATGACATGCAGTTTCTGGTCCTACGAGCAAGAGTTGTTTTCTTGTAAGAAGAGACACTACTGTGCTCCAATTGCCGTACACAGTGCAAATAGCACTTGCGTCTTTTCCCCAGTAAGTACAGTGTATTGGACTGAAGAGGAGCTACTCTTCTCGTTAGTTTCCTAAGCAGAGTTGAAATAGATATGGCCCGTGTGTGTAGGAAGCACAGTTCTTTTGTTCTGAGCAAGCTCACTGTTCAGACCCCATAGGTAACACAGTAGAGTAGAAGAGTACTCTTTTCTCAAAAGCAGAGTGTGTTTCTTGTAAGGCGAGCTAGCTTTGGTTTCCCAGTCATAAATGAAGTTGAATCACATGCAGTTTCTGGTCCTACGAGTAGAGTTGTTTTTTGGTAAGAAGAGTCACTATTGCTCTCCCATTGCCATACACAGTGCAAATAGCACTTGCGTCTGTTCCAATCAAGTACAGTGTATTGGAATGAAGAGGAGATACTGTTCTTGTCAGTTTCCTGAGCAGAGTTGAACTAGATATGGCCCGTGTGTATAGGAAGCACAGTTCTTTTGTTCTGAGCAAGCTCACTTTCTGGCCCTATAGGAAACACAGTAGAGTAGAAGAGTGCTCTTTTCTCAAAAGCAGAGTGTGTTTCTTGTAAGGTGAGCTAGGGTTTGTTTCCCAACCCTAAATGGAGTTTAATTACATGCAGTTTTTGGTCATACGAGCAAGAGTTGTTTTCTGGTAAGGAAAGTCACTATTGCGCTCCCTTTGACATACACAGCACAAATAGCACTCACGTCTGTTCCCAGCAAGTACAGTGTATTAGACTGAAGATGAGCTACTGTTCTTGTCAGTTTCCTAAGCAGAGTTGAACTAGATATGGCCCGTGTGTATAGGAAGCACAGTTATTTTGTTCTAAGCAAGCTCACTGTGCGGACCCCATAGGAAACTCAGTGCTCTTTTCTCAAAAGCAGAGTGTGTTAGTTGTAAGCAAGATAGCGTTTGCTTTCAAGACCTAAATGGAGTTGAATCACATGCAGTTTCTGGGAATACAAGCAAGAGTTGTTTTCTGGTAAGAAGAGTCACTATTGCGCTCGCATTGTCATACACAGGGCAAATAGCACTGGAGTCTTTTCCAGCATGTACAGTGTATTGGACTGAAGAGAATCTACTGTTCTTGTCAGTTTCCGATGCAGAGTTGAACTAGATATGGCCCGTGTGTGTAGGAAGCACAGTTCTTTTGTTCTGAGCAAGCTCACTGTTTGGCCCTATAGGAAACACCGTAGAGTAGAAGAGTACTCTTTTCTCAAAAGCAGAGTGTGTTTCTTGTAAGGCGAGCTAGCATTTGTTTCCCAGTCCTAAATGGATTTGAATCACATGCAGTTTCTGGTCCTACAAGCAAGAGTTTTTTTCTGGTAAGAAGAGTAACTATTGCGATCCCATTGTCATACACAGGGCAAATAGCACTGGCATTTGTTGCCAGCATGTACAGAGTATTGGACTGAAGAGGATCTACTGTTCTTGTCAGGTTCCTAAGCAGACTTGAACTAGATATGGCCCGTGTATGTAGGAAGCACAGTTCATTTGTTCTGAGCAAGCTCACTGTTCAGACCCCATAGGAAACACAGTAGAGTAGAAGAGTACTATTTTCTCAAAAGCAGAGTGTGTTTCTTGTAAGGCGAGCTAGCTTTTGTTTCCCAGTCGTAAATGAAGTTGAATCACACGCAGTTTCTGGTCCTACGAGTAGAGTTGTTTTTTTGTAAGAAGAGTCACTATTGTGCTCCCATTGCCATACACAGTGCAAATAGCACTCGCGTCTGTTCCCAGCAAGTACAGTGTATTGGACTGAAGAGGATCTACTGTTCTTTTCAGTTTCCTCTGCAGAGTTGAACTAGATATGGCCCGTGTGTGTAGGAAGCACAGTTCTTTTGTTCTGAGCAAGCTCACTGTGCGGACCCCATAGGAAACTCAGTGCTCTTTTCTCAAAAGCAGAGTGTGTTAGTTGTAAGGCGAGATAGCGTTTGCTTCCCAGACCTAAATGGAGTTGAATCACATGCAGTTTCTTATCCTACAAGCAAGAGTTCTTTTCTGTTAAGAAGAGTCACTATTGCGCTCGCATTGTCATACACAGGGCAATAACACTGGCGTCTTTTCCCAGCATGTACAGTGTATTGGACTGAAGAGAATCTACTGTTCTTCTCAGTTTCCTACACAGAGTTGAACTAGATATAGCCCGTGCGTGTAGGAAGCACAGTTCTTTTGTTCTGAGCAAGCTCACTATTCTGGCCCTATAGGAAACACAGTAGAGAAGCAGAGTGCTCTTTTCTCAAAAGCAGAGTGTGTTTCTTGTAAGGCGAGCTAGCATTTGTTTCCCAGTCCTAAGTGGAGTTGAATCACATGCAGTTTCTGGTCCTACGAGCAAGAGTTATTTTCTGGTAAGAAGAGTCACTATTGTGCTTCCATTGTCATACACAGGGCAAATAGCACTCGCGTGTTTTCCCAGCATGTGCAGTGTATTGGACTGAAGAGGATCTACTGTCCTTGTCAGTTTCCTAAGCAGAATTGATCTAGATATGGCCCGTGTGTGTAGGAAGCACAGTTTTTTTGTTCTGAGCAAGCTCACTGTTCTGACCCCTAAGAAATACAGTAGAGTAGAAGAGTGCCCTTTTCTCAAAAGCAGCGTGTGTTTCTTGTAAGGCGAGCTACGTTTTTTTTTTCATCCTAAATAGAGTTGAATCACATGCAGTTTCTGGTCCTACGAGCAAGAGTTGTTTTCTGGTAAGAAGAGTCACTATTGTGCTTCCATTGTCATACACAGGGCAAATAGCACTGGCGTCTGTTCCCAGCATGTACAGTGTATTGGACTCATGAGGATCTACTGTCCTTGTCAGTTTCCTATGCAGAATTGATCTAGATATGGCCCGTGTGTTTAGGAAGCACAGTTCTTTTGTTCTGAGCAAGCTCACTGTTCTGGCCCTATAGGAAACTCAGTAGAGTAGAAGAGTGCTCTTTTCTCAAAAGTAGAGTGTGTTTCTTGTAAAGTGAGCTAGCGTTTGTTTCCCAGTCCTAAATGGAGTTGAATCACATGCAGTTTTTGGTCCTACGAGCAAGAGTTGTTTTCTGGTAAGTAGTGTCACTGTTGCGCTCCCATTGCCATACACAGTGCAAATAGCACTCGCATTTGTTCGCAGCAAGTACAGTGTATTGGACTGAAGATGAGCTACTGTTCTTGTCAGTTTCCTAAGCAGAGTTGAACTAGATATGGCCCCTGTGTGTAGGAAGCACAGTTCTTTTGTTCTGAGCAAGCTCACTGTTCGGACCCCATAGGAAACACTTTAGAGTAGAAGAGGGCTCTTTTCTCAAGAGCAGAGTGTGTTTCTTATAAGGCGAGCTAGTGTTTGTTTCCCAGTCAGAAATGGAGTTGAATCCCATGCAGTTGTTTGTCCTACGAGCAAGAGTTGTTTTCTGGTAGGAAGAGTCACTATTGGGATCCCATTGCCATATACAGTGCAAATAGCTCTCGCGTCTTTTCCCAGCAAGTACAGTGTATTGGACTGAATAGGAGCTACTGTTCTTGTCCGTTTCCTACACAGAGTTGAACTAGATATGACACGTGTGTTTAGGAAGCACAGTTCTTTTGTTCTGAGCAAGCTCACTGTTTGGACCCGAAAGGAAACACAGTAGAGTAGAAAAGTGCTCTTTTCTCAAAAGCAGAGTGTGTTTCTTGTAAGGCAAGCTAGCGTTTGTTTCGCAGTCCTAAATGGATTTGAATCCCATGCAGTTTCTGGTCCTACGAGCAAGAGTTGTTTTCTCGTTAGAAGAGTCACTATTGCGCTTCCATTGCCATATACAGTGCAAATAGCACTCGCGTCTGTTCCCAACAAGTACAGTGTATTGGACTGAAAAGGAGCTACTGTTCTTGTCAGTTTCCTAAGCAGAGTTGAACTAGATATGGCCCGTGTGTGTAGGAAGCACAGTTCTTTTGTTCTGAGCAAACTCACTGTTTGGACCCCAAAGGACACAAAGTAGAGTAGAAGAGTGCTCTTTTCTCAGAAGCAGAGTGTGTTTCTTGTAAGGCTAGCTTGCGTTTGTTTCCCAGTCCTAAATGGAGTTGAATCACATGCAGTTTTTGGTCCCATGAGCAAGAGTTGTTTTCTGGTAAGGAAAGTCACTATTGTGCTCCCATTCCCCTACACAGTGCAAATAGCGTGTCTGTTCCCAGCAAGTACAGTGTATTGGACTGAGAGGAGATACTGTTCTTGTCAGTTTCCTAAGCAGAGTTGAACTAGATATGGCCCCTGTGTGTAGGAAGCACAGTTCTTTTGTTCTGAACAAGCTCACTGTTCGGACCCCATAGGAAACACTTTAGAGTAGAAGAGGGCTCTTTTCTCAAGAGCAGAGTGTGTTTCTTGTAAGGCGAGCTAGCGTTTGTTTCCCAGTCCTAAATGGAGTTGAATCACATGCAGTTTCTGGTCCTACGAGGAAGAGTTGTTTTCTGGTAAGAAGAGTCACTATTGCGCTCCCATTGTCATACACAGGGCAAATAGCACTCGCGTCTCTTCCCAGCAAGTACAGTGTATTGGACTGAAGAGGATCTACTATTCTTGTCAGTTTCCTAAGCAGAATTGAACTAGGTTTGACCGTGTTTGTAGGAAGCACAGTTCTTTTTTTCTTAGCAAGCTCATTGTTTTGGCCCTATAGGAAACACAGTAGAGTAGAATAGTGCTCTTTTCTCAAAAGCAGAGTGTGTTTCTTGTAAGGCGATCTAGCGTTTGTTTCCCAGTCCTAAATGGAGTTGAATCACATGTAGCTTTTGGTCCTACGAGCAAGAGTTGTTTTCTGGTAAGAAGAGTCATTATTGTGCTCCATATGCCATAACAGGGCAAATAGCACTCGCGTCTGTTCCCAGCATGTACAGTGTATTGGACTGAAGATGATATACTGTCCTTGTCAGTTTCCTAAGCAGAATTGATCTAGATATGGCCAGTGTGTGTAGGAAGCACAGTTCTTTTGTTCTGAGAAAGCTCACTGTTCTGACCCCATAAGAAACACAGTAGAGTAGAAGAGTGCCCTTTTCTCAAAAGCAGTGTGTGTTTCTTGTAAGGCGAGCTAGCGTTTGTTTTTCAGTCCTAAATGGAGTTGAATCACATGCAGTTTCTGGTCCTACGAGCAAGAGTTGTTTTCTGGTAAGAAGAGTCACTATTGTGCTCCCATTTTCATACACAGGGCAAATAGCACTGGCGTCTGTTCCCAGCATGTACAGTGTATTGGACTCAAGAGGATCTACTGTCCTTGTCAGTTTCCTATGCAGAATTTATCTAGATATGGCCCATGTGTTTAGGAAGCACAGTTCTTTTGTTCTGAGCAAGCTCACTGTTCTGGCCCTATAGGAAACACAGTAGAGTAGAAGAGTGCTCTTTTCTCACAAGCAGAGTGTGTTTCTTGTAAGACGAGCTAGTGTTTGTTTCCAAGTCCTAAATGGAGTTGAATCACATGCAGTTTCTGGTCGTACGAGCAAGAGTTATTTTCTGGTAAGAAGAGTCACTATTGCGCTGCCATTGCTGTACACAGTGCAAATAGCACTGGCCTCTATTCCCAGCATGTACAGTGTATTGCCTGAAGAGGATCTACTTTTCTTGTCAGTTTACTAAACAGAATTGAACTAGATATGGCCGTGTGTTTAGGAAGCACAGTTCTTTTGTTCTGAGCAAGCTCATTGTTCTGGCGCTATAGGAAACACAGTAGACTAGAAGAGTGCTCTTTTCTCAAAAGCAGAGTGTGTTTCTTGTAAGGCGAGCTAGCGTTTGTTTCCAAGTCCTAAACGGAGTTGAATGACATGCAGTTTCTGGTCCTACGAGCAAGAGTTGTTTTCTTGTAAGAAGAGACACTATTGTGCTCCAATTGCCATACACAGTGCAAATAGCACTTGTGTCTTTTCCCCAGTAAGTACAGTGTATTGGACTGAAGAGGAGCTACTCTTCTCGTTAGTTTCCTAAGCAGAGTTGAAATAGATATGGCCCGTGTGTGTAGGAAGCACAGTTCATTTGTTCTGAGCAAGCTCACTGTTCAGACCCCATAGGTAACACAGTAGAGTAGAAGAGTACTCTTTTCTCAAAAGCAGAGTGTGTTTCTTGTAAGGCGAGCTAGCTTTGGTTTCCCAGTCATAAATGAAGTTGAATCACATGCAGTTTCTGGTCCTACGAGTAGAGTTGTTTTTTGGTAAGAAGAGTCACTATTGCTCTCCCATTGCCATACACAGTGCAAATAGCACTTGCGTCTGTTCCAATCAAGTACAGTGTATTGGAATGAAGAGGAGATACTGTTCTTGTCAGTTTCCTGAGCAGAGTTGAACTAGATATGGCCCGTGTGTATAGGAAGCACAGTTCTTTTGTTCTGAGCAAGCTCACTTTCTGGCCCTATAGGAAACACAGTAGAGTAGAAGAGTGCTCTTTTCTCAAAAGCAGAGTGTGTTTCTTGTAAGGTGAGCTAGGGTTTGTTTCCCAACCCTAAATGGAGTTTAATTACATGCAGTTTTTGGTCATACGAGCAAGAGTTGTTTTCTGGTAAGGAAAGTCACTATTGCGCTCTTTTGACATACACAGCACAAATAGCACTCACGTCTGTTCCCAGCAAGTACAGTGTATTAGACTGAAGATGAGCTACTGTTCTTGTCAGTTTCCTAAGCAGAGTTGAACTAGATATGGCCCGTGTGTATAGGAAGCACAGTTATTTTGTTCTGAGCAAGCTCACTGTGCGGACCCCATAGGAAACTCAGTGCTCTTTTCTCAAAAGCAGAGTGTGTTAGTTGTAAGCAAGATAGCGTTTGCTTTCAAGACCTAAATGGAGTTGAATCACATGCAGTTTCTGGGAATACAAGCAAGAGTTGTTTTCTGGTAAGAAGAGTCACTATTGCGCTCGCATTGTCATACACAGGGCAAATAGCACTGGAGTCTTTTCCCAGCATGTACAGTGTATTGGACTGAAGAGGATCTACTGTTCTTGTCAGTTTCCGATGCAGAGTTGAACTAGATATGGCCCGTGTGTGTAGGAAGCACAGTTCTTTTGTTCTGAGCAAGCTCACTGTTTGGCCCTATAGGAAACACCGTAGAGTAGAAGAGTACTCTTTTCTCAAAAGCAGAGTGTGTTTCTTGTAAGGCGAGCTAGCATTTGTTTCCCAGTCCTAAATGGATTTGAATCACATGCAGTTTCTGGTCCTACAAGCAAGAGTTTTTTTCTGGTAAGAAGAGTAACTATTGCGATCCCATTGTCATACACAGGGCAAATAGCACTGGCATTTGTTGCCAGCATGTACAGAGTATTGGACTGAAGAGGATCTACTGTTCTTGTCAGGTTCCTAAGCAGACTTGAACTAGATATGGCCCGTGTATGTAGGAAGCACAGTTCATTTGTTCTGAGCAAGCTCACTGTTCAGACCCCATAGGAAACACAGTAGAGTAGAAGAGTACTATTTTCTCAAAAGCAGAGTGTGTTTCTTGTAAGGAGAGCTAGCTTTTGTTTCCCAGTCGTAAATGAAGTTGAATCACACGCAGTTTCTGGTCCTGCGAGTAGAGTTGTTTTTTGGTAAGAAGAGTCACTATTGTGCTCCCATTGCCATACACAGTGCAAATAGCACTTGCGTCTGTTCCAATCAAGTACAGTGTATTGGACTGAAGAGGAGATACTGTTCTTGTCAGTTTCCTAAGCAGAGTTGAACTAGATATGGCCCGTGTGTATAGGAAGCACATTTCTTTTGTTCTGAGCAAGCTCACTGTTCGGACACCATAGGAAACACAGTAGAGTAGAAGAGTGCTCTTTTCTCAAAAGCAGAGTGTGTTTCTTGTAAGGCGAGCTAATGTTTGTTTCCCAGTCCTAAAAGGAGTTGAATGACATGCAGTTTTTGGTCCTACGAGCAAGAGTTGTTTTCTGGTAAGAAGAGTCACTATTGCCCTCCCATTGTCATACACAGGGCAAATAGCACTGGCGTTTGTTCCCAGCATGTACAGTGTATTGGACTGAAGAGGATCTACTGTTCTTGTCAGTTTCCTAAGCAGAATTGAACTAGATACGGCCATGTGTGTAGGAAGCACAGTTCTTTTGTTCTGAGCAAGCTCACTGTTCTGGCCCTATTGGAAACACAGTAGAGTAGAAGAGTGCTCTTTTCTCAAAAGCAGAGTGTGTTTCTTGTAAGATGAGCTAGCGTTTGTTTCCCACCCCTAAATGGAGTTTAATCACATGCAGTTTTTGGTCATACGCGCAAGAGTTGTTTTCTGGTAAGGAAAGTCACTATTGCGCTCCCTTTGCCATACACAGCACAAATAGCACTCACGTCTGTTCCCAGCAAGTACAGTGTATTGGACTGAAGAGGAGCTACAGTTCTTGTCAGTTTCCTAAGCAGAGTTGAACTAGATATGGCCCGTGTGTATAGGAAGCACAGCTCTTTTGTTCTAAGCTAGCTCACTGTGCGGACCCCATAGGAAACTCAGTGCACTTTTCTCAAAAGCAGAGTGTGTTTCTTGTAAGGCGAGCTAGCTTTTGTTTCCCAGTCCTAAATGAATTTGAATCACATGCAGTTTCTGGTCCTACGAGTAGAGTTATATTTTCGTAAGAAGAGTCACTATTGTGCTCCCCTTGCCATATACAGTACAAATAACACTTGCGTCTGTTCCAATCAAGTACAGTGTATTGAACTGAAGAGGAGCTACTGATCTTGTCAGTTTCCTAATTAGAGTTGAACTAGATGTGGCCCGTGTGTATAGGAAGCACAGTTCTTTTGTTCTGAGCAAGCTCACTGTTCGGACCCCATAGGAAACACAGTAGAGTAGAAGAGTGCTCTTTTCTCAAAAGCAGAGTGTGTTTCTTGTAAGGCGAGCTAGCATTTGTTTCCCAGTCCTAAATGGAGTTGAATCATATGCAGTTTCGGGACTTACGAGCAAGAGTTGTTTTTGGTAAGTAAAGTCACTATTGCGCTCCCATTGTCATACACAGGGCAAATAGCACTGGCGTCTGTTCCCAGCATGTACAGTGTATTGGACTGAAGAGGATCTACTGTTCTTGTCAGTTTCCTAAGCAGAATTGAACTAGATACGGCCATGTGTGTAGGAAGCACAGTTCTTTTGTTCTGAGCAAGCTCACTGTTCTGGCCCTATAGGAAACACAGTAGAGTAGAAGTGTGCTCTTTTCTCAAAAGCAGAGTGTGTTTCTTGTAAGGTGAGCTAGGGTTTGTTTCCCAACCCTAAATGGAGTTTAATTACATGCAGTTTTTGTTCATACGAGCAAGAGTTGTTTTCTGGTAAGGAAAGTCACTATTGCGCTCCCTTTGACATACACAGCACAAATAGCACTCACGTCTGTTCCCAGCAAGTACAGTGTATTAGACTGAAGATGAGCTACTGTTCTTGTCAGTTTCCTAAGCAGAGTTGAACTAGATATGGCCCGTGTGTATAGGAAGCACAGTTATTTTGTTCTGAGCAAGCTCACTGTGCGGACCCCATAGGAAACTCAGTGCTCTTTTCTCAAAAGCAGAGTGTGTTAGTTGTAAGCAAGATAGCGTTTGCTTTCAAGACCTAAATGGAGTTGAATCACATGCAGTTTCTGGGAATACAAGCAAGAGTTGTTTTCTGGTAAGAAGAGTCACTATTGCGCTCGCATTGTCATACACAGGGCAAATAGCACTGGAGTCTTTTCCCAGCATGTACAGTGTATTGGACTGAAGAGGATCTACTGTTCTTGTCAGTTTCCGATGCAGAGTTGAACTAGATATGGCCCGTGTGTGTAGGAAGCACAGTTCTTTTGTTCTGAGCAAGCTCACTGTTTGGCCCTATAGGAAACACCGTAGAGTAGAAGAGTACTCTTTTCTCAAAAGCAGAGTGTGTTTCTTGTAAGGCGAGCTAGCATTTGTTTCCCAGTCCTAAATGGATTTGAATCACATGCAGTTTCTGGTCCTACAAGCAAGAGTTTTTTTCTGGTAAGAAGAGTAACTATTGCGATCCCATTGTCATACACAGGGCAAATAGCACTGGCATTTGTTGCCAGCATGTACAGAGTATTGGACTGAAGAGGATCTACTGTTCTTGTCAGGTTCCTAAGCAGACTTGAACTAGATATGGCCCGTGTATGTAGGAAGCACAGTTCATTTGTTCTGAGCAAGCTCACTGTTCAGACCCCATAGGAAACACAGTAGAGTAGAAGAGTACTATTTTCTCAAAAGCAGAGTGTGTTTCTTGTAAGGAGAGCTAGCTTTTGTTTCCCAGTCGTAAATGAAGTTGAATCACACGCAGTTTCTGGTCCTACGAGTAGAGTTGTTTTTTGGTAAGAAGAGTCACTATTGTGCTCCCATTGCCATACACAGTGCAAATAGCACTTGCGTCTGTTCCAATCAAGTACAGTGTATTGGACTGAAGAGGAGATACTGTTCTTGTCAGTTTCCTAAGCAGAGTTGAACTAGATATGGCCCGTGTGTATAGGAAGCACATTTCTTTTGTTCTGAGCAAGCTCACTGTTCGGACACCATAGGAAACACAGTAGAGTAGAAGAGTGCTCTTTTCTCAAAAGCAGAGTGTGTTTCTTGTAAGGCGAGCTAATGTTTGTTTCCCAGTCCTAAAAGGAGTTGAATGACATGCAGTTTTTGGTCCTACGAGCAAGAGTTGTTTTCTGGTAAGAAGAGTCACTATTGCCCTCCCATTGTCATACACAGGGCAAATAGCACTGGCGTTTGTTCCCAGCATGTACAGTGTATTGGACTGAAGAGGATCTACTGTTCTTGTCAGTTTCCTAAGCAGAATTGAACTAGATACGGCCATGTGTGTAGGAAGCACAGTTCTTTTGTTCTGAGCAAGCTCACTGTTCTGGCCCTATTGGAAACACAGTAGAGTAGAAGAGTGCTCTTTTCTCAAAAGCAGAGTGTGTTTCTTGTAAGATGAGCTAGCGTTTGTTTCCCACCCCTAAATGGTGTTTAATCACATGCAGTTTTTGGTCATACGCGCAAGAGTTGTTTTCTGGTAAGGAAAGTCACTATTGCGCTCCCTTTGCCATACACAGCACAAATAGCACTCACGTCTGGTCCCAGCAAGTACAGTGTATTGGACTGAAGAGGAGCTACAGTTCTTGTCAGTTTCCTAAGCAGAGTTGAACTAGATATGGCCCGTGTGTATAGGAAGCACAGCTCTTTTGTTCTAAGCTAGCTCACTGTGCGGACCCCATAGGAAACTCAGTGCTCTTTTCTCAAAAGCAGAGTGTGTTTCTTGTAAGGCGAGCTAGCTTTTGTTTCCCAGTCCTAAATGAATTTGAATCACATGCAGTTTCTGGTCCTACGAGTAGAGTTATATTTTCGTAAGAAGAGTCACTATTGTGCTCCCCTTGCCATATACAGTACAAATAACACTTGCGTCTGTTCCAATCAAGTACAGTGTATTGAACTGAAGAGGAGCTACTGATCTTGTCAGTTTCCTAATTAGAGTTGAACTAGATGTGGCCCGTGTGTATAGGAAGCACAGTTCTTTTGTTCTGAGCAAGCTCACTGTTCGGACCCCATAGGAAACACAGTAGAGTAGAAGAGTGCTCTTTTCTCAAAAGCAGAGTGTGTTTCTTGTAAGGCGAGCTAGCATTTGTTTCCCAGTCCTAAATGGAGTTGAATCATATGCAGTTTCGGGACTTACGAGCAAGAGTTGTTTTTGGTAAGTAAAGTCACTATTGCGCTCCCATTGTCATACACAGGGCAAATAGCACTGGCGTCTGTTCCCAGCATGTACAGTGTATTGGACTGAAGAGGATCTACTGTTCTTGTCAGTTTCCTAAGCAGAATTGAACTAGATACGGCCATGTGTGTAGGAAGCACAGTTCTTTTGTTCTGAGCAAGCTCACTGTTCTGGCCCTATAGGAAACACAGTAGAGTAGAAGTGTGCTCTTTTCTCAAAAGCAGAGTGTGTTTCTTGTAAGGTGAGCTAGGGTTTGTTTCCCAACCCTAAATGGAGTTTAATTACATGCAGTTTTTGGTCATACGAGCAAGAGTTGTTTTCTGGTAAGGAAAGTCACTATTGCGCTCCCTTTGACATACACAGCACAAATAGCACTCACGTCTGTTCCCAGCAAGTACAGTGTATTAGACTGAAGATGAGCTACTGTTCTTGTCAGTTTCCTAAGCAGAGTTGAACTAGATATGGCCCGTGTGTATAGGAAGCACAGTTATTTTGTTCTGAGCAAGCTCACTGTGCGGACCCCATAGGAAACTCAGTGCTCTTTTCTCAAAAGCAGAGTGTGTTAGTTGTAAGCAAGATAGCGTTTGCTTTCAAGACCTAAATGGAGTTGAATCACATGCAGTTTCTGGGAATACAAGCAAGAGTTGTTTTCTGGTAAGAAGAGTCACTATTGCGCTCGCATTGTCATACACAGGGCAAATAGCACTGGAGTCTTTTCCCAGCATGTACAGTGTATTGGACTGAAGAGGATCTACTGTTCTTGTCAGTTTCCGATGCAGAGTTGAACTAGATATGGCCCGTGTGTGTAGGAAGCACAGTTCTTTTGTTCTGAGCAAGCTCACTGTTTGGCCCTATAGGAAACACCGTAGAGTAGAAGAGTACTCTTTTCTCAAAAGCAGAGTGTGTTTCTTGTAAGGCGAGCTAGCATTTGTTTCCCAGTCCTAAATGGATTTGAATCACATGCAGTTTCTGGTCCTACAAGCAAGAGTTTTTTTCTGGTAAGAAGAGTAACTATTGCGATCCCATTGTCATACACAGGGCAAATAGCACTGGCATTTGTTGCCAGCATGTACAGAGTATTGGACTGAAGAGGATCTACTGTTCTTGTCAGGTTCCTAAGCAGACTTGAACTAGATATGGCCCGTGTATGTAGGAAGCACAGTTCATTTGTTCTGAGCAAGCTCACTGTTCAGACCCCATAGGAAACACAGTAGAGTAGAAGAGTACTATTTTCTCAAAAGCAGAGTGTGTTTCTTGTAAGGCGAGCTAGCTTTTGTTTCCCAGTCGTAAATGAAGTTGAATCACACGCAGTTTCTGGTCCTACGAGTAGAGTTGTTTTTTGGTAAGAAGAGTCACTATTGTGCTCCCATTGCCATACACAGTGCAAATAGCACTTGCGTCTGTTCCAATCAAGTACAGTGTATTGGACTGAAGAGGAGATACTGTTCTTGTCAGTTTCCTAAGCAGAGTTGAACTAGATATGGCCCGTGTGTATAGGAAGCACATTTCTTTTGTTCTGAGCAAGCTCACTGTTCGGACACCATAGGAAACACAGTAGAGTAGAAGAGTGCTCTTTTCTCAAAAGCAGAGTGTGTTTCTTGTAAGGCGAGCTAATGTTTGTTTCCCAGTCCTAAAAGGAGTTGAATGACATGCAGTTTTTGGTCCTACGAGCAAGAGTTGTTTTCTGGTAAGAAGAGTCACTATTGCCCTCCCATTGTCATACACAGGGCAAATAGCACTGGCGTTTGTTCCCAGCATGTACAGTGTATTGGACTGAAGAGGATCTACTGTTCTTGTCAGTTTCCTAAGCAGAATTGAACTAGATACGGCCATGTGTGTAGGAAGCACAGTTCTTTTGTTCTGAGCAAGCTCACTGTTCTGGCCCTATTGGAAACACAGTAGAGTAGAAGAGTGCTCTTTTCTCAAAAGCAGAGTGTGTTTCTTGTAAGATGAGCTAGCGTTTGTTTCCCACCCCTAAATGGAGTTTAATCACATGCAGTTTTTGGTCATACGCGCAAGAGTTGTTTTCTGGTAAGGAAAGTCACAATTGCGCTCCCTTTGCCATACACAGCACAAATAGCACTCACGTCTGTTCCCAGCAAGTACAGTGTATTGGACTGAAGAGGAGCTACAGTTCTTGTCAGTTTCCTAAGCAGAGTTGAACTAGATATGGCCCGTGTGTATAGGAAGCACAGCTCTTTTGTTCTAAGCTAGCTCACTGTGCGGACCCCATAGGAAACTCAGTGCTCTTTTCTCAAAAGCAGAGTGTGTTTCTTGTAAGGCGAGCTAGCTTTTGTTTCCCAGTCCTAAATGAATTTGAATCACATGCAGTTTCTGGTCCTACGAGTAGAGTTATATTTTCGTAAGAAGAGTCACTATTGTGCTCCCCTTGCCATATACAGTACAAATAACACTTGCGTCTGTTCCAATCAAGTACAGTGTATTGAACTGAAGAGGAGCTACTGATCTTGTCAGTTTCCTAATTAGAGTTGAACTAGATGTGGCCCGTGTGTATAGGAAGCACAGTTCTTTTGTTCTGAGCAAGCTCACTGTTCGAACCCCATAGGAAACACAGTAGAGTAGAAGAGTGCTCTTTTCTCAAAAGCAGAGTGTGTTTCTTGTAAGGCGAGCTAGCATTTGTTTCCCAGTCCTAAATGGAGTTGAATCATATGCAGTTTCGGGACTTACGAGCAAGAGTTGTTTTTGGTAAGTAAAGTCACTATTGCGCTCCCATTGTCATACACAGGGCAAATAGCACTGGCGTCTGTTCCCAGCATGTACAGTGTATTGGACTGAAGAGGATCTACTGTTCTTGTCAGTTTCCTAAGCAGAATTGAACTAGATACGGCCATGTGTGTAGGAAGCACAGTTCTTTTGTTCTGAGCAAGCTCACTGTTCTGGCCCTATAGGAAACACAGTAGAGTAGAAGTGTGCTCTTTTCTCAAAAGCAGAGTGTGTTTCTTGTAAGGTGAGCTAGGGTTTGTTTCCCAACCCTAAATGGAGTTTAATTACATGCAGTTTTTGTTCATACGAGCAAGAGTTGTTTTCTGGTAAGGAAAGTCACTATTGCGCTCCCTTTGACATACACAGCACAAATAGCACTCACGTCTGTTCCCAGCAAGTACAGTGTATTAGACTGAAGATGAGCTACTGTTCTTGTCAGTTTCCTAAGCAGAGTTGAACTAGATATGGCCCGTGTGTATAGGAAGCACAGTTATTTTGTTCTGAGCAAGCTCACTGTGCGGACCCCATAGGAAACTCAGTGCTCTTTTCTCAAAAGCAGAGTGTGTTAGTTGTAAGCAAGATAGCGTTTGCTTTCAAGACCTAAATGGAGTTGAATCACATGCAGTTTCTGGGAATACAAGCAAGAGTTGTTTTCTGGTAAGAAGAGTCACTATTGCGCTCGCATTGTCATACACAGGGCAAATAGCACTGGAGTCTTTTCCCAGCATGTACAGTGTATTGGACTGAAGAGGATCTACTGTTCTTGTCAGTTTCCGATGCAGAGTTGAACTAGATATGGCCCGTGTGTGTAGGAAGCACAGTTCTTTTGTTCTGAGCAAGCTCACTGTTTGGCCCTATAGGAAACACCGTAGAGTAGAAGAGTACTCTTTTCTCAAAAGCAGAGTGTGTTTCTTGTAAGGCGAGCTAGCATTTGTTTCCCAGTCCTAAATGGATTTGAATCACATGCAGTTTCTGGTCCTACAAGCAAGAGTTTTTTTCTGGTAAGAAGAGTAACTATTGCGATCCCATTGTCATACACAGGGCAAATAGCACTGGCATTTGTTGCCAGCATGTACAGAGTATTGGACTGAAGAGGATCTACTGTTCTTGTCAGGTTCCTAAGCAGACTTGAACTAGATATGGCCCGTGTATGTAGGAAGCACAGTTCATTTGTTCTGAGCAAGCTCACTGTTCAGACCCCATAGGAAACACAGTAGAGTAGAAGAGTACTATTTTCTCAAAAGCAGAGTGTGTTTCTTGTAAGGCGAGCTAGCTTTTGTTTCCCAGTCGTAAATGAAGTTGAATCACACGCAGTTTCTGGTCCTACGAGTAGAGTTGTTTTTTGGTAAGAAGAGTCACTATTGTGCTCCCATTGCCATACACAGTGCAAATAGCACTTGCGTCTGTTCCAATCAAGTACAGTGTATTGGACTGAAGAGGAGATACTGTTCTTGTCAGTTTCCTAAGCAGAGTTGAACTAGATATGGCCCGTGTGTATAGGAAGCACATTTCTTTTGTTCTGAGCAAGCTCACTGTTCGGACACCATAGGAAACACAGTAGAGTAGAAGAGTGCTCTTTTCTCAAAAGCAGAGTGTGTTTCTTGTAAGGCGAGCTAATGTTTGTTTCCCAGTCCTAAAAGGAGTTGAATGACATGCAGTTTTTGGTCCTACGAGCAAGAGTTGTTTTCTGGTAAGAAGAGTCACTATTGCCCTCCCATTGTCATACACAGGGCAAATAGCACTGGCGTTTGTTCCCAGCATGTACAGTGTATTGGACTGAAGAGGATCTACTGTTCTTGTCAGTTTCCTAAGCAGAATTGAACTAGATACGGCCATGTGTGTAGGAAGCACAGTTCTTTTGTTCTGAGCAAGCTCACTGTTCTGGCCCTATTGGAAACACAGTAGAGTAGAAGAGTGCTCTTTTCTCAAAAGCAGAGTGTGTTTCTTGTAAGATGAGCTAGCGTTTGTTTCCCACCCCTAAATGGTGTTTAATCACATGCAGTTTTTGGTCATACGCGCAAGAGTTGTTTTCTGGTAAGGAAAGTCACTATTGCGCTCCCTTTGCCATACACAGCACAAATAGCACTCACGTCTGGTCCCAGCAAGTACAGTGTATTGGACTGAAGAGGAGCTACAGTTCTTGTCAGTTTCCTAAGCAGAGTTGAACTAGATATGGCCCGTGTGTATAGGAAGCACAGCTCTTTTGTTCTAAGCTAGCTCACTGTGCGGACCCCATAGGAAACTCAGTGCTCTTTTCTCAAAAGCAGAGTGTGTTTCTTGTAAGGCGAGCTAGCTTTTGTTTCCCAGTCCTAAATGAATTTGAATCACATGCAGTTTCTGGTCCTACGAGTAGAGTTATATTTTCGTAAGAAGAGTCACTATTGTGCTCCCCTTGCCATATACAGTACAAATAACACTTGCGTCTGTTCCAATCAAGTACAGTGTATTGAACTGAAGAGGAGCTACTGATCTTGTCAGTTTCCTAATTAGAGTTGAACTAGATGTGGCCCGTGTGTATAGGAAGCACAGTTCTTTTGTTCTGAGCAAGCTCACTGTTCGGACCCCATAGGAAACACAGTAGAGTAGAAGAGTGCTCTTTTCTCAAAAGCAGAGTGTGTTTCTTGTAAGGCGAGCTAGCATTTGTTTCCCAGTCCTAAATGGAGTTGAATCATATGCAGTTTCGGGACTTACGAGCAAGAGTTGTTTTTGGTAAGTAAAGTCACTATTGCGCTCCCATTGTCATACACAGGGCAAATAGCACTGGCGTCTGTTCCCAGCATGTACAGTGTATTGGACTGAAGAGGATCTACTGTTCTTGTCAGTTTCCTAAGCAGAATTGAACTAGATACGGCCATGTGTGTAGGAAGCACAGTTCTTTTGTTCTGAGCAAGCTCACTGTTCTGGCCCTATAGGAAACACAGTAGAGTAGAAGTGTGCTCTTTTCTCAAAAGCAGAGTGTGTTTCTTGTAAGGTGAGCTAGGGTTTGTTTCCCAACCCTAAATGGAGTTTAATTACATGCAGTTTTTGGTCATACGAGCAAGAGTTGTTTTCTGGTAAGGAAAGTCACTATTGCGCTCCCTTTGACATACACAGCACAAATAGCACTCACGTCTGTTCCCAGCAAGTACAGTGTATTAGACTGAAGATGAGCTACTGTTCTTGTCAGTTTCCTAAGCAGAGTTGAACTAGATATGGCCCGTGTGTATAGGAAGCACAGTTATTTTGTTCTGAGCAAGCTCACTGTGCGGACCCCATAGGAAACTCAGTGCTCTTTTCTCAAAAGCAGAGTGTGTTAGTTGTAAGCAAGATAGCGTTTGCTTTCAAGACCTAAATGGAGTTGAATCACATGCAGTTTCTGGGAATACAAGCAAGAGTTGTTTTCTGGTAAGAAGAGTCACTATTGCGCTCGCATTGTCATACACAGGGCAAATAGCACTGGAGTCTTTTCCCAGCATGTACAGTGTATTGGACTGAAGAGGATCTACTGTTCTTGTCAGTTTCCGATGCAGAGTTGAACTAGATATGGCCCGTGTGTGTAGGAAGCACAGTTCTTTTGTTCTGAGCAAGCTCACTGTTTGGCCCTATAGGAAACACCGTAGAGTAGAAGAGTACTCTTTTCTCAAAAGCAGAGTGTGTTTCTTGTAAGGCGAGCTAGCATTTGTTTCCCAGTCCTAAATGGATTTGAATCACATGCAGTTTCTGGTCCTACAAGCAAGAGTTTTTTTCTGGTAAGAAGAGTAACTATTGCGATCCCATTGTCATACACAGGGCAAATAGCACTGGCATTTGTTGCCAGCATGTACAGAGTATTGGACTGAAGAGGATCTACTGTTCTTGTCAGGTTCCTAAGCAGACTTGAACTAGATATGGCCCGTGTATGTAGGAAGCACAGTTCATTTGTTCTGAGCAAGCTCACTGTTCAGACCCCATAGGAAACACAGTAGAGTAGAAGAGTACTATTTTCTCAAAAGCAGAGTGTGTTTCTTGTAAGGCGAGCTAGCTTTTGTTTCCCAGTCGTAAATGAAGTTGAATCACACGCAGTTTCTGGTCCTACGAGTAGAGTTGTTTTTTGGTAAGAAGAGTCACTATTGTGCTCCCATTGCCATACACAGTGCAAATAGCACTTGCGTCTGTTCCAATCAAGTACAGTGTATTGGACTGAAGAGGAGATACTGTTCTTGTCAGTTTCCTAAGCAGAGTTGAACTAGATATGGCCCGTGTGTATAGGAAGCACATTTCTTTTGTTCTGAGCAAGCTCACTGTTCGGACACCATAGGAAACACAGTAGAGTAGAAGAGTGCTCTTTTCTCAAAAGCAGAGTGTGTTTCTTGTAAGGCGAGCTAATGTTTGTTTCCCAGTCCTAAAAGGAGTTGAATGACATGCAGTTTTTGGTCCTACGAGCAAGAGTTGTTTTCTGGTAAGAAGAGTCACTATTGCCCTCCCATTGTCATACACAGGGCAAATAGCACTGGCGTTTGTTCCCAGCATGTACAGTGTATTGGACTGAAGAGGATCTACTGTTCTTGTCAGTTTCCTAAGCAGAATTGAACTAGATACGGCCATGTGTGTAGGAAGCACAGTTCTTTTGTTCTGAGCAAGCTCACTGTTCTGGCCCTATTGGAAACACAGTAGAGTAGAAGAGTGCTCTTTTCTCAAAAGCAGAGTGTGTTTCTTGTAAGATGAGCTAGCGTTTGTTTCCCACCCCTAAATGGAGTTTAATCACATGCAGTTTTTGGTCATACGCGCAAGAGTTGTTTTCTGGTAAGGAAAGTCACAATTGCGCTCCCTTTGCCATACACAGCACAAATAGCACTCACGTCTGTTCCCAGCAAGTACAGTGTATTGGACTGAAGAGGAGCTACAGTTCTTGTCAGTTTCCTAAGCAGAGTTGAACTAGATATGGCCCGTGTGTATAGGAAGCACAGCTCTTTTGTTCTAAGCTAGCTCACTGTGCGGACCCCATAGGAAACTCAGTGCTCTTTTCTCAAAAGCAGAGTGTGTTTCTTGTAAGGCGAGCTAGCTTTTGTTTCCCAGTCCTAAATGAATTTGAATCACATGCAGTTTCTGGTCCTACGAGTAGAGTTATATTTTCGTAAGAAGAGTCACTATTGTGCTCCCCTTGCCATATACAGTACAAATAACACTTGCGTCTGTTCCAATCAAGTACAGTGTATTGAACTGAAGAGGAGCTACTGATCTTGTCAGTTTCCTAATTAGAGTTGAACTAGATGTGGCCCGTGTGTATAGGAAGCACAGTTCTTTTGTTCTGAGCAAGCTCACTGTTCGGACCCCATAGGAAACACAGTAGAGTAGAAGAGTGCTCTTTTCTCAAAAGCAGAGTGTGTTTCTTGTAAGGCGAGCTAGCATTTGTTTCCCAGTCCTAAATGGAGTTGAATCATATGCAGTTTCGGGACTTATGAGCAAGAGTTGTTTTTGGTAAGTAAAGTCACTATTGCGCTCCCATTGTCATACACAGGGCAAATAGCACTGGTGTCTGTTCCCAGCATGTACAGTGTATTGGACTGAAGAGGATCTACTGTTCTTGTCAGTTTCCTAAGCAGAATTGAACTAGATACGGCCATGTGTGTAGGAAGCACAGTTCTTTTGTTCTGAGCAAGCTCACTGTTCTGGCCCTATAGGAAACACAGTAGAGTAGAAGTGTGCTCTTTTCTCAAAAGCAGAGTGTGTTTCTTGTAAGGTGAGCTAGGGTTTGTTTCCCAACCCTAAATGTAGTTTAATTACATGTAGTTTTTGGTCATACCAGCAAGAGTTTTTTTTCTGGTAAGGAAAGTCACTATTGCGCTCCCTTTGCCATACACAGCACAAATAGCACTCACGTCTGTTCCCAGCAAATACAGTGTATTAGACTGAAGATGAGCTACTGTTCTTGTCACTTTCCTAAGCAGAGTTGAACTAGATATGGCCCGTGTGTATAGGAAGCACAGGTCTTTTGTTCTGAGCAAGCTCACTGTGCGGACCCCATAGGAAACTCAGTGCTCTTTTCTCAAAAGCAGAGTGTGTTAGTTGTAAGCGAGATAGCGTTTGTTTTCAAGACCTAAATGGAGTTGAATCACATGCAGTTTCTGGGCCTACAAGCAAGAGTTGTTTTCTGGTAAGAAAACATTGTCATACACAGGGCAAATAGCACTGGAGTCTTTTCCCTGCATGTACAGTGTATTGGACTGAAGAGGATCTACTGTTCTTGTCTGTTTCCGATGCAGAGTTGAACTAGATATGGCCCGTGAATGTAGGAAGCACAATTCTTTTGTTCTGAACAAGCTCACTGTTCTGGCCCTATAGGAAACACAGTAGAGTAGAAGAGTACTCTTTTCTCAAAAGCAGAGTGTGTTTCTTGTAAGGCGAGCTAGCGTTTGTTTCCCAGTCCTAAATGGATTTGAATCACATGGATTTTCTGGTCCTACAAGCAAGAGTTTTTTCTGGTAAGAAGAGTAACTATTGCGATCCCATTGTCATACACAGGCCAAATAGCACTGGCATTTGTTCCCAGCATGTACAGAGTATTGGACTGAAGAGGATCTACTGTTCTTGTCAGGTTCCTAAGCAGACTTGAACTAGATATGGCCCGTGTGTGTATGAAGCACAGTTCATTTGTTCTGAGCAAGCTCACTGTTCGGACCCCATAGGAAACACAGTTGAGTAGAAGAGTACTCTTTTCTCAAAAGCAGAGTGTGTTACTTGTAAGGCGAGCTAGCTTTTGTTTCCCAGTCGTAAATGAAGTTGAATCACACGCAGTTTCTGGTCCTACGAGTAGAGTTGTTTTTTGGTAAGAAGAGTCACTATTGTGCTCCCATTGCCATACACAGTGCAAATAGCACTTGCGTCTGTTCCAATCAAGTACAGTGTATTGGATTGAAGAGGAGATACTGTTCTTGTCAGTTTCCTGAGCAGAGTTGAACTAGATATGGCCCGTGTGTATAGGAAGCACATTTCTTTTGTTCTGAGCAAGCTCACTGTTCGGACACCGTAGGAAACACAGTAGAGTAGAAGAGTGCTCTTTTCTCAAAAGCAGAGTGTGTTTCTTGTAAGGCGAGCTAATGTTTGTTTCCCAGTCCTAAACGGAGTTGAATGACATGCAGTTTTTTGTCCTACGAGCAAGAGTTGTTTTCTGGTAAGAAGAGTCCCTATTGCCCTCCCATTGTCATACACAGGGCAAATAGCACTGGCTTTTGTTCCCAGCATGTACAGTGTATTGGACTGAAGAGGATCTACTGTTCTTGTCAGTTTCCTAAGCAGAATTGAACCAGATACAGCCATGTGTGTAGGAAGCACAGTTCTTTTGTTCTGAGCAAGCTCACTGTTCTGGCCCTATAGGAAACACAGTAGAGTAGAAGAGTGCTCTTTTCTCAAAAGCAGAGTGTGTTTCTTGTAAGGTGAGCTAGCGTTTGTTTCCCACCCATAAATGGAGTTGAATCACATGCAGTTTTTGGTCATACGCGCAAGAGTTGTTTTCTGGTAAGGAAAGTCACTATTGCGCTCCCTTTGCCATACACAGTGCAAATAGCCCTCGCGTCTGTTCCCAGCAAGTACAGTGTATTGGACTGAAGAGGAGCTACTGTTCTTGTCAGTTTCCTAAGCAGAGTTGAACTAGATATGACCCGTGTGTATAGGAAGCACAGCTCTTTTGTTCTGAGCTAGCTCACTGTGCGGACCCCATAGGAAACTCAGTGCTCTTTTCTCAAAAGCAGAGTGTTTTTCTTGTAAGGCGAGCTAGCTTTTGTTTCCCAGTCCTAAATGAATTTGAATCACATGCAGTTTCTGGTCCTACGAGTAGAGTTATATTTTGGTAAGAAGAGTCACTATTGTGCTCCCATTGCCATATACAGTACAAATAACACTTGCGTCTGTTCCAATCAAGTACAGTGTATTGAACTGAAGAGGAGCTACTGTTCTTGTCAGTTTCCTATTTAGAGTTGAACTAGATGTGGCCCGTGTGTATAGGAAGCACAGTTCTTTTGTTCTGAGCAAGCTCACTGTTTGGACCCCATAGGAAACACAGTAGAGTAGAAGAGTGCTCTTTTCTCAAAAGCAGAGTGTGTTTCTTGTAAGGCGAGTTAGCGTTTGTTTCCCAGTCCTAAATGGAGTTGAATCATATGCAATTTCTGGACTTACGAGCAAGAGTTGTTTTCTGGTAACTAAAGTCACTATTGCGCACCCATTGTCATACACAGGGCAAATAGCACTGGCGTCTGTTCCCAGCATGTACAGTGTATTGGACTGAAGAGGATCTACTGTTCTTGTCAGTTTCCTAAGCAGAATTGAACTAGATACTGCCATGTGTGTAGGAAGCACAGTTCTTTTGTTCTGAGCAAGCTCACTGTTCTGGCCCTATAGGAAACACAGTAGAGTAGAAGAGTGCTCTTTTTTCAAAAGCAGAGTGTGTTTCTTGTAAGGTGAGCTAGGGTTTGTTTCCCAACCCTAATGGAGTTTAATTACATGCAGTTTTTGGTCATACCAGCAAGAGTTGTTTTCTGGTAAGGAAAGTCACTATTGCGCTCCCTTTGCCATGCACAGCACAAATAGCACTCACGTCTGTTCCCAGCAAGTACAGTGCATTAGACTGAAGATGAGCTACTGTTCCTGTCAGTTTCCTAAGCAGAGTTGAACTAGATATGGCCCGTGTGTATAGGAAGCACAGTTCTTTTGTTCTGAGCAAGCTCAATGTGCGGACCCCATAGGAAACTCAGTGCTGTTTTCTCAAAAGCAGAGTGTGTTAGTTGTAAGCGAGATAGCATTTAGTTTCAAGACCTAAATGGAGTTGAATCACATGCAGTTTCTGGGCCTACAAGCAAGAGTTGTTTTCTGGTAAGAAAACATTGTCATACACAGGGCAAATAGCACTGGAGTCTTTTCCCAGCATGTACAGTGTATTGGACTGAAGAGGATCTACTGTTCTTGTCAGTTTCCGATGCAGAGTTGAACTAGATATGGCCCGTGTGTGTTGGAAGCACAGTTCTTTTGTTCCGAAAAAGCTCACTGTTCTGGCCCTATAGGAAACACAGTAGAGTAGAAGAGTGCTCTTTTCTCAAAAGCAGAGTGTGTTTCTTGTAAGGTGAGCTAGGGTTTGTTTCCCAACCCTAAATGGAGTTTAATTACATGTAGTTTTGGTCATACCAGCAAGAGTTGTTTTCTGGTAAGGAAAGTCACTATTGCGCTCCCTTTGCCATACACAGCACAAATAGCACTCACGTCTGTTCCCAGCAAGTACAGTGTATTAGACTGAAGATGAGCTACTGTTCTTGTCAGTTTCCTAAGCAGAGTTGAACTAGATATGGCCCGTGTTTATAGGAAGCACAGTTCTTTTGTTCTGCGCAAGCTCACTGTGCGGACCCCATAGGAAACTCAGTGCTCTTTTCTCAAAAACAGAGTGTGTTAGTTGTAAGCGAGATAGCGTTTGCTTTCAAGACCTAAATGGAGTTGAATCACATGCAGTTTCTTGGCCTACAAGCAAGAGTTGTTTTCTGGTAAGAAAACATTGTCATACACAGGGCAAATAGCACTGGAGTCTTTTCCCTGCATGTACAGTGTATTGGACTGAAGAGGATCTACTGTTCTTGTCAGTTTCCGATGCAGAGTTGAACTAGATATGGCCCGTGTGTGTAGGAAGCACAGTTCTTTTGTTCTGAACAAGCTCACTGTTCTGGCCCTATAGGAAACACAGTAGAGTAGAAGAGTACTCTTTTCTCAAAAGCAGAGTGTGTTTCTTGTAAGGCGAGCTAGCGTTTGTTTCCCAGTCCTAAATGGATTTGAATCACATGCATTTTCTGGTCCTACAAGCAAGAGTTTTTTCTGGTAAGAAGAGTAACTATTGCGATCCCATTGTCAAACACAGGCCAAATAGCACTGGCATTTGTTCCCAGCATGTACAGAGTATTGGACTGAAGAGGATCTACTGTTCTTGTCAGGTTCCTAAGCAGACTTGAACTAGATATGGCCCGTGTGTGTATGAAGCACATTTCATTTGTTCTGAGCAAGCTCACTGTTCGGACCCCATAGGAAACACAGTAGAGTAGAAGAGTACTATTTTCTCAAAAGCAGAGTGTGTTTCTTGTAAGGCGAGCTAGCTTTTGTTTCCCAGTCGTAAATGAAGTTGAATCACACGCAGTTTCTGGTCCTACGAGTAGAGTTGTTTTTTGGTAAGAAGAGTCACTATTGTGCTCCCATTGCCATACACAGTGCAAATAGCACTTGCGTCTGTTCCAATCAAGTACAGTGTATTGGACTGAAGAGGAGATACTGTTCTTGTCAGTTTCCTAAGCAGAGTTGAACTAGATATGGCCCGTGTGTATAGGAAGCACATTTCTTTTGTTCTGAGCAAGCTCACTGTTCGGACACCATAGGAAACACAGTAGAGTAGAAGAGTGCTCTTTTCTCAAAAGCAGAGTGTGTTTCTTGTAAGGCGAGCTAGCGTTTGTTTCCCAGTCCTAAAAGGAGTTGAATGACATGCAGTTTTTGGTCCTACGAGCAAGAGTTGTTTTCTGGTAAGAAGAGTCACTATTGCCCTCCCATAGTCATACACAGGACAAATAGCACTGGCGTTTGTTCCCAGCATGTACAGTGTATTGGACTGAAGAGGATCTACTGTTCTTGTCAGTTTCCTAAGCAGAATTGAACTAGATACGGCCATGTGTGTAGGAAGCACAGTTCTTTTGTTCTGAGCAAGCTCACTGTTCTGGCCCTATAGGAAACACAGTAGAGTAGAAGAGTGCTCTTTTCTCAAAAGCAGAGTTTGTTTCTTGTAAGGTGAGCTAGCGTTTGTTTCCCACCCCTAAATGGAGTTTAATCACATGCAGTTTTTGGTCATACGCGCAAGAGTTGTTTTCTGGTAAGGAAAGTCACAATTGCGCTCCCTTTGCCATACACAGCACAAATAGCACTCACGTCTGTTCCCAGCAAGTACAGTGTATTGGACTGAAGAGGAGCTACTGTTCTTGTCAGTTTCCTAAGCAGAGTTGAACTAGATATGGCCCGTGTGTATAGGAAGCACAGCTCTTTTGTTCTGAGCTAGCTCACTGTGCGGACCCCATAGGAAACTCAGTGCTCTTTTCTCAAAAGCAAAGTGTGTTTCTTGTAAGGCGAGCTAGCTTTTGTTTCCCAGTCCTAAATGAATTTGAATCACATGCAGTTTCTGGTCCTACGATTAGAGTTATATTTTGGTAAGAAGAGTCACTACTGTGCTCCCATTGCCATATACAGTACAAATAACACTTGCGTCTGTTCCAATCAAGTACAGTGTATTGAACTGAAGAGGAGCTACTGTTCTTGTCAGTTTCCTAATTAGAGTTGAACTAGATGTGGTCCGTGTGTATAGGAAGCACAGTTCTTTTGTTTTGAGCAAGCTCACTGTTCGGACCCCTGAGGAAACACAGTAGAGTAGAAGAGTGCTCTTTTCTCAAAAGCAGAGTGTGTTTCTTGAAAGGCGAGCTAGCGTTTGTTTCCCACTCCTAAATGGAGTTGAATCATATGCAGTTTCTGGACTTACGAGCAAGAGTTGTTTTCTGGTAAGTAAAGTCACTATTGCGCTCCCATTGTCATACACAGGGCAAATAGCACTGGCGTCTGTTCCCAGCATGTACAGTGTATTGGACTGAAGAGGATCTACTGTTCTTGTCAGTTTCCTAAGCAGAATTGAACTAGATACGGCCATGTGTGTAGGAAGCACAGTTCTTTTGTTCTGAGCAAGCTCACTGTTCTGGCCCTATAGGAAACACAGTAGAGTAGAAGAGTGCTCTTTTCTCAAAAGCAGAGTGTGTTTTTGTAAGGTGAGCTAGGGTTTGTTTCCCAACCCTAAATAGAGTTTAATTACATGTAGTTTTTGGTCATACCAGCAAGAGTTGTTTTCTGGTAAGGAAAGTCACTATTGCGCTCCCTTTGCCATACACAGCACAAATAGCACTCACGTCTGTTCCCAGCAAGTACAGTGTATTAGACTGAAGATGAGCTACTGTTCTTGCCAGTTTCCTAAGCAGAGTTGAACTAGATATGGCCCGTGTGTATAGGAAGCACAGTTCTTTTGTTCTGAGCAAGCTCACTGTGAGGACCCCATAGGAAACTCAGTGCTCTTTTCTCAAAAGCAGAGTGTGTTAGTTGTAAGCGAGATAGCGTTTGCTTTCAAGACCTAAATGGAGTTGAATCACATGCAGTTTCTGGGCCTACAAGCAAGAGTTGTTTTCTGGTAAGAAAACATTGTCATACACAGGGCAAATAGCACTGGAGTCTTTTCCCAGCATGTACAGTGTATTGGACTGAAGAGGATCTACTGTTCTTGTCAGGTTCCTAAGCAGACTTGAACTAGATATGGCCCGTGTGTGTATGAAGCACAGTTCATTTGTTCTGAGCAAGCTCACTGTTCGCACCCCATAGGAAACACAGTAGAGTAGAAGAATACTCTTTTCCTCAAAAGCAGAGTGTGTTTCTTGTAAGGCAAGCTAGCTTTTGTTTCCCAGTCGTAAATGAAGTTGAATCACACGCAGTTTCTGGTCCTACGAGTAGAGTTGTTTTTTGGTAAGAAGAGTCACTATTGTGCTCCCATTGCCATACACAGTGCAAATAGCACTTGCGTCTGTTCCAATCAAGTACAGTGTATTGGACTGAAGAGGAGATACTGTTCTTGTCAGTTTCCTAAGCAGAGTTGAACTAGATATGGCCCGTGTGTATAGGAAGCACATTTCTTTTGTTCTGAGCAAGCTCACTGTTCGGACACCATAGGCAACACAGTAGAGTAGAAGAGTGCTCTTTTCTCAAAAGCAGAGTATGTTTCTTGGAAGGCGAGCTAGCGTTTGTTTCCCAGTCCTAAAAGGAGTTGAATGACATGCAGTTTTTGGTCCTACGAGCAAGAGTTGTTTTCTGGTAAGAAGAGTCACTATTGCCTCACATTGTCATACACAGGGCAAATAGCACTGGCGTTTGTTCCCAGCATGTACAGTGTATTGGACTGAAGAGGATCTACTGTTCTTGTCAGTTTCCTAAGCAGAATTGAACTAGATACGGCCATGTGTGTAGGAAGCACAGTTCTTTTGTTCTGAGCAAGCTCACTGTTCTGGCCCTATAGGAAACACAGTAGAGTAGAAGAGTGCTCTTTTCTCAAAAGCAGAGTTTGTTTCTTGTAAGGTGAGCTAGCGTTTGTTTCCCACCCCTAAATGGAGTTTAATCACATGCAGTTTTTGGTCATACGCGCAAGAGTTGTTTTCTGGTAAGGAAAGTCACTATTGCGCTCCCTTTGCCATACACAGCACAAATAGCACTCACGTCTGTTCCCAGCAAGTACAGTGTATTGGACTGAAGAGGAGCTACTGTTCTTGTTAGTTTCCTAAGCAGAGTTGAACTAGATATGGCCCGTGTGTATAGGAAGCACAGCTCTTTTGTTCTGAGCTAGCTCACTGTGCGGACCCCATAGGAAACTCAGTGCTCTTTTCTCAAAAGCAGAGTGTGTTTCTTGTAAGGCGAGCTAGCTTTTGTTTCCCAGTCCTAAATGAATTTGAATCACATGCAGTTTCTGGTCCTACGAGTAGAGTTATATTTTCGTAAGAAGAGTCACTATTGTGCTCCCCTTGCCATATACAGTACAAATAACACTTGCGTCTGTTCCAATCAAGTACAGTGTATTGAACTGAAGAGGAGCTACTGATCTTGTCAGTTTCCTAATTAGAGTTGAACTAGATGTGGCCCGTGTGTATAGGAAGCACAGTTCTTTTGTTCTGAGCAAGCTCACTGTTCGGACCCCATAGGAAACACAGTAGAGTAGAAGAGTGCTCTTTTCTCAAAAGCAGAGTGTGTTTCTTGTAAGGCGAGCTAGCATTTGTTTCCCAGTCCTAAATGGAGTTGAATCATATGCAGTTTCGGGACTTACGAGCAAGAGTTGTTTTTGGTAAGTAAAGTCACTATTGCGCTCCCATTGTCATACACAGGGCAAATAGCACTGGCGTCTGTTCCCAGCATGTACAGTGTATTGGACTGAAGAGGATCTACTGTTCTTGTCAGTTTCCTAAGCAGAATTGAACTAGATACGGCCATGTGTGTAGGAAGCACAGTTCTTTTGTTCTGAGCAAGCTCACTGTTCTGGCCCTATAGGAAACACAGTAGAGTAGAAGTGTGCTCTTTTCTCAAAAGCAGAGTGTGTTTCTTGTAAGGTGAGCTAGGGTTTGTTTCCCAACCCTAAATGGAGTTTAATTACATGCAGTTTTTGGTCATACGAGCAAGAGTTGTTTTCTGGTAAGGAAAGTCACTATTGCGCTCCCTTTGACATACACAGCACAAATAGCACTCACGTCTGTTCCCAGCAAGTACAGTGTATTAGACTGAAGATGAGCTACTGTTCTTGTCAGTTTCCTAAGCAGAGTTGAACTAGATATGGCCCGTGTGTATAGGAAGCACAGTTATTTTGTTCTGAGCAAGCTCACTGTGCGGACCCCATAGGAAACTCAGTGCTCTTTTCTCAAAAGCAGAGTGTGTTAGTTGTAAGCAAGATAGCGTTTGCTTTCAAGACCTAAATGGAGTTGAATCACATGCAGTTTCTGGGAATACAAGCAAGAGTTGTTTTCTGGTAAGAAGAGTCACTATTGCGCTCGCATTGTCATACACAGGGCAAATAGCACTGGAGTCTTTTCCCAGCATGTACAGTGTATTGGACTGAAGAGGATCTACTGTTCTTGTCAGTTTCCGATGCAGAGTTGAACTAGATATGGCCCGTGTGTGTAGGAAGCACAGTTCTTTTGTTCTGAGCAAGCTCACTGTTTGGCCCTATAGGAAACACCGTAGAGTAGAAGAGTACTCTTTTCTCAAAAGCAGAGTGTGTTTCTTGTAAGGCGAGCTAGCATTTGTTTCCCAGTCCTAAATGGATTTGAATCACATGCAGTTTCTGGTCCTACAAGCAAGAGTTTTTTTCTGGTAAGAAGAGTAACTATTGCGATCCCATTGTCATACACAGGGCAAATAGCACTGGCATTTGTTGCCAGCATGTACAGAGTATTGGACTGAAGAGGATCTACTGTTCTTGTCAGGTTCCTAAGCAGACTTGAACTAGATATGGCCCGTGTATGTAGGAAGCACAGTTCATTTGTTCTGAGCAAGCTCACTGTTCAGACCCCATAGGAAACACAGTAGAGTAGAAGAGTACTATTTTCTCAAAAGCAGAGTGTGTTTCTTGTAAGGCGAGCTAGCTTTTGTTTCCCAGTCGTAAATGAAGTTGAATCACACGCAGTTTCTGGTCCTACGAGTAGAGTTGTTTTTTGGTAAGAAGAGTCACTATTGTGCTCCCATTGCCATACACAGTGCAAATAGCACTTGCGTCTGTTCCAATCAAGTACAGTGTATTGGACTGAAGAGGAGATACTGTTCTTGTCAGTTTCCTAAGCAGAGTTGAACTAGATATGGCCCGTGTGTATAGGAAGCACATTTCTTTTGTTCTGAGCAAGCTCACTGTTCGGACACCATAGGAAACACAGTAGAGTAGAAGAGTGCTCTTTTCTCAAAAGCAGAGTGTGTTTCTTGTAAGGCGAGCTAATGTTTGTTTCCCAGTCCTAAAAGGAGTTGAATGACATGCAGTTTTTGGTCCTACGAGCAAGAGTTGTTTTCTGGTAAGAAGAGTCACTATTGCCCTCCCATTGTCATACACAGGGCAAATAGCACTGGCGTTTGTTCCCAGCATGTACAGTGTATTGGACTGAAGAGGATCTACTGTTCTTGTCAGTTTCCTAAGCAGAATTGAACTAGATACGGCCATGTGTGTAGGAAGCACAGTTCTTTTGTTCTGAGCAAGCTCACTGTTCTGGCCCTATTGGAAACACAGTAGAGTAGAAGAGTGCTCTTTTCTCAAAAGCAGAGTGTGTTTCTTGTAAGATGAGCTAGCGTTTGTTTCCCACCCCTAAATGGAGTTTAATCACATGCAGTTTTTGGTCATACGCGCAAGAGTTGTTTTCTGGTAAGGAAAGTCACAATTGCGCTCCCTTTGCCATACACAGCACAAATAGCACTCACGTCTGTTCCCAGCAAGTACAGTGTATTGGACTGAAGAGGAGCTACAGTTCTTGTCAGTTTCCTAAGCAGAGTTGAACTAGATATGGCCCGTGTGTATAGGAAGCACAGCTCTTTTGTTCTAAGCTAGCTCACTGTGCGGACCCCATAGGAAACTCAGTGCTCTTTTCTCAAAAGCAGAGTGTGTTTCTTGTAAGGCGAGCTAGCTTTTGTTTCCCAGTCCTAAATGAATTTGAATCACATGCAGTTTCTGGTCCTACGAGTAGAGTTATATTTTCGTAAGAAGAGTCACTATTGTGCTCCCCTTGCCATATACAGTACAAATAACACTTGCGTCTGTTCCAATCAAGTACAGTGTATTGAACTGAAGAGGAGCTACTGATCTTGTCAGTTTCCTAATTAGAGTTGAACTAGATGTGGCCCGTGTGTATAGGAAGCACAGTTCTTTTGTTCTGAGCAAGCTCACTGTTCGGACCCCATAGGAAACACAGTAGAGTAGAAGAGTGCTCTTTTCTCAAAAGCAGAGTGTGTTTCTTGTAAGGCGAGCTAGCATTTGTTTCCCAGTCCTAAATGGAGTTGAATCATATGCAGTTTCGGGACTTACGAGCAAGAGTTGTTTTTGGTAAGTAAAGTCACTATTGCGCTCCCATTGTCATACACAGGGCAAATAGCACTGGCGTCTGTTCCCAGCATGTACAGTGTATTGGACTGAAGAGGATCTACTGTTCTTGTCAGTTTCCTAAGCAGAATTGAACTAGATACGGCCATGTGTGTAGGAAGCACAGTTCTTTTGTTCTGAGCAAGCTCACTGTTCTGGCCCTATAGGAAACACAGTAGAGTAGAAGTGTGCTCTTTTCTCAAAAGCAGAGTGTGTTTCTTGTAAGGTGAGCTAGGGTTTGTTTCCCAACCCTAAATGTAGTTTAATTACATGTAGTTTTTGGTCATACCAGCAAGAGTTTTTTTTCTGGTAAGGAAAGTCACTATTGCGCTCCCTTTGCCATACACAGCACAAATAGCACTCACGTCTGTTCCCAGCAAATACAGTGTATTAGACTGAAGATGAGCTACTGTTCTTGTCACTTTCCTAAGCAGAGTTGAACTAGATATGGCCCGTGTGTATAGGAAGCACAGGTCTTTTGTTCTGAGCAAGCTCACTGTGCGGACCCCATAGGAAACTCAGTGCTCTTTTCTCAAAGCAGAGTGTGTTAGTTGTAAGCGAGATAGCGTTTGTTTTCAAGACCTAAATGGAGTTGAATCACATGCAGTTTCTGGGCCTACAAGCAAGAGTTGTTTTCTGGTAAGAAAACATTGTCATACACAGGGCAAATAGCACTGGAGTCTTTTCCCTGCATGTACAGTGTATTGGACTGAAGAGGATCTACTGTTCTTGTCTGTTTCCGATGCAGAGTTGAACTAGATATGGCCCGTGAATGTAGGAAGCACAATTCTTTTGTTCTGAACAAGCTCACTGTTCTGGCCCTATAGGAAACACAGTAGAGTAGAAGAGTACTCTTTTCTCAAAAGCAGAGTGTGTTTCTTGTAAGGCGAGCTAGCGTTTGTTTCCCAGTCCTAAATGGATTTGAATCACATGGATTTTCTGGTCCTACAAGCAAGAGTTTTTTCTGGTAAGAAGAGTAACTATTGCGATCCCATTGTCATACACAGGCCAAATAGCACTGGCATTTGTTCCCAGCATGTACAGAGTATTGGACTGAAGAGGATCTACTGTTCTTGTCAGGTTCCTAAGCAGACTTGAACTAGATATGGCCCGTGTGTGTATGAAGCACAGTTCATTTGTTCTGAGCAAGCTCACTGTTCGGACCCCATAGGAAACACAGTTGAGTAGAAGAGTACTCTTTTCTCAAAAGCAGAGTGTGTTACTTGTAAGGCGAGCTAGCTTTTGTTTCCCAGTCGTAAATGAAGTTGAATCACACGCAGTTTCTGGTCCTACGAGTAGAGTTGTTTTTTGGTAAGAAGAGTCACTATTGTGCTCCCATTGCCATACACAGTGCAAATAGCACTTGCGTCTGTTCCAATCAAGTACAGTGTATTGGATTGAAGAGGAGATACTGTTCTTGTCAGTTTCCTGAGCAGAGTTGAACTAGATATGGCCCGTGTGTATAGGAAGCACATTTCTTTTGTTCTGAGCAAGCTCACTGTTCGGACACCATAGGAAACACAGTAGAGTAGAAGAGTGCTCTTTTCTCAAAAGCAGAGTGTGTTTCTTGTAAGGCGAGCTAATGTTTGTTTCCCAGTCCTAAACGGAGTTGAATGACATGCAGTTTTTTGTCCTACGAGCAAGAGTTGTTTTCTGGTAAGAAGAGTCCCTATTGCCCTCCCATTGTCATACACAGGGCAAATAGCACTGGCGTTTGTTCCCAGCATGTACAGTGTATTGGACTGAAGAGGATCTACTGTTCTTGTCAGTTTCCTAAGCAGAATTGAACCAGATACAGCCATGTGTGTAGGAAGCACAGTTCTTTTGTTCTGAGCAAGCTCACTGTTCTGGCCCTATAGGAAACACAGTAGAGTAGAAGAGTGCTCTTTTCTCAAAAGCAGAGTGTGTTTCTTGTAAGGTGAGCTAGCGTTTGTTTCCCACCCCTAAATGGAGTTTAATCACATGCAGTTTTTGGTCATACGCGCAAGAGTTGTTTTCTGGTAAGGAAAGTCACTATTGCGCTCCCTTTGCCATACACAGTGCAAATAGCCCTCGCGTCTGTTCCCAGCAAGTACAGTGTATTGGACTGAAGAGGAGCTACTGTTCTTGTCAGTTTCCTAAGCAGAGTTGAACTAGATATGACCCGTGTGTATAGGAAGCACAGCTCTTTTGTTCTGAGCTAGCTCACTGTGCGGACCCCATAGGAAACTCAGTGCTCTTTTCTCAAAAGCAGAGTGTTTTTCTTGTAAGGCGAGCTAGCTTTTGTTTCCCAGTCCTAAATGAATTTGAATCACATGCAGTTTCTGGTCCTACGAGTAGAGTTATATTTTGGTAAGAAGAGTCACTATTGTGCTCCCATTGCCATATACAGTACAAATAACACTTGCGTCTGTTCCAATCATGTACAGTGTATTGAACTGAAGAGGAGCTACTGTTCTTGTCAGTTTCCTATTTAGAGTTGAACTAGATGTGGCCCGTGTGTATAGGAAGCACAGTTCTTTTGTTCTGAGCAAGCTCACTGTTTGGACCCCATAGGAAACACAGTAGAGTAGAAGAGTGCTCTTTTCTCAAAAGCAGAGTGTGTTTCTTGTAAGGCGAGTTAGCGTTTGTTTCCCAGTCCTAAATGGAGTTGAATCATATGCAATTTCTGGACTTACGAGCAAGAGTTGTTTTCTGGTAAGTAAAGTCACTATTGCGCACCCATTGTCATACACAGGGCAAATAGCACTGGCGTCTGTTCCCAGCATGTACAGTGTATTGGACTGAAGAGGATCTACTGTTCTTGTCAGTTTCCTAAGCAGAATTGAACTAGATACTGCCATGTGTGTAGGAAGCACAGTTCTTTTGTTCTGAGCAAGCTCACTGTTCTGGCCCTATAGGAAACACAGTAGAGTAGAAGAGTGCTCTTTTTTCAAAAGCAGAGTGTGTTTCTTGTAAGGTGAGCTAGGGTTTGTTTCCCAACCCTAATGGAGTTTAATTACATGCAGTTTTTGGTCATACCAGCAAGAGTTGTTTTCTGGTAAGGAAAGTCACTATTGCGCTCCCTTTGCCATGCACAGCACAAATAGCACTCACGTCTGTTCCCAGCAAGTACAGTGCATTAGACTGAAGATGAGCTACTGTTCCTGTCAGTTTCCTAAGCAGAGTTGAACTAGATATGGCCCGTGTGTATAGGAAGCACAGTTCTTTTGTTCTGAGCAAGCTCAATGTGCGGACCCCATAGGAAACTCAGTGCTGTTTTCTCAAAAGCAGAGTGTGTTAGTTGTAAGCGAGATAGCGTTTGCTTTCAAGACCTAAATGGAGTTGAATCACATGCAGTTTCTGGGCCTACAAGCAAGAGTTGTTTTCTGGTAAGAAAACATTGTCATACACAGGGCAAATAGCACTGGAGTCTTTTCCCAGCATGTACAGTGTATTGGACTGAAGAGGATCTACTGTTCTTGTCAGTTTCCGATGCAGAGTTGAACTAGATATGGCCCGTGTGTGTTGGAAGCACAGTTCTTTTGTTCCGAACAAGCTCACTGTTCTGGCCCTATAGGAAACACAGTAGAGTAGAAGAGTGCTCTTTTCTCAAAAGCAGAGTGTGTTTCTTGTAAGGTGAGCTAGGGTTTGTTTCCCAACCCTAAATAGAGTTTAATTACATGTAGTTTTGGTCATACCAGCAAGAGTTGTTTTCTGGTAAGGAAAGTCACTATTGCGCTCCCTTTGCCATACACAGCACAAATAGCACTCACGTCTGTTCCCAGCAAGTACAGTGTATTAGACTGAAGATGAGCTACTGTTCTTGTCAGTTTCCTAAGCAGAGTTGAACTAGATATGGCCCGTGTGTATAGGAAGCACAGTTCTTTTGTTCTGAGCAAGCTCACTGTGCGGACCCCATAGGAAACTCAGTGCTCTTTTCTCAAAAACAGAGTGTGTTAGTTGTAAGCGAGATAGCGTTTGCTTTCAAGACCTAAATGGAGTTGAATCACATTCAGTTTCTTGGCCTACAAGCAAGAGTTGTTTTCTGGTAAGAAAACATTGTCATACACAGGGCAAATAGCACTGGAGTCTTTTCCCAGCATGTACAGTGTATTGGACTGAAGAGGATCTACTGTTCTTGTCAGTTTCCGATGCAGAGTTGAACTAGATATGGCCCGTGTGTGTAGGAAGCACAGTTCTTTTGTTCTGAACAAGCTCACTGTTCTGGCCCTATAGGAAACACAGTAGAGTAGAAGAGTACTCTTTTCTCAAAAGCAGAGTGTGTTTCTTGTAAGGCGAGCTAGCGTTTGTTTCCCAGTCCTAAATGGATTTGAATCACATGCATTTTCTGGTCCTACAAGCAAGAGTTTTTTCTGGTAAGAAGAGTAACTATTGCGATCCCATTGTCAAACACAGGCCAAATAGCACTGGCATTTGTTCCCAGCATGTACAGAGTATTGGACTGAAGAGGATCTACTGTTCTTGTCAGGTTCCTAAGCAGACTTGAACTAGATATGGCCCGTGTGTGTATGAAGCACATTTCATTTGTTCTGAGCAAGCTCACTGTTCGGACCCCATAGGAAACACAGTAGAGTAGAAAAATACTCTTTTCTCAAAAGCAGAGTGTGTTTCTTGTAAGGCAAGCTAGCTTTTGTTTCCCAGTCGTAAATGAAGTTGAATCACACGCAGTTTCTGGTCCTACGAGTAGAGTTGTTTTTTGGTAAGAAGAGTCACTATTTTGCTCCCATTGCCATACACAGTGCAAATAGCACTTGCGTCTGTTCCAATCAAGTACAGTGTATTGGACTGAAGAGGAGATACTGTTCTTGTCAGTTTCCTAAGCAGAGTTGAACTAGATATGGCCCGTGTGTATAGGAAGCACATTTCTTTTGTTCTGAGCAAGCTCACTGTTCGGACACCATAGGAAACACAGTAGAGTAGAAGAGTGCTCTTTTCTCAAAAGCAGAGTGTGTTTCTTGTAAGGCGAGCTAGCGTTTGTTTCCCAGTCCTAAAAGGAGTTGAATGACATGCAGTTTTTGGTCCTACGAGCAAGAGTTGTTTTCTGGTAAGAAGAGTCACTATTGCCCTCCCATAGTCATACACAGGACAAATAGCACTGGCGTTTGTTCCCAGCATGTACAGTGTATTGGACTGAAGAGGATCTACTGTTCTTGTCAGTTTCCTAAGCAGAATTGAACTAGATACGGCCATGTGTGTAGGAAGCACAGTTCTTTTGTTCTGAGCAAGCTCACTGTTCTGGCCCTATAGGAAACACAGTAGAGTAGAAGAGTGCTCTTTTCTCAAAAGCAGAGTTTGTTTCTTGTAAGGTGAGCTAGCGTTTGTTTCCCACCCCTAAATGGAGTTTAATCACATGCAGTTTTTGGTCATACGCGCAAGAGTTGTTTTCTGGTAAGGAAAGTCACAATTGCGCTCCCTTTGCCATACACAGCACAAATAGCACTCACGTCTGTTCCCAGCAAGTACAGTGTATTGGACTGAAGAGGAGCTACTGTTCTTGTCAGTTTCCTAAGCAGAGTTGAACTAGATATGGCCCGTGTGTATAGGAAGCACAGCTCTTTTGTTCTGAGCTAGCTCACTGTGCGGACCCCATAGGAAACTCAGTGCTCTTTTCTCAAAAGCAAAGTGTGTTTCTTGTAAGGCGAGCTAGCTTTTGTTTCCCAGTCCTAAATGAATTTGAATCACATGCAGTTTCTGGTCCTACGATTAGAGTTATATTTTGGTAAGAAGAGTCACTACTGTGCTCCCATTGCCATATACAGAACAAATAACACTTGCGTCTGTTCCAATCAAGTACAGTGTATTGAACTGAAGAGGAGCTACTGTTCTTGTCAGTTTCCTAATTAGAGTTGAACTAGATGTGGTCCGTGTGTATAGGAAGCACAGTTCTTTTGTTCTGAGCAAGCTCACTGTTCGGACCCCTGAGGAAACACAGTAGAGTAGAAGAGTGCTCTTTTCTCAAAAGCAGAGTGTGTTTCTTGAAAGGCGAGCTAGCGTTTGTTTCCCACTCCTAAATGGAGTTGAATCATATGCAGTTTCTGGACTTACGAGCAAGAGTTGTTTTCTGGTAAGTAAAGTCACTATTGCGCTCCCATTGTCATACACAGGGCAAATAGCACTGGCGTCTGTTCCCAGCATGTACAGTGTATTGGACTGAAGAGGATCTACTGTTCTTGTCAGTTTCCTAAGCAGAATTGAACTAGATACGGCCATGTGTGTAGGAAGCACAGTTCTTTTGTTCTGAGCAAGCTCACTGTTCTGGCCCTATAGGAAACACAGTAGAGTAGAAGAGTGCTCTTTTCTCAAAAGCAGAGTTTGTTTCTTGTAAGGTGAGCTAGCGTTTGTTTCCCACCCCTAAATGGAGTTTAATCACATGCAGTTTTTGGTCATACGCGCAAGAGTTGTTTTCTGGTAAGGAAAGTCACTATTGCGCTCCCTTTGCCATACACAGCACAAATAGCACTCACGTCTGTTCCCAGCAAGTACAGTGTATTGGACTGAAGAGGAGCTACTGTTCTTGTCAGTTTCCTAAGCAGAGTTGAACTAGATATGGCCCGTGTGTATAGGAAGCACAGCTCTTTTGTTCTGAGCTAGCTCACTGTGCGGACCCCATAGGAAACTCAGTGCTCTTTTCTCAAAAGCAAAGTGTGTTTCTTGTAAGGCGAGCTAGCTTTTGTTTCCCAGTCCTAAATGAATTTGAATCACATGCAGTTTCTGGTCCTACGATTAGAGTTATATTTTGGTAAGAAGAGTCACTACTGTGCTCCCATTGCCATATACAGAACAAATAACACTTGCGTCTGTTCCAATCAAGTACAGTGTATTGAACTGAAGAGGAGCTACTGTTCTTGTCAGTTTCCTAATTAGAGTTGAACTAGATGTGGTCCGTGTGTATAGGAAGCACAGTTCTTTTGTTCTGAGCAAGCTCACTGTTCGGACCCCTGAGGAAACACAGTAGAGTAGAAGAGTGCTCTTTTCTCAAAAGCAGAGTGTGTTTCTTGAAAGGCGAGCTAGCGTTTGTTTCCCACTCCTAAATGGAGTTGAATCATATGCAGTTTCTGGACTTACGAGCAAGAGTTGTTTTCTGGTAAGTAAAGTCACTATTGCGCTCCCATTGTCATACACAGGGCAAATAGCACTGGCGTCTGTTCCCAGCATGTACAGTGTATTGGACTGAAGAGGATCTACTGTTCTTGTCAGTTTCCTAAGCAGAATTGAACTAGATACGGCCATGTGTGTAGGAAGCACAGTTCTTTTGTTCTGAGCAAGCTCACTGTTCTGGCCCTATAGGAAACACAGTAGAGTAGAAGAGTGCTCTTTTCTCAAAAGCAGAGTGTGTTTTTGTAAGGTGAGCTAGGGTTTGTTTCCCAACCCTAAATAGAGTTTAATTACATGTAGTTTTTGGTCATACCAGCAAGAGTTGTTTTCTGGTAAGGAAAGTCACTATTGCGCTCCCTTTGCCATACACAGCACAAATAGCACTCACGTCTGTTCCCAGCAAGTACAGTGTATTAGACTGAAGATGAGCTACTGTTCTTGCCAGTTTCCTAAGCAGAGTTGAACTAGATATGGCCCGTGTGTATAGGAAGCACAGTTCTTTTGTTCTGAGCAAGCTCACTGTGAGGACCCCATAGGAAACTCAGTGCTCTTTTCTCAAAAGCAGAGTGTGTTAGTTGTAAGCGAGATAGCGTTTGCTTTCAAGACCTAAATGGAGTTGAATCACATGCAGTTTCTGGGCCTACAAGCAAGAGTTGTTTTCTGGTAAGAAAACATTGTCATACACAGGGCAAATAGCACTGGAGTCTTTTCCCAGCATGTACAGTGTATTGGACTGAAGAGGATCTACTGTTCTTGTCAGGTTCCTAAGCAGACTTGAACTAGATATGGCCCGTGTGTGTATGAAGCACAGTTCATTTGTTCTGAGCAAGCTCACTGTTCGCACCCCATAGGAAACACAGTAGAGTAGAAGAATACTCTTTTCTCAAAAGCAGAGTGTGTTTCTTGTAAGGCAAGCTAGCTTTTGTTTCCCAGTCGTAAATGAAGTTGAATCACACGCAGTTTCTGGTCCTACGAGTAGAGTTGTTTTTTGGTAAGAAGAGTCACTATTGTGCTCCCATTGCCATACACAGTGCAAATAGCACTTGCGTCTGTTCCAATCAAGTACAGTGTATTGGACTGAAGAGGAGATACTGTTCTTGTCAGTTTCCTAAGCAGAGTTGAACTAGATATGGCCCGTGTGTATAGGAAGCACATTTCCTTTGTTCTGAGCAAGCTCACTGTTCGGACACCATAGGCAACACAGTAGAGTAGAAGAGTGCTCTTTTCTCAAAAGCAGAGTATGTTTCTTGGAAGGCGAGCTAGCGTTTGTTTCCCAGTCCTAAAAGGAGTTGAATGACATGCAGTTTTTGGTCCTACGAGCAAGAGTTGTTTTCTGGTAAGAAGAGTCACTATTGCCTCACATTGTCATACACAGGGCAAATAGCACTGGCGTTTGTTCCCAGCATGTACAGTGTATTGGACTGAAGAGGATCTACTGTTCTTGTCAGTTTCCTAAGCAGAATTGAACTAGATACGGCCATGTGTGTAGGAAGCACAGTTCTTTTGTTCTGAGCAAGCTCACTGTTCTGGCCCTATAGGAAACACAGTAGAGTAGAAGAGTGCTCTTTTCTCAAAAGCAGAGTTTGTTTCTTGTAAGGTGAGCTAGCGTTTGTTTCCCACCCCTAAATGGAGTTTAATCACATGCAGTTTTTGGTCATACGCGCAAGAGTTGTTTTCTGGTAAGGAAAGTCACTATTGCGCTCCCTTTGCCATACACAGCACAAATAGCACTCACGTCTGTTCCCAGCAAGTACAGTGTATTGGACTGAAGAGGAGCTACTGTTCTTGTTAGTTTCCTAAGCAGAGTTGAACTAGATATGGCCCGTGTGTATAGGAAGCACAGCTCTTTTGTTCTGAGCTAGCTCACTGTGCGGACCCCATAGGAAACTCAGTGCTCTTTTCTCAAAAACAGAGTGTGTTTCTTGTAAGGCGAGCTAGCTTTTGTTTCCCAGTCCTAAATGAATTTGAATCACATGCAGTTTCTGGTCCTAAGATTAGAGTTATATTTTGGTAAGAAGAGTCACTACTGTGCTCCCATTGCCATATACAGTACAAATAACACTTGCGTCTGTTCCAATCAAGTACAGTGTATTGAACTGAAGAGGAGCTACTGTTCTTGTCAGTTTCCTAATTAGAGTTGAACTAGATGTGGTCCGTGTGTATAGGAAGCACAGTTCTTTTGTTCTGAGCAAGCTCACTGTTCGGACACCATAGGAAACACAGTAGAGTAGAAGAGTGCTCTTTTCTCAAAAGCAGAGTGTGTTTCTTGTAAGGCAAGCTACCGTTTGTTTCCCAGTCCTAAATGGAGTTGAATCATATGCAGTTTCTGGACTTAAGAGCAAGAGTTGTTTTCTGGTAAGAAGAGTCACTATTGCGCTCCCATTGCCATACACACTGCAAATAGCACTCGCGTCTGTTCCCAGGAAGTAATGTGTATTGGACTGAAGAGGAGCTACTGTTTTTGTCAGATTCCTAAGCAGAGTTGAACTAGATGTGGCCCGTGTGTGTAGGAACCACAGTTCGTTTGTTCTGAGCAAGCTCACTGTTTTGGCCCTATAGGAAACACAGTAGAGAAGAAGAGTGCTCTTTTCCCAAAAGCAGAGTGTGTTTCTTGAAAGGCGAGCTAGCGTTTGTTTCCCAGACCTAAATGGAGTTGAATCACATGCAGTTTTTGGTCCCACGAGCAAGAGTTGTTTTCTGGTAAAGAAAGCCACTATTGCGCTCCCATTGCCATAAACAGTGCAAATAGCACTCACGTCTGTTCCCAGCAAGTGCAGTGTATTGGAATGAAGAGCAGCTGCTGTTCTTGTCAGTTTCCTAAGCAGAGTTGAACTAGATATGGCCCTTGTATGTAGGAAGCACAGTTCTTTTGTTCTGAGCAAGCTCACTGTTCGGACCGCATAGGAAACACAGTAGAGTAGAGGAGTGCCCTTTTCTCAAAAGCAGAGTGTGTTTCTTGTAAGGCTCCTCGCATTTGTTTCCCAGTCCTAAATGTAGTTGAATCCCATGCAGTTTCTGCTCCTACGAGCAAGAGTTGTTTTCTGGTAAGAAGAGTCACTATTGTGCTCCCTTTGTCATACACAGGGTAAATAGCACTGGCGTCTGTTCCCAGCATGTACAGTGTATTGGACTGAAGAGGATCTACTGTTCTTGTCAGTTGCCTAAGCAGAGTTTAACTAGATATTGCCGTGTGTGTAGGAAGCACAGTTCTTTTTTTCTGAGCAAGCTCACTGTTGTGGCCAATAGGAAAAAAGGTATAGTGGAAGAGTGCTCTTTTCTCAAAAGCAGAGTGTGTTTCTTGTAAGGCGAGCTAGTGTTTCTTTCCCAGTCCTAAATGGAGTTGAATCACATGCAGTTTCTGGTCCTACGAGCAAGAGTTGTTTTCTAGACAGAAGAGTCACTTTTGCGCTCCCATTGTCAAACACAGGGCAAATAGCACTGGCGTCTGTTCCCAGCATGTACAGTGTATTACACTGAAGAGGAGCTACTGTTCTTGTCAGTTTCCTAAGCAGAGTTGAACTAGATATAGCCCGTGTGTGTAGGAAGCACAGTCCTTTTGTTATGAGCTAGCTCACTGTTCGGACCCCATAGGCAACACAGTAGAGTAGAAGAGTGCTCTTTTCACAAAAGCAGAGTGTGTTTCTTGGAAGGCGAGCTAGCGTTTGTTTTCCAGTCCTAAATGGAGTTGAATCACATGCAATTTCTGGTCCTACGAGCAAGAGTTGTTTTCTGGTAAGAAGAATCACTATTGTGCTCCCATTGCCATACACAGTGCAAATAGCACTGGCGTCTGTTCCCAGCATGTACAGTGTATTGCACTGAAGGGGATCTACTGTTCTTGACAGTTTCCTAAGCAGAGTTGAACTATATATAGCCCATGTGTGTAGGAAGCACAATTCTTTTGTTATGAGCAAGCTGACTGTTCGGACACCATAGGAAACACAGTAGAGTAGAAGAGTGCTCTTCTCTCAAAAGCAGAATGTGTTTCTTGTAAGGCGAGCTAGCGTTTGTTTACCAGTCCTAAATGGAGTTGAATCACATGCAGTTTCTGGTCCTACGAGCAAGAGTTGTTTTCTGGTAAGAATTGTCACTATTGCGCTCCCATTGTCATACACAGGGCAAATAGCACTGGCGTCTGTTCAGAGCATGTACAGTGTATTGGACTTAAGAGGATCTACTGTTCTTGTCAGTTTCCTAAGCAGAGTTGCACTAGATATGGCCGTGTGGGTATGAAGCACAGTTCTTTTGTTCTGAGCAAGCTCACTATTTTGGCCCTATATGAAACACAGTAGAGTAGAAGAGTGTTCTTTTCTCAAAAGCAGAGTTTGTTTCTTGTAAGGCGAGGTAGCATTTGTTTCCCAGTCCTAAATGGAGTTGAATCACATGCAGTTTTTGGTCCCACGAGCAAGAGTTGTTTTCTGGTAAGGAAAGTAACTTATGTGTTCCCTTTCTCATACACACTGCAAATAGCACACGCAATTTTTCCCAGCAAGTAGAGTGTATTGGACTGAAGAGGATCTACTGTTCTTGACAGATTCCTAAGCAGAGTTGAACTAGATATTTCCCGTGTGTGTAGGAAGAACAGTTCTTTCGTTCTGAGCAAGCTCAATGTTCTGGCCCTATAGGAAACACATTAGAGTAGAATACTTCTGTTTTCTCGAAAGCAGAGTGTGTTTCTTGTAAGGCAAGCTAGTGTTTGTTTCCCAGTCCTAAATGGAGTTGAATCACATGCAGTTTCTGGTCCTACGAGCAAGAGTTGTTTTCTGGTAAGAAGAGTCACTCTTGCGCTCCCATTGCCATACACAGTGCAAATAGCACTGGCGTCTGTTCCCAGCATGTACAGTGTATTGCACTGAAGAGGATCTACTGTTCTTGTCAGTTTCCTAAGCAGAGTTGAACTAGATATAGCCTGTGTGTGTAGGAAGCACAGTTCTTTTGTTCTGAGCAAGCTCACTGTTCGGACCCCATAGGAAACACAGTAGAGTAGAAGAGTGCTCTTTTCTCAAAAGCAGAGTGTGTTTCTTGTAAGGCGAGTTAGCGTTTGTTTTCCAGTCCTAAATGGAGTTGAATCACATGCAGTTTCTGGTCCTATGAGCAAGAGTTGTTTTCTGGTAAGAAGAGTCACTATTTCGCTCCCATTGTCATACACAGGGCAAATAGCACTGGCGTCTGCTCCCAGCAAGTACAGTGTATTGGACTGATGAGGAGCTACTGTTCTTGTCAGTTTCCTAAGCAGAGTTGAACTAGATATAGCCCGTGTGTGTAGGAAGCACACTTCTTTTGTTCTGAGCAAGCTCACTCTTCTGGCCCTATAGGAAAAACAGTAGAGTAGAAGAGTGCTCTTTTCTCAAATGCAGAGTGTGTTGCTTGTAAGGCGAGCTAGCGTTTGTTTCCCAGTCCTAAATGTAGTTGAATTCCATGCAGTATTTCATCCTATGAGCAAGAGTTGTTTTCTGGTAAGAAGAGTCACTATTGCGCTCCCATTGCCATACACAGTGCAAATAGCACTCGCGTCTGTTCCCAGGAAGTAATGTGCATTTGACTGAACAGGAGCTACTGTTCTTGTCAGTTTCCTAAGCAGAATTGAACTAGATATGGCCGTGTGTGTAGGAAGCACAGTTCTTTTGTTCTGAGCAAGCTCACTGTTCTGGCCCTATAGGAAACACAGCAGAGTTGAAGAGTGCTCTTTTCTCAAAAGCAGAGTGTGTTGCTTGTAAGGCGAGCTAGCATTTGTTTTCCAGTCCTAAATGGAGTTGAATCACATGCAGTTGTTGGTCCCACGAGCAAGAGTTGTTTTCTGGTAAGGAAAGTCACTATTGTGCTCCCATTGCCATGCACAGTGCAAAGAGCACTCGCGTCTGATCTCAGCAAGTACAGTGTATTGTACTGAAGAGGAGGTACTGTTCTTGTCATTTTCCTAAGCATAGTTGAAATAGATATGGACCGTGTGTGTAGGAAGCACAGTTCTTTTGTTCTGAGCAAGCTCACTGTTCGGACGCCATAGGAAACACAGTAGAGTAGACGAGTGCTCTTTTCTCACAAGCAGAGTGTGTTTCTTGTAAGGCGAGCTAGCGTTTGTTTCCCAGTCCTAAATGGAGTTGAATCACATGCAGTTTTTGGTCCCAAGAGCAAGAGTTGTTTTCTGGTAAAGAAAGCCACTATTGCGCTCCCATTGCCATACACAGTGCAAATAGCACTCGTGTCTGTTCCCAGCAAGTGCAGTGTATTGGAATGAAGAGGAGCTGCTGTTCTTGTCAGTTTCCTAAGCAGAGTTGAACTAGATATGGCCCTTGTATGTAGGAAGCACAGTTCTTTTGTTCTGAGCAAGCTCACTGTTCGGACGCCATAGGAAACACAGTAGAGTAGAGGAGTGCCCTTTTCTCAAAAGCAGAGTGTGTTTCTTGTAAGGCTCCTCGCATTTGTTTCCCAGTCCTAAATGTAGTTGAATCCCATGCAGTTTCTGCTCCTACGAGCAAGAGTTGTTTTCTGGTAAGAAGAGTCACTATTGTGCTCCCTTTGTCATACACAGGGCAAATAGCACTGGCGTCTGTTCCCAGCATGTACAGTGTATTGGACTGAAGAGGATCTACTGTTCTTGTCAGTTTCCTCAGCAGAATTGAACTAGATATGGCCGTGTGTGTAGGAAGCACAGTTCTTTTGTTCTGAGCAAGCTCACTGTTGTGGCCCAATAGGAAAAAAGGTATAGTGGAAGAGTGCTCTTTTCTCAAAAGCAGAGTTTGTTTCTTGTAAGGCGAGCTAGTGTTTGTTTCCCAGTCCCAAATGGAGTTGAATCACATGCAGTTTCTGGTCCTACGAGCAAGAGTTGTTTTCTAGTAAAAAGAGTCACTTTTGCGCTCCCATTGTCATACACAGGGCAAATAGCACTGGCGTCTGTTCCCAGCATGTACAGTGTATTACACTGAAGAGGAGCTACTGTTCTTGTCAGTTTCCTAAGCAGAGTTGAACTAGATATAGCCCGTGTGTGTAGGAAGCACAGTCCTTTTGTTATGAGCTAGCTCACAGTTCGGACCCCATAGGCAACACAGTAGAGTAGAAGAGTGCTCTTTTCTCAAAAGCAGAGTGTGTTTCTTGGAAGGCGAGCTAGCGTTTGTTTTCCAGTCCTAAATGGAGTTGAATCACATGCAGTTTCTGGTCCAACGAGCAAGAGTTGTTTTCTTGTAAGAAGAGTCACTATTGCGCTCCCATTGCCATACACAGTGCAAATAGCACTGGCGTTTTTTCCCAGCATGTACAGTGTATTGCACTGAAGGGGATCTACTGTTCTTGTCAGTTTCCTAAGCAGAGTTGAACTATATATAGCCCGTGTGTGTAGGAAGCACAGTTCTTTTGTTCTTAGCAAGCTGACTGTTCGGACCCCATAGGAAACACAGTAGAGAAGATGTGTGCCCTATTCTCAAAAGCAGAGCGTGTTTCTTGTAAGGTGAGCTAGTGTTTGTTTCCCAGTCCTAAGTGGATTGATTCAAATGGAGCTTCTGGTCCTAAGAGCAAGAGTTGTTTTCTGGTAAGAGGAGTCACTATTGTGCTCCCATTGTCATACACAGTGCAAATAGCCCTCGCATCTGTTCAAAGCAAGTACAGTGTATTTGACTGAAGAGGAGCTACTGTTTTTGTCAGTTTCCACACAGAGTTGAACTAGATATGACCCGTGTGTCTAGGAAGCACAGTTCTTTTGTTCTGAGCAAGCACACTGTTTGGACCCCATAGGAAAAACAGTAGAGTAAATGTGTGCCCTATTCTCAAAAGCAGAGTGTTTTTTTTGTAAGGCGAGCTAGCGTTTGTTTCGCAGTCCTAAATGGAGTTGAATCACATGCAGTTTCCGTTCCTATGATCAAGAGTTGTTTTCTGGTAAGGAAAGTCACTATTGCGCTCCCATTGCCATACACAGTGCAATTAGCACTCGCGTCTGTTCCCAGAAAGCACAGTGTTTTGGACTGAAGAGGAGCTACTGTTCTTGTCAGTTTCCTAAGCAGAATTGAACTAGATATGGCCTGTGTGTGTAGGAAGCACAGTTCTTTTGTTCTGAGCAAGCTCACTGTTTGGAACTCATAGGAAACACAGTAGAGTAGAAGAGTGCTCTTTTCTCAAAAGCAGAGTGTGTTTCTTGTATGGCGAGCTAGCGTTTGTTTCCCAGTCCTAAATGGAGTTGAATCACATGCAGTTTCTGGTCCTACGAGCAAGAGTTTTTTCTGGTAATAAGAGTCACTATTGTGCTCCCATTGTCATACTCAGGGCAAATAGCACTGGCCTCTGTTCCCAGTATGTACAGTGTACTGGAATAAGGAGGATCTACTGTTCTTGTCAGGTTCCTAAGCAGAGTTGAACTAGATATGGCCGATGTGTGTAGGAAGCACAGTTCTTTTGTACTCAGCAAGCTCACTGTTCTGGCCCTATAGGAAACACAGTAGATTAGAAGAGTGCTCTTTCCTCCAAAGCAGAGTGTGTTTCTTGTAAGGCCAGCTAGAGTTTGTTTCCCAGTCCTAAATGTAGTTGAATCACATGCAGTTTCTGTTCCTATGAGCAAGAGTTTTTTTCTGGTAAGGAAAGTCACTATTGCGCTCCCATTGCCAAACAGAGTGCAAATAGCCCTCGCGTCTGTTCCCAGCAAGTACAGTGTATTGGACTGAAGAGGAGCTACTGTTCTTGTCAGTTTCCTAAGCAGAATTGAACTAGATATGGCCCGTGTGTGTAGGAAGCACAGTTCTTTTGTTCTGAGCAAGCTCACTGTTTGGACCCCATAGGAAAAACAGTAGAGTAGAAGAGTGCTCTTTTCTCAAAAGCAGAGTGTGTTTCTTGTAAGGCGAGCTAGAGTTTGTTTCCCAGTCCTAAATTCAGTTGAATCACATGCAGTTTCTGGTCCTACGAGCAAGAGTTGTTTTCTGGTTAGAAGAGTCACTATTGCGCTCCCATTGCCATACACAGTGCAAATAGCACTGGCGTCTGTACCCAGCATGTACAGCGTATTGGACTGAAGAGGATGTTCTGTTCTTTTCAGTTTCCTAACCAGAGTTGAACTAGATATGGCCCGTGTGTGTAGGAAGCACAGTTCTTTTGTTCTGACCAAGCTCACATTTCGAACCCCATAGGAAACACAGTAGAGTAGAAGAGTGCATTTTTCTCAAAAGCAGAGTGTGTTTCTTGTAAGGCGAGCTAGCGTTTGTTTCCCAGTCCTAAATGGAGTTGAATCACATGCAGTTTCTGGTCCTACGAGCAAGAGTTGTTTTCTGGTTAGAAGAGTCACTATTGCGCTCCCATTGTCATACTCAGGGCAAATAGCACTGGCCTCTGTTCCCAGCATGTAAAGTGTATTGGACTAAAGAGGATCTACTGTTCTTGTCAGGTTCCTAAGCAGAGTTGAACTAGATATGGCCCATGTGTGTAGGAAGCACAGTTCTTTTGTACTCAGCAAGCTCAATGTTCTGGCCCTATAGGAAACACAGTAGAGTAGAAGATTGCTCTTTCCTCAAAAGCAGAGTGTGTTTTTTGTAAGGCGAGCTAGCGTTTGTTTCGCAGTCCTAAATGGAGTTGAATCACATGTAGTTTGCGTTCCTACGAACAAGAGTTGTTTTCTGGTAAGGAAAGTCACTATTGCACTCCCATTGCCATACACAGTGCAATTAGCACTCGCGTCTGTTCCCAGCAAGAACAGTGTATTGGACTGAAGAGGAGCTACTGTTCTTGTCAGTTTCCTAAGCAGAATTGAACTAGATATGGCCCGTGTGTGTAGGAAGCACAGTTCTTTTGTTCTGAGCAAGCTCACTGTTTGGACCCCTTAGGAAACACAGTAGAGTGGAAGAGTGCTCGTTTCTCAAAAGTAGAGTGTGTTTCTTGTATGGCGAGCTAGCGTTTGTTTGCCAGTCCTAAATGGAGTTGAATCACATGCAGTTTCTGGTCCTATGAGCAAGAGTTGTTTTCTGGTAAGAAGAGTCACTATTGTGCTCCCATTGCCATACACAGTGCAAATAGCACTGGCGTCTGTACCCAGCATGTACAGTGTATTGGACTGAAGAGGATCTACTGTTCTTGTCATTTTCCTAAGCAGAATTGAACTAGATATGGCCCGTGTGTGTAGGAAGCACAGTTCTTTTGTTTTGAGCAAGCTCACTGTTCTGGCCCTATAGGAAACACAGTAGAGTAGAAGAGTGCTCTTTTCTCAAAAGCAGAGTGTGTTTCTTGTAAGGTGACCTAGCGTTTGTTTCCCATTCCTAAATGGAGTTGAATCACATGCAGTTTCTGGTCCTACGAGCAAGAGTTTTTTCTGGTAATAAGAGTCACTATTGCGCTCCCATTGTATACTCAGGGCAAATAGCACTGGCCTTTGTTCCCAGTATGTACAGTGTATTGGACTAAAGAGGATCTACTGTTCTTGTTAGGTTCCTAAGCAGAGTTGAACTAGGTATGGCCCATGTGTGTAGGAAGCACAGTTCTTTTGTACTCAGCAAGCTCACTGTTCTGGGCCTATATAAAACACAGTAGAGTAGAAGAGTGCTCTTTCCTCCAAAGCAGAGTGTGCTTCTTGTAAGGCCAGCTAGAGTTTGTTTCCCAGGCCTAAATGGAGTTGAATCACATGCAGTTTTCGTTCCTAAGAGCAAGAGTTGTTTTCTGGTAAGGAAAGTCACTCTTTTGCTCCCATTGCCAAACACAGTGCAAATAGCACTCGCGTCTGTTCCCAGCAAGTACAGTGTATTGGACTGAAGAGGAGCTACTGTTCTTGTCAGTTTCCTAAGCAGAATTGAACTAGATATGGCCCGTGTGTGTAGGAAGCACAGTTCTTTTGTTCTGAGCAAGCTCACTGTTTGGAACCCATAGGAAACACAGTAGAGTAGAAGAGTGCTCTTTTCTCAAAAGCAGAGTGTGTTTCTTGTATGGCGAGCTAGCGTTTGTTTCCCAGTCCTAAATGGAGTTGAATCACATGCAGTTTCTGGTCCTACGAGCAAGAGTTTTTTCTGGTAATAAGAGTCACTATTGTGCTCCCATTGTCATACTCAGGGCAAATAGCACTGGCCTCTGTTCCCAGCATGTACAGTGTACTGGAATAAGGAGGATCTACTGTTCTTGTCAGGTTCCTAAGCAGAGTTGAACTAGATATGGCCGATGTGTGTAGGAAGCACAGTTCTTTTGTACTCAGCAAGCTCACTGTTCTGGCCCTATAGGAAACACAGTAGATTAGAAGAGTGCTCTTTCCTCCAAAGCAGAGTGTGTTTCTTGTAAGGCCAGCTAGAGTTTGTTTCCCAGTCCTCAATGTAATTGAATCACATGCAGTTTCTGTTCCTATGAGCAAGAGTTGTTTTCTGGTAAGGAAAGTCACTATTGCGCTCCCATTGCCAAACACAGTGCAAATAGCCCTCGCGTCTGTTCCCAGCAAGTAGAGTGTATTGGACTAAAGATGAGCTACTGTTCTTGTCAGTTTCCTAAGCAAATTTGAACTAAATATGGCCCGTGTGTGTAGGAAGCACAGTTCTTTTGTTCTGAGCAAGCTCACTGTTTGGATCCCATAGGAAACACAGTAGAGTAGAAGGGTGCTCTTTTCTCAAAAGCAGAGTGTGTTTCTTGTAAGGCAAGCCAGCGTTTGTTTCCCAATCCTAAATGGAGTTGAATGACATCCAGGTTCTGCTCCTAAGAGCAAGAGTTGTTTTCTGGTAAGAAGAGTCACTATTGTGCTCCCTTTGCCATACACAGTGCAAATAGCCCTCGCGTCTGTTCCCAGCAAGTACAGTGTATTGGACTGAAGAGGAGCTACTGTTCTTGTCAGTTTCCTAAGCAGAATTGAACTAGATATGGCCCGTGTGTGTAGGAAGCACAGTTCTTTTGTTCTGAGCAAGCTCACTGTTTGGACCCCATAGGAAACACAGTAGAGTAGAAGAGTGCTCTTTTCTCAAAAGCAGAGTGTGTTTCTTGTAAGGCGAGCTAGAGTTTGTTTCCCAGTCCTAAATGGAGTTGAATCACATGCAGTTTCTGGTCCTACGAGCAAGAGTTGTTTTCTGGTTAGAAGAGTCACTATTGCGCTCCCATTGCCATACACAGTGCAAATAGCACTGGCGTCTGTACCCAGCATGTACAGCGTATTGGACTGAAGAGGATGTTCTGTTCTTTTCAGTTTCCTAACCAGAGTTGAACTAGATATGGCCCGTGTGTGTAGGAAGCACAGTTCTTTTGTTCTGACCAAGCGCACATTTCGAACCCCATAGGAAACACAGTAGAGTAGAAGAGTGCATATTTCTCAAAAGCAGAGTGTGTTTCTTGTAAGGCGAGCTAGCGTTTGTTTCGCAGTCCTAAATGGAGTTGAATCACATGTAGTTTGCGTTCCTACGAACAAGAGTTGTTTTCTGGTATGGAAAGTCACTATTGCACTCCCATTGCCATACACAGTGCAATTAGCACTCGCGTCTGTTCCCAGCAAGAACAGTGTATTGGACTGAAGAGGAGCTACTGTTCTTGTCAGTTTCCTAAGCAGAATTGAACTAGATATGGCCCGTGTGTGTAGGAAGCACAGTTCTTTTGTTCTGAGCAAGCTCAATGTTTGGACCCCATAGGAAACACAGTAGAGTGGAAGAGTGCTCTTTTCTCAAAAGTAGAGTGTGTTTCTTGTATGGCGAACTAGCGTTTGTTTGCCAGTCCTAAATGGAGTTGAATCACATGCAGTTTCTGGTCCTATGAGCAAGAGTTGTTTTCTGGTAAGAAGAGTCAATATTGTGCTCCCACTGTCATACACAGGGCAAAAAGCACTCGCGTCTGTTCCCAGCAAGTACAGTGTATTGGAATGAAGAGGACCTACTGTTCTTGTCAGGTTCCTAAGTAGAGTTGAACTAGATATAGACCGTGTGTGTAGGAAGCACAGTTCTTTTGTTCTGAGCAAGCTCGCTGTTCGGACCCCATAGGAAACACCGTAGAGTAGAAGAGTGTCCTTTTCTCAAAAGCATAGTGTCTTTCTTATAAGGCGAGCTAGTGTTTTTTTCCCTGTCCTAAATGGATTTGGATCACATGCAGTTTCTGGTCCTATGAGCAAGAGTGGTTTTCTGGTAAGAAGAGTCACTATTGCGCTCCCATTGCCATACACAGTGCAATTAGCCCTCGCGTCTGTTCCCAGCAAGTACAGTGTATTGGACTGAAGAGGATCTACTGTTCTTGTCAGTTTCCTAAGCAGAATTGAACTAGATATGTCCCGTGTGTGTAGGAAGCACAGTTCTTTTGTTTTGAGCAAGCTCACTGTTTGGACCACATAGGAAACACAGTAGAGAAGTTGTGTGCCCTATTCTCAAAAGCAGAGTGTGTTTCTTGTAAGGCGAGCTAGCGTTTGTTTCCTAGTCCTAAATGGAGTTGAAGCACATGCATTTTCTGGTCCTACGAGCAAGAGTTGTTTTCTGGTAAGAAGAGTCACTATTGCGCTCCCATTGCCATACACAGTGCAAATAGCACTGGCGTCTGTACCCAGCATGTACAGTGTATTGGACTGAAGACGATCTACTGTTCTTTTCAGTTTCCTAAGCAGATTGAACTAAATATGGCCCGTGTGTGTAGGAAGCACAGTTCTTTTGTTTTGAGCAAGCTCACTGTTTGGACCCCATAGGAAACACAGTAGAGAAGATGTGTGCCCTATTCTCAAAAGCAGAGCGTGTTTCTTGTAAGGCGAGCTAGCGTTTGTTTCCTAGTCCTAAATGGAGTTGAATCACATGCAGTTTCTGGTCCTACGAGCAAGAGTTTTTTCTGGTAATAAGAGTCACTATTGCGCTCCCATTGTCATACTCAGGGCAAATAGCACTGGCCTCTGTAACCAGCATGTACATTGTACTGGACTAAAGAGGATCTACTGTTCTTGTCAGGTTCCTAAGCAGAGTTGAACTAGATATGGCCCATGTGTGTAGGAGGCACAGTTCTTTTTTACTCAGCAAGCTCACTGTTCTTGCCCTATAGGAAACACAGTAGATTAGAAGAGTGCTCTTTCCTCCAAAGCAGAGTGTGTTTCTTGTAAGGCCAGCTAGAGTTTGTTTCCCAGTCCTAAATGGAGTTGAATCACATGCGGTTTCCGTTCCTATGAGCAAGAGTTGTTTTCTGGTAAGGAAAGTCACTATTGTGCTCCCATTGCCAAACACAGTGCAAATAGCACTCGCGTCTGTTCCCAGCAAGTACAGTGTATTGGACTGAAGAGGAGCTACTGTTCTTGTCAGTTTCCTAAGCAAATTTGAACTAGATATGGCCCGTGTGTGTAGGAAGCACAGTTCTTTTGTTCTGAGCAAGCTCACTCTTTGGATCCCATAGGTAAAACAGTAGAGTAGAAGAGTGCTCTTTTCTCAAAAGCAGAGTGTGTTTCTTGTAAGGCGAGCTAGCGTTTGTTTCCCAATCCTAAATGGAGTTGAATCACATGCAGTTTCTCGTCCTACAAGCAAGAGTTGTTTTCTGGTAAGAAGAGTCACTATTGCACTCCCTTTGCCATACACAGTGCAAATAGGCCTCGCGTCTGTTCCCAGCAAGTACAGTGTATTGGACTGAAGAGGAGCTACTGTTCTTGTCAGTTTCCTATGCAGAGTTGAACTAGATATGGCCCATGTGTGTAGGAAGCACAGTTCTTTTGTACTCAGCAAGCTCACTGTTCTGGCCCTATAGGAAACACAGTAGAGTAGAAGAGTGCTCTTTCCTCAAAAGCAGAGTGTGTTTTTTGTAAGGCGAGCTAGCGTTTGATTCCCAGTCCTAAATGGAGTTGAATCACATGCAGTTTTTGGTCGTACGAGCAAAAGTTGTTTTCTGGTAAGGAAAGTCAATATTGCGCTCCCATTGCCATACACAGTGCAAATAGCACTCGCGTCTGTTCCCAGCAAGTAAAGTGTATGGGACTAAGAGGAGCTACTGTTCTTGTCAGTTTCCTAAGCAGAGTTGAACTAGATATGATCCGTGTGTGTAGGAAGCACAATTCTTTTGTTCTGAGCAAGCTCACTGTTTGGACCCCACAGGAAACACAGTAGAGAAGATGTGTGCCCTATTCTCAAAAGCAGAGCATGTTTCTTGTAAGGCGAGCTAGCTTTTGTTTCCCAGTCCTAAGTGGATTGATTCAAATGCAGTTTCTGTTCCTAAGAGCAAGAGTTGTTTTCTGGTAAGAAGTGTCACTATTGCGCTCCCTTTGCCATACACAGTGCAAATAGCACTCGTGTCTGTTCCAGCAAGTACAGTGTATTGGACTGAAGAGGAGCTACTGTTCTTGTCATTTAACGAAGCAGAATTGAACTAGATATGGCCCATGTGTGTAGGAAGCACAGTTCTTTTGTTCTCAGCACGGTCACTGTTCTGGCCCTATTGGAAACACAGTAGAGTAGAAGAGTGCTCTGTTCTCAAAAGCAGAGCGTGTTTCTTGTAAGGCGAGCTAGCGTTTGTTTCCCAGTCCTAAGTGGATTGAAACAAATGCAGTTTCTGGTACTAAGAGCAAGAGTTGTTTTCTGGTAAGAAGAGTCACTATTGCGCTCCCATTGCCATACACAGTACAAAAAGCACTCGCGTCGGTTTCCAGCAAGTACAGTGTATTGGTCTGAAGAGGAGCTACTGTTCTTGTCAGTTTCCTAAGCACAGTTGAACTAGATATGGCCCGTGTGTGTAGGAAGCACAGTTCTTTTGTTCTCAGCAAGCTCACTGTTCGGACCACATAGAAAAAACAGTAGAGTAGAAGAGTGCTCTTTTCTCAAAAGCAGAGTGTGTTTCTTGTAAGGCGAGCTAGCGTTTGTTTCCCAGTCCTAAATGGAGTTGAATCACATGCAGTTTTTGGTCCTACGAGCAAGAGTTGTTTTCTGGTAAGGAAAGTCAATGTTGCGCTCCCATTGCCGTACACAGTGCAAATAGCCCTCGCGTCTGTTCCCAGCAAGTACAGTGTATTGGACTGAAGAGGAGCTACTGTTCTTGTCAGTTTCCGAAGCAGAGTTGACCTAGATATGACCCGTGTGTGTAGGAAGCACAATTCTTTTGTTTTGAGCAAGCTCACTGTTTGGACCCCATAGGAAACACAGTAGAGAAGATGTGTGCCCTATTCTCAAAAGCAGAGCGTGTTTCTTGTAAGGTGAGCTAGCGTTTGTTTCCCAGTCCTAAGTGGATTGATTCAAATGCAGTTTCTGGTCCTAAGAGCAAGAGTTGTTTTCTGGTAAGAGGAGTCACTATTGTGCTCCCATTGTCATACACAGTGCAAATAGCCCTCGCATCTGTTCCCAGCAAGTACAGTGTCTTTGACTGAAGAGGAGCTACTGTTTTTGTCAGTTTCCACACAGAGTTGAACTAGATATGACCCGTGTGTCTAGGAAGCACAGTTCTTTTGTTCTGAGCAAGCACACTGTTTGGACCCCATAGGAAAAACAGTAGAGTAGATGTGTGCCCTATTCTCAAAAGCAGAGTGTGTTTTTTGTAAGGCGAGCTAGCGTTTGTTTCGCAGTCTGAAATGGAGTTGAATCACATGCAGTTTCCGTTCCTATGATCAAGAGTTGTTTTCTGGTAAGGAAAGTCACTATTGCGCTCCCATTGCCATACACAGTGCAATTAGCACTCGCGTCTGTTCCCAGAAAGCACAGTGTTTTGGACTGAAGAGGAGCTACTGTTCTTGTCAGTTTCCTAAGCAGAATTGAACTAGATATGGCCCGTGTGTGTAGGAAGCACAGTTCTTTTGTACTCAGCAAGCTCACTGTTCTGGGCCTATATAAAACACAGTAGAGTAGAAGAGTGCTCTTTCCTCCAAAGCAGAGTGTGCTTCTTGTAAGGCCAGCTAGAGTTTGTTTCCCAGGCCTAAATGGAGTTGAATCACATGCAGTTTTCGTTCCTAAGAGCAAGAGTTGTTTTCTGGTAAGGAAAGTCACTATTTTGCTCCCATTGCCAAACACAGTGCAAATAGCACTCGCGTCTGTTCCCAGCAAGTACAGTGTATTGGACTGAAGAGGAGCTACTGTTCTTGTCAGTTTCCTAAGCAGAATTGAACTAGATATGGCCCGTGTGTGTAGGAAGCACAGTTCTTTTGTTCTGAGCAAGCTCACTGTTTGGAACCCATAGGAAACACAGTAGAGTAGAAGAGTGCTCTTTTCTCAAAAGCAGAGTGTGTTTCTTGTATGGCGAGCTAGCGTTTGTTTCCCAGTCCTAAATGGAGTTGAATCACATGCAGTTTCTGGTCCTACGAGCAAGAGTTTTTTCTGGTAATAAGAGTCACTATTGTGCTCCCATTGTCATACTCAGGGCAAATAGCACTGGCCTCTGTTCCCAGCATGTACAGTGTACTGGAATAAGGAGGATCTACTGTTCTTGTCAGGTTCCTTAAGCAGAGTTGAACTAGATATGGCCGATGTGTGTAGGAAGCACAGTTCTTTTGTACTCAGCAAGCTCACTGTTCTGGCCCTATAGGAAACACAGTAGATTAGAAGAGTGCTCTTTCCTCCAAAGCAGAGTGTGTTTCTTGTAAGGCCAGCTAGAGTTTGTTTCCCAGTCCTCAATGTAATTGAATCACATGCAGTTTCTGTTCCTATGAGCAAGAGTTGTTTTCTGGTAAGGAAAGTCACTATTGCGCTCCCATTGCCAAACACAGTGCAAATAGCCCTCGCGTCTGTTCCCAGCAAGTACAGTGTATTGGACTGAAGATGAGCTACTGTTCTTGTCAGTTTCCTAAGCAAATTTGAACTAAATATGGCCCGTGTGTGTAGGAAGCACAGTTCTTTTGTTCTGAGCAAGCTCACTGTTTGGATCCCATAGGAAACACAGTAGAGTAGAAGGGTGCTCTTTTCTCAAAAGCAGAGTGTGTTTCTTGTAAGGCCAGCTAGAGTTTGTTTCCCAGTCCTAAATGTAGTTGAATCACATGCAGTTTCTGTTCCTATGAGCAAGAGTTTTTTTCTGGTAAGGAAAGTCACTATTGCGCTCCCATTGCCAAACAGAGTGCAAATAGCCCTCGTGTCTGTTCCCAGCAAGTACAGTGTATTGGACTGAAGAGGAGCTACTGTTCTTGTCAGTTTCCTAAGCAGAATTGAACTAGATATGGCCCGTGTGTGTAGGAAGCACAGTTCTTTTGTTCTGAGCAAGCTCACTGTTTGGACCCCATAGGAAACACATTAGAGTAGAAGAGTGCTCTTTTCTCAAAAGCAGAGTGTGTTTCTTGTAAGGCGAGCTAGAGTTTGTTTCCCAGTCCTACATGGAGTTGAATCACATGCAGTTTCTGGTCCTACGAGCAAGAGTTGTTTTCTGGTTAGAAGAGTCACTATTGCGCTCCCATTGCCATACACAGTGCAAATATCACTGGCGTCTGTACCCAGCATGTACAGTGTATTGGACTGAAGAGGATGTTCTGTTCTTTTCAGTTTCCTAACCAGAGTTGAACTAGATATGGCCCGTGTGTGTAGGAAGCACAGTTCTTTTGTTCTGACCAAGCTCACATTTCGAACCCCATAGGAAACACAGTAGAGTAGAAGAGTGCATTTTTCTCAAAAGCAGAGTGTGTTTCTTGTAAGGCGAGCTAGCGTTTGTTTCCCAGTCCTAAATGGAGTTGAATCACATGCAGTTTCTGGTCCTACGAGCAAGAGTTGTTTTCTGGTTAGAAGAGTCACTATTGCGCTCCCATTGTCATACTCAGGGCAAATAGCACTGGCCTCTGTTCCCAGCATGTAAAGTGTATTGGACTAAAGAGGATCTACTGTTCTTGTCAGGTTCCTAAGCAGAGTTGAACTAGATATGGCCCATGTGTGTAGGAAGCACAGTTCTTTTGTACTCAGCAAGCTCACTGTTGTGGCCCTATAGGGAACACAGTAGAGTAGAAGATTGCTCTTTCCTCAAAAGCAGAGTGTGTTTTTTGTAAGGCGAGCTAGCGTTTGTTTCGCAGTCCTAAATGGAGTTGAATCACATGTAGTTTGCGTTCCTACGAACAAGAGTTGTTTTCTGGTAAGGAAAGTCACTATTGCACTCCCATTGCCATACACAGTGCAATTAGCACTCGCGTCTGTTCCCAGCAAGAACAGTGTATTGGACTGAAGAGGAGCTACTGTTCTTGTCAGTTTCCTAAGCAGAATTGAACTAGATATGGCCCGTGTGTGTAGGAAGCACAGTTCTTTTGTTCTGAGCAAGCTCACTGTTTGGACCCCATAGGAAACACAGTAGAGTGGAAGAGTGCTCGTTTCTCAAAAGTAGAGTGTGTTTCTTGTATGGCGAGCTAGCGTTTGTTTGCCAGTCCTAAATGGAGTTGAATCACATGCAGTTTCTGGTCCTATGAGCAAGAGTTGTTTTCTGGTAAGAAGAGTCACTATTGTGCTCCCATTGCCATACACAGTGCAAATAGCACTGGCGTCTGTACCCAGCATGTACAGTGTATTGGACTGAAGAGGATCTACTGTTCTTGTCATTTTCCTAAGCAGAATTGAACTAGACATGGCCCGTGTGTGTAGGAAGCACAGTTCTTTTGTTTTGAGCAAGCTCACTGTTCTGGCCCTATAGGAAACACAGTAGAGTAGAAGAGTGCTCTTTTCTCAAAAGCAGAGTGTGTTTCTTGTAAGGTGACCTAGCGTTTGTTTCCCAGTCCTAAATGGAGTTGAATCACATGCAGTTTCTGGTCCTACGAGCAAGAGTTTTTTCTGGTAATAAGAGTCACTATTGCGCTCCCATTGTATACTCAGGGCAAATAGCACTGGCCTTTGTTCCCAGTATGTACAGTGTATTGGACTAAAGAGGATCTACTGTTCTTGTTAGGTTCCTAAGCAGAGTTGAACTAGGTATGGCCCATGTGTGTAGGAAGCACAGTTCTTTTGTACTCAGCAAGCTCACTGTTCTGGGCCTATATAAAACACAGTAGAGTAGAAGAGTGCTCTTTCCTCCAAAGCAGAGTGTGCTTCTTGTAAGGCCAGCTAGAGTTTGTTTCCCAGGCCTAAATGGAGTTGAATCACATGCAGTTTTCGTTCCTAAGAGCAAGAGTTGTTTTCTGGTAAGGAAAGTCACTCTTTTGCTCCCATTGCCAAACACAGTGCAAATAGCACTCGCGTCTGTTCCCAGCAAGTACAGTGTATTGGACTGAAGAGGAGCTACTGTTCTTGTCAGTTTCCTAAGCAGAATTGAACTAGATATGGCCCGTGTGTGTAGGAAGCACAGTTCTTTTGTTCTGAGCAAGCTCACTGTTTGGAACCCATAGGAAACACAGTAGAGTAGAAGAGTGCTCTTTTCTCAAAAGCAGAGTGTGTTTCTTGTATGGCGAGCTAGCGTTTGTTTCCCAGTCCTAAATGGAGTTGAATCACATGCAGTTTCTGGTCCTACGAGCAAGAGTTTTTTCTGGTAATAAGAGTCACTATTGTGCTCCCATTGTCATACTCAGGGCAAATAGCACTGGCCTCTGTTCCCAGCATGTACAGTGTACTGGAATAAGGAGGATCTACTGTTCTTGTCAGGTTCCTAAGCAGAGTTGAACTAGATATGGCCGATGTGTGTAGGAAGCACAGTTCTTTTGTACTCAGCAAGCTCACTGTTCTGGCCCTATAGGAAACACAGTAGATTAGAAGAGTGCTCTTTCCTCCAAAGCAGAGTGTGTTTCTTGTAAGGCCAGCTAGAGTTTGTTTCCCAGTCCTCAATGTAATTGAATCACATGCAGTTTCTGTTCCTATGAGCAAGAGTTGTTTTCTGGTAAGGAAAGTCACTATTGCGCTCCCATTGCCAAACACAGTGCAAATAGCCCTCGCGTCTGTTCCCAAAAAGTACAGTGTATTGGACTGAAGATGAGCTACTGTTCTTGTCAGTTTCCTAAGCAAATTTGAACTAAATATGGCCCGTGTGTGTAGGAATCACAGTTCTTTTGTTCTGAGCAAGCTCACTGTTTGGATCCCATAGGAAACACAGTAGAGTAGAAGGGTGCTCTTTTCTCAAAACAGAGTGTGTTTCTTGTAAGGCAAGCCAGCGTTTGTTTCCCAATCCTAAATGGAGTTGAATCACATCCAGGTTCTGCTCCTACGAGCAAGAGTTGTTTTCTGGTAAGAAGAGTCACTATTGTGCTCCCTTTGCCATACACAGTGCAAATAGCCCTCGCGTCTGTTCCCAGCAAGTACAGTGTATTGGACTGAAGAGGAGCTACTGTTCTTGTCAGTTTCCTAAGCAGAATTGAACTAGATATGGCCCGTGTGTGTAGGAAGCACAGTTCTTTTGTTCTGAGCAAGCTCACTGTTTGGACCCCATAGGAAACACAGTAGAGTAGAAGAGTGCTCTTTTCTCAAAAGCAGAGTGTGTTTCTTGTAAGGCGAGCTAGAGTTTGTTTCCCAGTCCTAAATGGAGTTGAATCACATGCAGTTTCTGGTCCTACGAGCAAGAGTTGTTTTCTGGTTAGAAGAGTCACTATTGCGCTCCCATTGCCATACACAGTGCAAATAGCACTGGCGTCTGTACCCAGCATGTACAGCGTATTGGACTGAAGAGGATGTTCTGTTCTTTTCAGTTTCCTAACCAGAGTTGAACTAGATATGGCGCGTGTGTGTAGGAAGCACAGTTCTTTTGTTCTGACCAAGCGCACATTTCGAACCCCATAGGAAACACAGTAGAGTAGAAGAGTGCATATTTCTCAAAAGCAGAGTGTGTTTCTTGTAAGGCGAGCTAGCGTTAGTTTCCCAGTCCTAAATGGAGTTGAATCACATGCAGTTTCTGGTCCTACGAGCAAGAGTTTTTTCTGGTAATAAGAGTCACTATTGCGCTCCCATTGTCATACTCAGGGCAAATAGCACTGGCCTCTGTTCCCAGCATGTAAAGTGTATTGGACTAAAGAGGATCTACTGTTCTTGTCAGGTTCCTAAGCAGAGTTGAACTAGATATGGCCCATGTGTGTAGGAAGCACAGTTCTTTTGTACTCAGCAAGCTCACTGCTGTGGCCCTATAGGAAACACAGTAGAGTAGAAGATTGCTCTTTCCTCAAAAGCAGAGTGTGTTTTTTGTAAGGCGAGCTAGCGTTTGTTTCGCAGTCCTAAATGGAGTTGAATCACATGTAGTTTGCGTTCCTACGAACAAGAGTTGTTTTCTGGTAAGGAAAGTCACTATTGCACTCCCATTGCCATACACAGTGCAATTAGCACTCGCGTCTGTTCCCAGCAAGAACAGTGTATTGGACTGAAGAGGAGCTACTGTTCTTGTCAGTTTCCTAAGCAGAATTGAACTAGATATGGCCCGTGTGTGTAGGAAGCACAGTTCTTTTGTTCTGAGCAAGCTCACTGTTTGGACCCCATAGGAAACACAGTAGAGTGGAAGAGTGCTCTTTTCTCAAAAGTAGAGTGTGTTTCTTGTATGGCGAGCTAGCGTTTGTTTGCCAGTCCTAAATGGAGTTGAATCACATGCAGTTTCTGGTCCTATGAGCAAGAGTTGTTTTCTGGTAAGAAGAGTCAATATTGTGCTCCCACTGTCATACACAGGGCAAAAAGCACTCGCGTCTGTTCCCAGCAAGTACAGTGTATTGGAATGAAGAGGACCTACTGTTCTTGTCAGGTTCCTAAGTAGAGTTGAACTAGATATAGACCGTGTGTGTAGGAAGCACAGTTCTTTTGTTCTGAGCAAGCTCGCTGTTCGGACCCCATAGGAAACACCGTAGAGTAGATGAGTGTCCTTTTCTCAAAAGCATAGTGTCTTTCTTGTAAGGCGAGCTAGTGTTTTTTTCCCTGTCCTAAATGGATTTGGATCACATGCAGTTTCTGGTCCTACGAGCAAGAGTGATTTTCTGGTAAGAAGAGTCACTATTGCGCTCCCATTGCCATACACAGTGCAATTAGCCCTCGCGTCTGTTCCCAGCAAGTACAGTGTATTGGACTGAAGAGGATCTACTGTTCTTGTCAGTTTCCTAAGCAGAATTGAACTAGATATGGCCCGTGTGTGTAGGAAGCACAGTTCTTTTGTTTTGAGCAAGCTCACTGTTTGGACCACATAGGAAACACAGTAGAGAAGTTGTGTGCCCTATTCTCAAAAGCAGAGTGTGTTTCTTGTAAGGCGAGCTAGCGTTTGTTTCCTAGTCCTAAATGGAGTTGAATCACATGCATTTTCTGGTCCTACGAGCAAGAGTTGTTTTCTGGTAAGAAGAGTCACTATTGCGCTCCCATTGCCATACACAGTGCAAATAGCACTGGCGTCTGTACCCAGCATGTACAGTGTATTGGACTGAAGACGATCTACTGTTCTTTTCAGTTTCCTAAGCAGATTGAACTAAATATGGCCCGTGTGTGTAGGAAGCACAGTTCTTTTGTTTTGAGCAAGCTCACTGTTTGGACCCCATAGGAAACACAGTAGAGAAGATGTGTGCCCTATTCTCAAAAGCAGAGCGTGTTTCTTGTAAGGCGAGCTAGCGTTTGTTTCCTAGTCCTAAATGGAGTTGAATCACATGCAGTTTCTGGTCCTACGAGCAAGAGTTTTTTCTGGTAATAAGAGTCACTATTGCGCTCCCATTGTCATACTCAGGGCAAATAGCACTGGCCTCTGTAACCAGCATGTACATTGTACTGGACTAAAGAGGATCTACTGTTCTTGTCAGGTTCCTAAGCAGAGTTGAACTAGATATGGCCCATGTGTGTAGGAGGCACAGTTCTTTTTTACTCAGCAAGCTCACTGTTCTTGCCCTATAGGAAACACAGTAGATTAGAAGAGTGCTCTTTCCTCCAAAACAGAGTGTGTTTCTTGTAAGGCCAGCTAGAGTTTGTTTCCCAGTCCTAAATGGAGTTGAATCACATGCGGTTTCCGTTCCTATGAGCAAGAGTTGTTTTCTGGTAAGGAAAGTCACTATTGTGCTCCCATTGCCAAACACAGTGCAAATAGCACTCGCGTCTGTTCCCAGCAAGTACAGTGTATTGGACTGAAGAGGAGCTACTGTTCTTGTCAGTTTCCTAAGCAAATTTGAACTAGATATGGCCCGTGTGTGTAGGAAGCACAGTTCTTTTGTTCTGAGCAAGCTCACTCTTTGGATCCCATAGGTAAAACAGTAGAGTAGAAGAGTGCTCTTTTCTCAAAAGCAGAGTGTGTTTCTTGTAAGGCGAGCTAGCGTTTGTTTCCCAATCCTAAATGGAGTTGAATCACATGCAGTTTCTCGTCCTACAAGCAAGAGTTGTTTTCTGGTAAGAAGAGTCACTATTGCACTCCCTTTGCCATACACAGTGCAAATAGGCCTCGCGTCTGTTCCCAGCAAGTACAGTGTATTGGACTGAAGAGGAGCTACTGTTCTTGTCAGTTTCCTATGCAGAGTTGAACTAGATATGGCCCATGTGTGTAGGAAGCACAGTTCTTTTGTACTCAGCAAGCTCACTGTTCTGGCCCTATAGGAAACACAGTAGAGTAGAAGAGTGCTCTTTCCTCAAAAGCAGAGTGTGTTTTTTGTAAGGCGAGCTAGCGTTTGATTCCCAGTCCTAAATGGAGTTGAATCACATGCAGTTTTTGGTCGTACGAGCAAAAGTTGTTTTCTGGTAAGGAAAGTCAATATTGCGCTCCCATTGCCATACACAGTCCAAATAGCACTCGCGTCTGTTCCCAGCAAGTAAAGTGTATGGGACTAAGAGGAGCTACTGTTCTTGTCAGTTTCCTAAGCAGAGTTGAACTAGATATGATCCGTGTGTGTAGGAAGCACAATTCTTTTGTTCTGAGCAAGCTCACTGTTTGGACCCCACAGGAAACACAGTAGAGAAGATGTGTGCCCTATTCTCAAAAGCAGAGCATGTTTCTTGTAAGGTGAGCTAGCGTTTGTTTCCCAGTCCTAAGTGGATTGATTCAAATGCAGTTTCTGTTCCTAAGAGCAAGAGTTGTTTTCTGGTAAGAAGTGTCACTATTGTGCTCCCTTTGCCATACACAGTGCAAATAGCACTCGTGTCTGTTCCAGCAAGTACAGTGTATTGGACTGAAGAGGAGCTACTGTTCTTGTCATTTAACGAAGCAGAATTGAACTAGATATGGCCCATGTGTGTAGGAAGCACAGTTCTTTTGTTCTCAGCACGGTCACTGTTCTGGCACTATTGGAAACACAGTAGAGTAGAAGAGTGCTCTGTTCTCAAAAGCAGAGCGTGTTTCTTGTAAGGCGAGCTAGCGTTTGTTTCCCAGTCCTAAGTGGATTGAAACAAATGCAGTTTCTGGTACTAAGAGCAAGAGTTGTTTTCTGGTAAGAAGAGTCACTATTGCGCTCCCATTGCCATACACAGTACAAATAGCACTCGCGTCGGTTTCCAGCAAGTACAGCGTATTGGACTGAAGAGGATGTTCTGTTCTTTTCAGTTTCCTAACCAGAGTTGAACTAGATATGGCCCGTGTGTGTAGGAAGCACAGTTCTTTTGTTCTGACCAAGCTCACTGTTCGGACCACATAGAAAAAACAGTAGAGTAGAAGAGTGCTCTTTTCTCAAAAGCAGAGTGTGTTTCTTGTAAGGCGAGCTAGCGTTTGTTTCCCAGTCCTAAATGGAGTTGAATCACATGCAGTTTCTGGTCCTACGAGCAAGAGTTGTTTTCTGGTAAGGAAAGTCACTGTTGCGCTCCCATTGTCGTACACAGTGCAAATAGCCCTCGCGTCTGTTCCCAGCAAGTACAGTGTATTGGACTGAAGAGGATCTACTGTTCTTGTCAGGTTCCTAAGCAGAGTTGAACTAGATATGGCCCGTGTGTGTAGGAAGCACAGTTCTTTTGTACTCAGCAAGCTCAATATTCTGGCCCTATAGGAAACACAGTTGAGTAGAAGATTGCTCTTTCCTCAAAAGCAGAGTGTGTTTTTTGTAAGGCGAGCTAGCATTTGTTTCGCAGTCCTAAATGGAGTTGAATCACATGTAGTTTGCGTTCCTACGAACAAGAGTTGTTTTCTGGTAAGGAAAGTCACTATTGCGCTCCCTTTGCCATACACAGTGCAATTAGCACTCGCGTCTGTTCCCAGCAAGAACAGTGTATTGGACTGAAGAGGAGCTACTGTTCTTGTCAGTTTCCTAAGCAGAGTTGAACTAGATATGGCCCGTGTGTGTAGGAAGCACAGTTCTTTGGTTCTGAGCAAGCTCACTGTTTGGACCCCATAGGAAACACAGTAGAGTGGAAGAGTGCTCTTTTCTCAAAAGTAGAGTGTGTTTCTTGTATGGCGAGCTAGCGTTTGTTTGCCAGTCCTAAATGGAGTTGAATCACATGCAGTTTCTGGTCCTATGAGCAAGAGTTGTTTTCTGGTAAGAAGAGTCACTATTGTGCTCCCATTGCCATACACAGTGCAAATAGCACTGGCGTCTGTACCCAGCATGTACAGTGTATTGGACTGAAGAGGATCTACTGTTCTTGTCATTTTCCTAAGCAGAATTGAACTAGATATGGCCCGTGTGTGTAGGAAGCACAGTTCTTTTGTTTTGAGCAAGCTCACTGCTCTGGCCCTATAGGAAACACAGTAGAGCAGAAGAGTGCTCTTTTCTCAAAAGCAGAGTGTGTTTCTTGTAAGGTGACCTAGCGTTTGTTTCCCAGTCCTAAATGGAGTTGAATCACATGCAGTCTCTGGTCCTACGAGCAAGAGTTTTTTCTGGTAATAAGAGTCACTATTGCGCTCCCATTGTCATACTCAGGGCAAATAGCACTGGCCTCTGTTCCCAGTATGTACAGTGTATTGGACTAAAGAGGATCTACTGTTCTTGTCAGGTTCCTAAGCAGAGTTGAACTAGATATGGCCGATGTGTGTAGGAAGCACAGTTCTTTTGTACTCAGCAAGCTCACTGTTCTGGCCCTATAGGAAACACAGTAGATTAGAAGAGTGCTCTTTCCTCCAAAGCAGAGTGTGTTTCTTGTAAGGCCAGCTAGAGTTTGTTTCCCAGTCCTAAATGTAGTTGAATCACATTCAGTTTTCATTCCTAAGAGCAAGAGTTGTTTTCTGGTAAGGAAAGTCACTATTGCGCTCCCATTGCCAAACAGAGTGCAAATAGCCCTCGCGTCTGTTCCCAGCAAGTACAGTGTATTGGACTGAAGAGGAGCTACTGTTGTTGTCAGTTTCCTAAGCAGATTTGAACTAGATATGGCCAGTGTGTGTAGGAAGCACAGTTCTTTTGTTCTGAGCAAGCTCACTCTTTGGATCCCATAGGAAAACCAGTAGAGTAGAAGAGTGCTCTTTTCTCAAAAGCAGAGTGTGTTTCTTGGAAGGCGAGCTAGAGTTTGTTTCCCAGTCCTAAATGGAGTTGAATCACATGCAGTTTCTGGTCCTACGAGCAAGAGTTGTTTTCTGGTTAGAAGAGTCACTATTGCGCTCCCATTGCCATACACAGTGCAAATAGCACTGGCGTCTGTACCCAGCATGTACAGCGTATTGGACTGAAGAGGATATACTGTTCTTTTCAGTTTCCTAAGCAGAGTTGAACTAGATATGGCCCGTGTATGTAGGAAGCACAGTTCTTTGTTCTGAGCAAGCTCACTGTTTGGACCCCATAGGAAACACAGTAGAGTAGAAGAGTGCTCTTTTCTCAAAAGCAGAGTGTGTTTCTTGTAAGGCGAGCTAGCGTTTGTTTCCCAGTCCTACATGGAGTTGAATAAAATGCAGTTTCTGGTCCTACAAGCAAGGGATGTTTTCTGGTAAGAAGAGTCACTATTGCGCTCCCATTGCCATACACAGTGCAAATAGCACTGGCTTCTGTACACAGCATGTACAGTGTATTGGACTGAAGAGGATCGACTGTTCTTTTCAGTTTCCTAAGCAGAATTGAACTAGATATGGCCCGTGTGTGTCGGAAGCACAGTTCTTTTGTTCTGAGCAAGCTCACTGTTCTGGCCCTATAGGAAACACAGTAGAGTAGAAGAGTGCTCTTTTCTCAAAAGCAGAGTGTGTTTCTTGTAAGGCGAGCTAGCGTTTGTTTCCAGTCCTAAATGGAGTTGAATCACATGCAGTTTCTGGTCCTACAAGCAAGAGTTTTTTCTGGTAATAAGAGTCACTATTGTGCTCCCATTGTCATACTCAGGGCAAATAGAACTGGACTCTGTTCCCAGCATGTACAGAGTATTGGACTGAAGAGGATCTACTGTTCTTGTCAGGTTCCTAAGCAGAGTTGAACTAGATATGGCCCGTGTGTGTAGGAAGCACAGTTCTTTTGTTGTCAGCAAGCTCACTGTTCGGACCCAATAAAAAACACAGTAGAATAGAAGAGTGCTCTTTTCTCAAAAGCAGAGTGTGTTTCTTGTAAGGCGAGCTAGCGTTTGTTTCCCAGTCCTAAATGGAGTTGTATCACATGCAGTTTCTGGTCCTACGAGCAAGAGTTGTTTTCTGGTAAGAAGAGTCACTATTGTGCTCCCATTGTCATACACAGTGCAAATAGCCCTCGCGTCTGTTTCCAGCAAGTACAGTGTATTGGACTGAAGAGGAGCTACTGTTTTTGTCAGTTTCCTAAGTAGAGTTGAACTAGATATGACCTGTGTGTGTAGGAAGCACAGTTCTTTTGTTCTGAGCAAGCTCACTGTTGGGACCCCATAGGAAACACAGTAGAGTAGATGTGTGCCATATTCTCAAAAGCAGAGCGTGTTTCTTGTAAGGCGAGCTGGCATTTGTTTCCCAGTCCTAAGTGGATTGAATCAAGTGCAGTTTCTGGTCCTACGAGCAAGAGTTGTTTTCTTGTAAGAAGAGTCACTATTGTGCTCCCATTGCCGTACACAGTGCAAATAGCACTCGCGTCTGTTCCCAGTAAGTACAGTGTATTGGACTGAAGAGGAGCTACTGTTCTTGTCAGTTTCCTAAGCAGACTTGAACTAGATATGGCCCGTGTGTGTAGGAAGCACAGTTCATTTGTTCTGAGCAAGCTCACTGTTCGGACCTCATAGGAAACACAGTAGAGTAGAAGAGTGCAATTTTCTCAAAAGCAGAGTGTGTTTCTTGTAATGCCAGCTAGCGTTTGTTTCCCAGTCCTAAATGGAGTTGAAATACACATGCAGTTTCTGGTCCTACGAGCAAGAGTTGTTTTCTGGTAAGAAGAGTCACTATTGTGCTCCCTTTGCCATACACAGTGCAAATAGCCCTCGCGTCTGTTCTCAGCAAGTACAGTGTATTGGACTGAAGAGGATCTACTGTTCTTGTCAGTTTCCTAAGCAGAGTTGAACTAGATATGGCCCATGTGTGTAGGAAACACAGTTCTTTTGTACTCAGCAAGCTCACTATTCTGGCCCTATAGGAAACACAGTAGAGTAGAAGAGTGCTCTTTCATCAAAAGCAAAGTGTGTTTTTTGTAAGGCGAGCTAGCGTTTGTTTCGCAGTCCTAAATGGATTTGAATCATATGCAGTTTCCTTTCCTACGAGCAATAGTTGTTTTCTGGTAAGGAAAGCCACTATTGCGCTCCCTTTGCCATACACAGTGCAAATAGCACTCGCGTCTGTTCCCAGCAAGTACAGTGTATTGGACTGAAGAGGAGCTACTGTTCTTGTCTGTTTCCTAAGCAGAATTGAACCTGATATGGCCCTTGTGTTTAGGAAGCACAGTTCTTTTGTTCTGAGCAAGCTCACTGTTTGGACCCGATAGAAAACACAGTAGAGTAGAAGAGTGCTCTTTTCTCAAAGCAGAGTGTGTTTCTTGTAAGGCGAGCTAGCGTTTGTTTCCCAGTCCTAAATGGAGTTGAATCACATGCAGTTTCTGGTCCTACGAGCAAGAGTTGTTTTCTAGTAAGAAGAGTCACTATTGCGCTCCCATTGCCATACACAGTGCAAATAGCACTGGCGTCTCTTCCCAGCATGTACAGTCTATTGGACTGAAGAGGTTCTACTGTTCTTGTCAGTTTCCTAAGCAGAGTTGAACTAGATATGGCCCGTGTGTGTAGGAAGCACAGTTCTTTTGTTCTGAGCAAGCTCACTGTTCCGACCCCATAGGAAACACAGTAGAGTAGATGAGTGCTCTTTTCTCAAAGGCAGAGTGTGTTTCTTGTAAGGCGATCTAGCGTTTGTTTCCCAGTCCTAAATGGAGTTGAATCACATGCAGTTTCTGGTCATACGAGCAAGAGTTGTTTTCTGGTAAGAAGAGTCACTATTGTGCTCCCATTGTCACACACAGGGCAAATAGCACTGGCGTCTCTTCCCAGCATGTACAGTCTATTGGACTGAAGAGGTTCTACTGTTCTTGTCAGTTTCCTAAGCAGAATTGAACAAGATATGGCCCGTGTGTGTAGGAAGCACAGTTCTTTTGTTCTGAGCAAGCTCACATTTCGAACCCCATAGGAAACACAGTAGAGTAGAAGAGTGCATTTTTCTCAAAAGCAGAGTGTGTTTCTTGTAAGGCGAGCTAGCGTTTGTTTCCCAGTCCTAAATGGAGATGAAATACACATGCAGTTTCTGGTCCTACGATCAAGAGTTGTTTTCTGGTAAGAAGAGTCACTATTGCGCTCCCTTTGCCATACACAGTGCAAATAGCCCTCGCGTCTGTTCCCAGCAAGTACAGTGTATTGGACTGAAGAGGAGCTACTGTTTTTGTCAGTTTCCTAAGCAGAGTTGAACTAGATATGACCTGTGTGTGTAGGAAGCACAATTCTTTTGTTCTGAGCAATTTCACTGTTTGGACCCCATAGGAAACACAGTAGAGTAGATGTGTGGCTTATTCTCAAAAGCAGAGCCTGTTTCTTGTAAGGCGAGCTAGCGTTTGTTTCCCAGACCTAAGTGGATTGAATCAAATGCAGTTTCTGGTCCTACGAGCAAGAGTTGTTTTCTTGTAAGAAGAGTCACTATTGTGCTCCCATTGCTGTACACAGTGCAAATAGCACTCGCGTCTGTTCCCAGTAAGTACAGTGTATTGGACTGAAGAGGAGCTACTGTTCTCGTCAGTTTCCTAAGCAGAGTTGAACTAGATATGGCCCGTGTGTGTAGGAAGCACAGTTCTTTTGTTCTGAGCAAGCTCACTGATTGGACCCCATAGAAAACACAGTAGAGTAGAAGAGTGCTCTTTTCTCAAAAGCAGAGTGTGTTTCTTGTAAGGCGAGCTAGCATTTGTTTCCCAGTCCTAAACGGAGTTGAATCACATGCAGTTTCTGGTCCTACGAGCAAGAGTTGTTTTCTGGTAAGAAGAGACACTATTGCGCTCCCATTGCCATACACAGTGCAAATAGCACTGGCATCTGTACCCAGCATGTACAGCGTATTGGACTGAAGAGGATCTACTGTTCTTGTCAGTTTCCTAAGCAGAGTTGAACTAGATATGGCCCGTGTGTGTAGGAAGCACAGTTCTTTTGTTCTCAGCAAGCTCACTGTTCGGACCCCATAGGAAACACAGTAGAGTAGAAGAGTGCTCTTTTCTCAAAAGCAGAGTGTGTTTCTTGTAAGTCGAGCTAGCGTTTGTTTCCCAGTCCTAAATGGAGTTGAATCACATGCAGTGTCTGGTCATACGAGCAAGAGTTGTTTTCTGGTAAGAAGAGTCACTATTGCGCTCCCATTGTCACACACAGGGCAAGTAGCACTGGCGTCTCTTCCCAGCATGTACAGTCTATTGGACTGAAGAGGTTCTACTGTTCTTGTCAGTTTCCTAAGCAGAATTGAACAAGATATGGCCCGTGTGTGTAGGAAGCACAGTTCTTTTGTTCTGAGCAAGCTCACATTTCGAACCCCATAGTAAACACAGTAGAGTAGAAGAGTGCATTTTTTTCAAAAGCAGAGTGTGTTTCTTGTAAGGCGAGCTAGCGTTTGTTTCCCAGTCCCAAATGGAGATGAGATACACATGCAGTTTCTGGTCCTACGAGCAAGAGTTGTTTTCTGGTAAGAAGAGTCACTATTGTGCTCCCATTGTCATACACAGTGCAAATAGCCCTTGCGTCTCTTCCCAGCAAGTACAGTGTATTGGACTGAAGAGGAGCTACTGTTTTTGTCAGTTTCCTAAGCAGAGTTGAACTAGATATGACCTGTGTGTGTAGGAAGCACAATTCTTTTGTTCTGAGCAAGCTGACTGTTTGAACCCCATAGGAAACACAGTAGAGTAGATGTGTGCCTTATTCTCAAAAGCAGAGCGTGTTTCTTGTAAGGCGAGCTAGCGTTTGTTTCCCAGTCCTAAGTGGATTGAATCAAATGCAGTTCTGGTCCTATGAGCAAGAGTTATTTTCTGGTAAGAAGAGTGACTATTGCGCTCCCATTGCCATACACTGTGCAAATAGCACTGGCGTCTGTACCCAGCATGTACAGTGTATTGGACTGAAGAGGATCTACTGTACTTGTCAGTTTCCTAAGCAGAATTGAACTAGATATGGCCCGTGTATGTAGGAAGCACAGTTCTTTTGTTCTGAGCAAGCCCACTGTTTGGACCCCTTAGTAAACACAGTAGAGTAGAAGAGTGCTCTTTTCTCAAAAGCAGAGTGTGTTTCTTGTAAGGCGAGCTAGCGTTTGTTTCCCAGTCCTACATGGAGTTGAATCACATGCAGTTTCTGGTCCTACGAGCAAGGGATATTTTCTGGTAGGAAGAGTCACTATTACGCTCCCATTGCCATACACAGTGCAAATAGCACTGGCGTCTGTACACAGCATGTACAGTGTATTGGACTGAAGAGGATCTACTGTTCTTGTCAGTTTCCTAAGCAGAATTGAACTAGATATGACCCGTGTGTGTAGGAAGCACAGTTCTTTTGTTCTGAGCAAGCTCACTGTTCTGGCCCTATAGGAAACACAGTAGAGTAGAAGAGTGCTCTTTTCTCAAAAGCAGTGTGTTTCTTGTAAGGCGAGCTAGCGTTTGTTTCCCAGTCCTAAATGGAGTTGAATCACATGCAGTTTCTGGTCCTACGAGCAAGAGTTTTTTCTGGTAATAAGAGTCACTATTGCGCTCCCATTGTCATACTCAGGGCAAATAGCACCGGCCTCTGTTCCCAGCATGTACAGTGTATTGGACTGAAGAGGATCTACTGTTCTTGTCAGGTTCCTAAGCAGAGTTGAACTAGATATGGCCCATGAGTGTAGGAAGCACAGTTCTTTTGTACTCAGCAAGCTTACTGTTTGGATCCCATAGGAAACACAGTAGAGTAGAAGAGTACTCTTTTCTCAAAAGCAGAGTGTGTTTCTTGTAAGGTGAGCTAGCGTTTGTTTCCCAGTCCGAATGGAGTTGAATCACATGCAGTGTCTGGTCCTACGAGCAAGAGTTGTTTTCTGGTAAGAAGAGTCACTATTGTGCTCCCATTGTCATACACAGTGCAAATAGCCCTTGCGTCTGTTCCCAGCAAGTACAGTGTATTGGACTGAAGAGGAGCTACTGTTTTTGTCAGTTTCCTAAGCAGAGTTGAACTAGATATGACCTGTGTGTGTAGGAAGCACAATTCTTTTGTTCTGACCAAGCTCACTGTTTGGACCCCATAGGAAACAAAGTAGAGTAGATGTGTGCCTTATTCTCAAAAGCAGAGCGTGTTTCTTGTAAGGCGAGCTAGTGTTTGTTTCCCAGTCCTAAGTGGATTGAATCAAATGCAGTTTCTGGTCCTACGAGCAAGAGTTGTTTTCTTGTAAGAAGAGTCACTATTGTGCTACAATTGCAGTACACAGTGCAAATAGCACTCGCGTCTGTTCCCTGTAAGTACAGTGTATTGGACTGAAGAGGAGCTACTGTTCTCGTCAGTTTCCTAAGCAGAGTTGAACTAGATATGACCTGTGTGTGTAAGAAGCACAGTTCTTTTGTTCTGAGCAAGCTCACTGTTCGGACCCCATAGGAAACACAGTAGAGTAGATGAGTGCTCTTTTCTCAAAAGCCGAGTGTGTTTAGTGTAAGGCGACCTAGCGTTTGCTTCCCTGTCCTAAATGGAGTTGAATCACATGCAGTTTCTGGTCCTAAGAGCGAGAGTTGTTTTCTGGTAAGAAGAGTCACTATTGCACTCCCATTGCCATACACAGTGCAAATAGCACTCGCGTCTGCTCTCAGCAAGTACAGTGTATTTGATTGAAGAGGAGCTACTGTTCTTGTCAGTTTCCTAAGCAGACTTGAACTAGATATGGCCCGTGTGTGTAGGAAGCACAGTTCATTTGTTCTGAGCAAGCTCACTGTTCGGACCCCATAGGAAACACAGTAGAGTAGAAGAGTACTCTTTTCTCAAAAGCAGAGTGTGTTTCTTGTAAGGCGAGCTAGCTTTTGTTTCCCAGTCGTAAATGAAGTTGAATCACATGCAGTTTCTGTTCCTACGAGTAGAGTTGTTTTTTGGTGAGAAGAGTCACTATTGTGCTCACATTGCCATACACAGTGCAAATAGCACTTGCTTCTGTTCCAATCAAGTACAGTGTATTGGACTGAAGAGGAAATACTGTTCTTGTCAGTTTCCTGAGCAGAGTTGAACGAGATATGGCCCGTGTGTATAGGAAGCACAGTTCTTTCGTTCTGAGCAAACTAACTTTCTGGCCCTATAGGAAACACAGTAGAGTAGATGAGTGCTCTTTTCTCAAAAGCAGAGTGTGTTTCTTGTAAGGCGAGATAGCGTTTGTTTCCCAGTCCTAAATGGAGTTGAATCACATGCAGTTTCTGGACGTACGAGCAAGAGCTGTTTTCTGGTAAGGAAAGTCACAATTGCGCTCCCATTGTCATACACAGGGCAAATAGCACTGGCGTCTGTTCCCAGCATGTACAGTGTATTGGACTGAAGAGGATCTACTGTTCTTGTCAGTTTCCTAAGCACAATTGAACTAGATACGGCCATGTGTGTAAGAAGCACAGTTCTTTTGTTCTGAGCAAGCTCACTGTTCTGGCCCTATAGGAAACACAGTAGAGTAGAAGAGTGCTCTTTTCTCAAAAGCAGAGTGTGTTTCTTGTAAGGCAAGATAGCGTTTGCTTCCCAGACCTAAATGGAGTTGAATCACATGCAGTTTCTGGTCCTACAAGCAAGAGTTGTTTTCTGGTAAGAAGAGTCACTATTGCGCTCGAATTGTCATACACAGGGCAAATAGCACTGGTGTCTGTTCCCAGCCTGTACAGTGTATTGGACTGAAGAGGATCTACTGTTCTTGTCAGTTTCCTCCACAGAGTTGAACTCGATATGGCCCGTGTGTGTAGGAAGCACAGTTCTTTTGTTCTGAGCAAGCTCACTGTTCTAGCCCTATAGGAAACAAAGAAGAGTAGAAGAGTGCTCTTTTCTCAAAAGCAGAGTGTGTTTCCTGTAAGGCGAGCTAGCGTTTGTTTCCCAGTCCTAAATGGAGTTGAATCACATGCAGTTTCTGGTCCTATGAGCAATAGTTTTTTCTGATAATAAGAGTCACTATTGCCCTCCCATTGTCATACTCAGGGCAAATAGCACTGGCCTCTGTTCCCAGCATATACAGTGTATTGGAATGAAGAGGATCTACTGTTCTTGTCAGGTTCCTAAGCAGAGTTGAACTAGATATGGCCCATGTGTGTAAAAAGCACAGTTCTTTTGTTCTGAGCAAGCTAACTGTTCTGGCCCTATAGGAAACACAGTAGAGTAGAAGCGTGCTCTTTCCTCAAAAGCAGAGTGTGTTTCTTGTAAGGCGAGCTAGAGTTTGTTTCCCAGTCCTAAATGGAGTTGAATCACATGCAGTTTCCGTTCCTACGAGCAAGAGTTGTTTTCTGGTAAGGAAAGTCACTATTGTGCTCCCATTGCCATACACCGTGCAAATAGCACTCGCGTCTGCTCTCAGCAAGTACAGTGTATTTGATTGAAGAGGAGCTACTGTTCTTGTCAGTTTCCTAAGCAGACTTGAACTAGATATGGCCCGTGTGTGTAGGAAGCACAGTTCATTTGTTCTGAGCAAGCTCACTGTTCTGGCCATACAAGAAACACAATGGAGTAGAAGAGTGCTCTTTCCTCAAAAACAGAGTCTGTTTTTTGTAAGGCGAGCTAGCTTTTGTTTCGCAGTCCTAAATGGAGTTGAATCACATGCAGTTTCCGTTCCTACGAGCAAGAGTTGTTTCCTGGTAAGGAAAGTCACTATTGCGCTCCCATTGACATACACAGTGCAAATAGCACTCGCGTCTGTTCCCAGCAAGTACAGTGTATTGGACTGAAGAGGAGCTACTGTTCTTCTCAGTTTCCTAAGCAGAATTGAACTAGATATGGCCCGTGTGTGTAGGAAGCACAGTTCTTTTGTTCTGAGCAAGCTCACTGTTTGGACCCCATAGGAAACACAGTAGAGTAGAAGAGTGCTCTTTTCAAAAGCAGAGTGTGTTTCTTGTAAGGCGAGCTAGCGTTTGTTTCCTAGTCCTAAATGGAGTTGAATCACATGAAGTTTCTGGTCCTACGAGCAAGAGTTGTTTTCTGGTGAGAAGAGTCACTATTGCGCTCCCATTGCCATACACTGTGCAAATAGCACTGGCGTCTGTACCCGGCATGTACAGTGTATTGGACTGAAGAGGATCTGCTGTTCCTGTCAGTTTCCTAAGCAGAATTGAACTAGATATGGCCCGTGTACGTAGGAAGCACAGTTCTTTTGTTCTGAGCAAACTCACTGTTTGGACCCCATAGGAAACACAGTAGAGTAGAAGAGTGCTCTTTTCCCTAAAGCAGAGTGTGTTTCTTTTAAGGCGAGCTAGCGTTTTTTTCCCAGTCCTAAATGGAGTTGAATCACATGCAGTTTCTGGTCATACGAGCAAGAGTTGTTTTCTGGTAAGAAGAGTCACTATTGCGCTCCCATTGTCACACACAGGGCAAATAGCACTGGCGTCTGTTCCCAGCAAGTACAGTCTATTGGACTGGAGAGGTTCTACTGTACTTGTCAGTTTCTTAAGCAGAATTGAACAAGATATGCCCCGTGCGTGTAGGAAGCACAGTTCATTTGTTCTGAGAATGCTCACATTTCGAACCCCATAGGAAACACAGTAGAGTAGAAGTGTGCATTTTTCTCAAAAGCAGAGTATGTTTCTTGTAAGGCGAGCTAGGGTTTGTTTCCCAGTCCTAAATGGAGTTGATATACACATGCAGTTTCTGGTACTACGAGCAAGAGTTTTTTCTGGTAAGAAGAGACACTATTGCGCTCCCATTGCCATACATAGTACAAATAACACTCGCGTCTGTTTCCAGCAAGTACAGTGTATTGGTCTGAAGAGGAGCTACTGTTCTTGTCAGTTTCCTAAGCAGAGTTGAACTAGATATGGCCCGTGTGTGTAGGAAGCAAAGTTCTTTTGTTCTGAGCAAGCTCACTATTCGGACCCCATAGGAAACACAGTAGAGTAGAAGAGTGCTCTTTTCTCAAAAGCAGAGTGTGTTTCTTGTAAGGCGAGCTATCGTTTGTTTTCCAGATATAAATGGAGTTGAATCACATGCAATTTCTGGTTCTACGAACAAGAGTAGTTTTCTGGTAAGAAGAGTCACTATTGCGCTCCCATTGTCATACACAGGGCAAATAGCACTGGCGTCTGTTCCCAGCATGCACAGTGTATTGGACTGAAGAGGAGCTACTGTTCTAGTCAGGTTCCTAAGCAGAGTTGAACTAGATATGGCCCGTGTGTGTAGGAAGCACAGTTCTTTTGTTCTCAGCAAGCTCACTGTTCGGACCCCATAAAAAGCACAGTAGAGTAGAATAGTGCTCTTTTCTCAAAAGCAGAGTGTGTTTCTTGTAAGGCGAGCTAGCGTTTGTTTCCCAGTCCTAAATGGAGTTGAATCACATGCAGTTTCTGGTCCTACGAGCAAGAGTTGTTTTCTGGTAAGAAGAGTCACTATTGTGCTCCCATTGTCATACACAGTGCAAATAGCCCTCGCGTCTGTTCCCAGCAAGTACAGTGTATTGGACTGAAGAGGAGCTACTGTTTTTGTCAGTTTCCTAAGCAGAGTTGAACTACATATGACCTGTGTGTGTAGGAAGCACAATTCTTTTGTTCTGAGCAAGCTCACTGTTTGGACCCCATAGGAAACACAGTAGAGTAGATGTGTGCCCTATTCTCAAAAGCAGAGCGTGTTTCTTGTAAGGTGAGCTAACATTTGTTTCCCAGTCCTAAGTGGATTGAATCAAATGCAGTTTCTGGTCCTACGAGCAAGAGTTGTTTTCTTGTAAGAAGAGTCACTATTGTGCTCCCATTGCCGTACACAGTGCAAATAGCACTCGCGTCTCTTCCCAGTAAGTACAGTGTATTGGACTGAAGAGGAGCTACTGTTCTCATCAGTTTCCTAAGCAGAGTTGAACTAGATAAGGCCCGTGTGTGTAAGAAGCACAGTTCTTTTGTTGTGAGCAAGCTCACTGTTCGGACCCCATAGGAAACACAGTAGAGTAGATGAGTGCTCTTTTCTCAAAAGCCGAGTGTGTTTAGTGTAAGGCGACCTAGCGTTTGCTTCCCAGTCCTAAATGGAGTTGAACCACATGCAGTTTTTGGACCTTTGAGCAAGAGTTGTTTTCTGGTAAGGAAAATCACTATTGCGCTCCCATTGACATACACAGTGCAAATAGCACTTGCGTCTGTTCCCAGCAAGTACAGTGTATTGGACTGAAGAGGAGCTACTGTTCTTGTCAGTTTCCTAAGCAGAATTGAACTAGATATGGGCCGAGTGTGTAGGAAGCACAGTTCTTTTGTTCTGAGCAAGCTCACTGTTCGGAACCCATAGGACACATAGTAGAGAAGAAGAGTGCTCTTTTCTCAAAAGCAGAGTGTGTTTCTTGTAACGCGAGCTAGCTTCTGTTTCCCAGTCTTAAATGATTTGAATCACATGCAGTTTCTGGTCCTACGAGTAGAGTTATTTTTTGGTAAGAAGAATCACTATTGAGCTCCCATTGCCATACCCAGTACAAATAACACTTGCGTCTGTTCCAATCAATTACAGTGTATTAGACTGAAGAGGAGCTACTATTCTTTTCAGTTTCCTAAGCAGAGTTGAACTAGATATGGCCCGTGTGTGTAGGAAGCACAGTTCTTTTGTTCTGAGCAAGCTCACTGTTCGGACCCCATAGGAAACACTGTAGAGTAGAAGAGTGCTCTTTTCTCAAAAGCAGAGTGTGTTTTTTGTAAGGCGACCTAGAGTTTGTTTCCCAGTCCTAAATGGAGTTGAGTCACATGCAGTTTATGGTCCTAAGAGCAAGAGTTGTTTTCTGGTAAGAAGAGTCACTATTGCGCTCCCATTGTCACACACAGAGCAAATAGCACTGGCGCCTCTTCCCTGCATGTACAGTCTATTGGACTGAAGAGGTTCTACTGTTCTTGTCAGTTTCCTAAGCAGAGTTGAACTAGATATGGCCCGTGTGTGTAGGAAGCACAGTTCTTTTGTTCTGAGCAAGCTCACATTTCGAACCCCATAGGAAACGCAGTAGAGTAGAAGAGTGCATTTTTCTCAAAAGCATAGTGTGTTTCTTGTAAGGCGAGCTAGAGTTTGTTTCCCAGTCCTAAATGGAGATGAAATACACATTCAGTTTCTGGTCCTACGAGCAAGAGTTGTTTTCTGGCAAGAAGAGTCACTATTGCGCTCCCTTTGCCATACACAGTGCAAATAGCCCTCCCGTCTGTTCCCAGCAAGTACAGTGTATTGGACTGAAGAGGAGCTACTGTTCTTGTCATTTTCCTAAGCAGAGTTGAACTAGATATGGCCCGTGTGTGTAGGAAGCACAGTTCTTTTGTTCTCAGCAAGCTCACTGTTCGGACCCCATAGAAAACACAGTAGAGTAGACGAGTGCTCTTTTCTCAAAAGCAGAGTGTGTTTCTTGTAAGGCGAGCTAGCGTTTGTTTCCCAGTCCTAAATGGAGTTGAATTACACATGCAGTTACTGGTCCTACGAGCAAGAGCTGTTTTCTGTTTAGAAGAGTCACTATTGCGCTCCCTTTGCCATACACAATGCAAATAGCCCTCGCGTCTGTTCCCAGCAAGTACAGTGTATTGGAATGAAGAGGAGCTACTGTTCTTGTCAGTTTCCTAAGCAGAGTTGAACTAGATATGGTCCATGTGTGTAGGAAGCACAGTTCTTTTGTACTCAGCAAGCTCACTGTTCTGGCCATACAGGCAACACAGAAGAGTAGAAGTTTGCTCTTTCCTCAAAAACAGAGTGTGTTTTTTGTAAGGCGAGCTAGCCTTTGTTTCGCAGTCCTAAATGGAGTTGAATCACATGCAGTTTCCGTTCCTACGAGCAAGAGTTGTTTTCTGGTAAGGAGCATCACTATTGCGCTCCCATTGATATACACAGTGCAAATAGCACTGGCGTCTGTACACAGCATGTACAGTGTATTGGACTGAAGAGGATCTACTGTTCTTGTCAGTTTCCTAAGCAGAATTGAACTAGATATGGCCCGTGTGTGTAGGAAGCACAGTTCTTTTGTTCTGAGCAAGCTCACTGTTCTGGCCCTATAGGAAACACAGTAGAGTAGAAGAGTGCTCTTTTCTCAAAAGCCGAGTGTGTTTCTTGTAAGCCAGCGAGCGTTTGTTTAGCAGTCCTAAATGGAGTTGAATCATATGCAGTTTCTGGTTCTACGAGCAAGAGTTTTTTCTGGTAATAAGAGTCACTATTGCGCTCCCATTGTCTTACTCAGGGCAAATAGCACTGGCCTCTGTACCCAGCATGTACAGTGTATTGTACTGAAGAGGATCTACTGTTCTTTTCAGGTTCCTAAGCAGAGTTGAAGTAGATATGGCCCATGTGTTTAGGAAGCACATTTCTTTTGTACTCAGCAAGCTCACTGTTGTGGCCCTATAGGAAACACAGTAGAGTAGAAGAGTGCTCTTTCCTCAAAAGCAGAGTGTGTTTCTTGTAAGGCGAGCTAGAGTTTGTTTCCCAGTCTTAAATGGAGTTGAATCACATGCAGTTTCCGTTCCTACGAGCAAGAGTTGTTTTCTGGTAAGAAGAGTCACTATTGCGCTCCCATTGTCACACACAGGACAAATAGCACTGGTGTCTGTTCCCAGCATGTACAGTCTGTTGGACTGAAGAGGTTCTACTGTTCTTGTCAGTTTCCTAAGCAGAATTGAACAAGATATGGCCCGTGTGTGTAGGAAGCACAGTTCTTTTTTTCTGAACAAGCTCACATTTCGAACCCCATAGGAAACACAGTAGAGAGAAGAGTGCTCTTTTCTCAAAAGCAGAGTGTGTTTCTTGTAAGGCGAGCTAGCGTTTGTTTCCCAGTCCTAAATGGAGTTGAAATACACATGCAGTTCCTGGTCCTACGAGCAAGAGTTGTTTTCTGGTTAGAAGTGTCACTATTGTGCTCCCTTTGAAATACACAATGCAAATAGCCCTCGCGTCTGTTCCCAGCAAGTACAGTGTATTGGAATGAAGAGGAGCTACTGTTCTTGTCAGTTTCCTAAGCATAGTTGAACTAGATATGGCCCGTGTGTGTAAGAAGCACAGTTCTTTTTTTCTGAGCAAGCGCACTGTTCGGACACCATAAGAAACACAGTAGAGTAGAAGAGTGCTCTTTTCTCAAAAGCAGAGTGTGTTTCTTGTAAGGTGAGCTAGCCTTTGTTTCCCACCCCTAAATGGAGTTTAATCACATGCAGTTTTTGGTCATACGAGCAAGAATCATTTTCTTATAAGGAAAGTCACTATTGCGCTCCCTTTGCCATTCACAGCACAAATAGCACTCATGTCTGTTCCCAGCAAGTACAGTGTATTGGAGTGAAGAGGAGCTACTGTTCTTGTCAGTTTCCTAAGCAGAGTTGAACTAGATATGGCCCGTGTGTATAGGAAGCACAGCTCTTTTGTTCTGAGCAAGCTCACTGTGCGGACCCCATAGGAAACTCAGTGCTCTTTTCTCAAAAGCAGAGTGTGTTTCTTGTAAGGCTAGATAGCGTTTGCTTCCCAGACCTAAATGAAGTTGAATCACATGCAGTTTCTGGTCCTACAAGCAAGAGTGGTTTTCTGGTAAGAAGAGTCACTATTGTGCTCGCATTGTCATACACAGGGCAAATAGCACTGGCGTCTTTTCTCAGCATGTACAGTGTATTGGACTGAAGAGGATCTACTGTTCTTGTCAGTTTCCTATGCAGAGTTGAACTAGATATAGCCCGTGTGTGTAGGAAGCACAGTTCATTTGTTCTGAGCAAGCTCACTGTTCTGGCCCTATAGGAAACACAGTAGAGTAGCAGAGTGCTCTTTTCTCAAAAGCAGAGTGTGTTTCTTGTAAGGCGAGCTAGTGTTTGTTTCCAAGTACTAAATGGAGTTGAATCACATGCAGTTTCTGTTCCTACGAGCAAGAGATGTTTTCTGGTAAGAAGAGTCACTATTGTGCTCCCATTGTCATACACAGGGCAAATAGCACTGGCTTCTTTTCCCAGCATGTACAGTGTATTGCACTGAAGAGGATCTACTGTTCTTGTCAGTTTCCCAAGCAGAATTGAACTAGATATGGCCATGTGTGCAGGAAGTACATTTCTTTTGTTCTGAGCAAGCTCACTCTTCGGACCCCATAGGAAATACAGTAGAGTAGAAGAGTGCTCTTTTCTCAAAAGCAGAGTGTGTTTCTTGTAATTCGAGCTAGTGTTTTTTTTCCCAGTCCTAAATGGAGTTGAATCAAATGCAGTTACTGGTCCTAAGAGCAAGCGTTGTTTTCTGGTAAGAAGAGTCACTATTGTGCTCCCACTGCCGTACACAGTGCAAATTGCACTCCCATCTTTTCCCAGCAAGTACAGTGAATTGGACTGAAGATGAGCTACTGTTCTTGTCAGTTTCCTAATCAGAGTTGAACTAGATATGGCCCGTGTGTGTAGGAAGCACAGATCTTTTGTTCTGAGCAAGCTCTCTGTTCTGACCCTATAAGAAACACAGTAGAGTAGAAGAGTGCTCTTTTCTCAAAAGCACAGTGTGTTTCTTGTAAGGCAAGCTAGTGTTTGTTTCCCAGTCCTAAATGGAGTTGAATCACATGCAGTTTTTGGTCCTACGCGCAAGAGCTGTTTTCTGGTAAGGAAAGTCACTATTGCGCTCCCATTGCCAAACACAGTGCAAATAGCACTCGCATCTGTTCCCAGCAAGTACAGTGTATTGGACTGAAGAGGAGCTACTGTTCTTGTCAGTTTCCTAAGCAGAATTGAACTGGATATAGCCATTTGTGTAGGAAGTACAGATCTTTTGTTCTGAGCAAGCTCACTGTACTGGCCCTATAGGAAACACAGTAGAGTAGAAGACAGCTCTTTTCTCAAAAGCAGAGTGTGTTTCTTGTAAGGCGAGCTAGCGTTTGTTTCCCTGTCCTAAATGGATTTGAATCACATGCAGTTTCTGGTCCTACGAGCAAGAGTTATTTCTGGTAAGAAGAGTCACTATTGCGCTCCCATTGTCATACACAGGGCAAATAGCACTGGCATTTCTTCCCAGCATGTACAGTGTATTGGACTGAAGAGAATCTACTGTTCTTGTCAGGTTCCTAAGCAGAGTTGAACTAGATATGGCCCGTGTGTGTAGGAAGCACATTTCTTTTGTTCTGAACAAGCTCACTCTTCTGGCCCTATAGGAAACACAGTAGAGTAGATGTGTGCCCTATTCTCTAAAGCAGAGTGTGTTTCTTTTAAGGCGAGCTGGCGTTTGTTTCCCAATCCTAAATGGAGTTGAATCACATGCAGTTTCTGGTCCTATGAGCAAGAGTTGTTTTCTGGTAAGAAGAGTCACTATTGTGCTCCCATTGCTGTACACAGTGCAAAAAGCACTCGCGTCTATTCCCAGCAAGTACAGTGTATTGGACCTAAGGGGATCTACTGTTCTTGTCAGTTTCCTAAGCAGAGTTGAACTAGACATGGCCCGTGTGTATAGGAAGCACAGTTCTTTTGTTCTGAGCATGCTCACTGTTCGGACCCCATAGGAAACACAGTAGAGTAGAAGAGTGCTCTTTTCTCAAAAGCAGAGTGTGTTTCTTGTAAGGCGAGCTAGCGTTTGCTTCCCAGTCCTAAATGGATTTGAATCACATACAGTTTCTGGTCCTAGAAGCAAGAGTTTTTTCTGGTAAGAAAAGTCACTATTGGGCTCCCATTGTCATACAAAGTGCAAATAGCACTGGTGTCTGTTCCCAGCAAGTACAGTGTATTGGACTGAAGAGATCTACTGTTCTTGTCAGTTTCCTAAGCAGAATTGAACTAGATATGGCCCGTGTGTGTAGGAAGCACAGTTCTTTTGTTCTGAGCAAGCTCACTGTTTGGACCCCATAGGAAACACAGTAGAGTAGATGTGTGCCCGATTCTCAAAAGCAGAGTGTGTTTCTTGTAAGGCGAGCTAGCGTTTGCTTCCCAGTCCTAAATGGATTTGAATCACATGCAGTTTTTGGTCCTACAAGCAAAAGTTTTTTCTGGTAAGAAAAGTGACTATTGCGCTCCCATTGTCATACACAGTGCAAATAGCACTTGTGTCTGTTCCCAGCAAGTATAGTGTATTGGACTGAAGAGGAGCTACTGTTCTTGTCAGTTTCCTAATCAGAGTTGAACTAGATATGACCCGTGTGTGTAGGAAGCACATTTCATTTGTTCTGAGCAAGCTCACTGTTTGGACCCCATAGGAAACACAGTAGAGTAGGTGTGTGCCCTATTCTCAAAAGCAGAGTGTGTTTCTTGTAAGGCGAGCTGGCATTTGTTTCCCAATTTTAAATGGAGTTGAATCACATGCAGTTTCTGGTCTTACGAGCAAGAGTTGTTTTCTGGTAAGAAGAGTCACTATTGTGCTCCCATTGCCATACACAGTACAAATAGCACTCGCGTCTGTTTCCAGCAAGTACAGTATATTGGTATGAAGAGGAGCTACTGTTCTTGTCAGTTTCCTAAGCAGCGTTGAACTAGATATGACCCATGTGTAGGAAGCACAGTTCTTCTGTTCTGAGCAAGCTCACTGTTTGGAACCCACAGGAAACACAGTAGAGGAGATGTGTGCCCTATTCTCAAAAGCAGAGTGTGTTTCTTGTAAGGCGAGCTGGCGTTTGTTTCCCAATCCTAAATGGCGTTGAATCACATGCAGTTTCTGGTCCTACGAGCATGAGTTGTTTTCTGGTAAAAAGAGTCACTATTGCGCTCCCATTGCCATACACAGTACATATAGCACTCGCGTATGTTTCCAGCAAGTACAGTTTATTGGTCTGAAGAGGAGCTACAGTTCTTGTCAGTTTCCTAAGCAGAGTTGAACTAGATATGGCCCGTGTGTGTAGGAAGCACAGTTCTTTTGTTCTCAGCAAGCTCACTGTTCGGACCACATAGAAAACACAGTAGAGTAGTAGAGTGCTCTTTTCTCAAAAGCAGAGTGTGTTTCTTGTAAGGCGAGCTAGCATTTGTTTCCCAATCCTAAATGGAGTTGAATCACATGCAGATTCTGGTCCTACGAGCAAGAGTTGTTTTCTGGTAAGAAGAGTCACTATTGTGCTCCCATTGCCATACACAGTGCAAATAGCCCTCGCGTCTGTTCCCAGCAAGTACAGTGTATTTGACTGAAGAGGAGCTACTGTTTTTGTCAGTTTCCTAAGCAGAGTTGAACTAGATATGGTCCATGTGTGTAGGAAGCACAGTTCTTTTGTACTCAGCAAGCTCACTGTTCTGGCCATACAGGCAACACAGAAGAGTAGAAGTTTGCTCTTTCCTCAAAAACAGAGTGTGTTTTTTTTAAGGCGAGCTAGCCTTTGTTTCGCAGTCCTAAATGGAGTTGAATCACATGCAGTTTCCGTTCCTACGAGCAAGAGTTGTTTTCTGGTAAGGAGCATCACTGTTGCGCTCCCATTGATATACACAGTGCAAATAGCACTGGCGTCTGTACACAGCATGTACAGTGTATTGGACTGAAGAGGATCTACTGTTCTTGTCAGTTTCCTAAGCAGAATTGAACTAGATATGGCCCGTATGTGTAGGAAGCACAGTTCTTTTGTTCTGAGCAAGCTCACTGTTCTGGCCCTATAAAAAACACAGTAGAGTAGAAGAGTGCTCATTTCTCAAAAGCCGAGTGTGTTTCTTGTAAGCCAGCGAGCGTTTGTTTAGCAGTCCTAAATGGAGTTGAATCATATGCAGTTTCTGGTTCTACGAGCAAGAGTTTTTTCTGGTAATAAGAGTCACTATTGCGCTCCCATTGTCATACTCAGGGCAAATAGCACTGGCCTCTGTACCCAGCATGTACAGTGTATTGGACTGAAGAGGATCTACTGTTCTTGTCAGGTTCCTAAGCAGAGTTGAACTAGATATGGCCCATGTGTGTAGGAAGCACATTTCTTTTGTACTCAGCAAGCTCACTGTTGTGGCCCTATAGGAAACACAGTAGAGTAGAAGAGTGCTCTTTCCTCAAAAGCAGAGTGTGTTTCTTGTAAGGCGAGCTTGAGTTTGTTTCCCAGTCCTAAATGGAGTTGAATCACATGCAGTTTCCGTTCCTACGAGCAAGAGTTGTTTTCTGGTAAGAAGAGTCACTATTGCGCTCCCATTGTCACACACAGGACAAATAGCACTGGTGTCTGTTCCCAGCATGTACAGTCTGTTGGACTGAAGAGGTTCTACTGTTCTTGTCAGTTTCCTAAGCAGAATTGAACAAGATATGGCCCGTGTGTGTAGGAAGCACAGTTCTTTTGTTCTGAGCAAGCTCACATTTCGAACCCCATAGGAAACACAGTAGAGAGAAGAGTGCTCTTTTCTCAAAAGCAGAGTGTGTTTCTTGTAAGGTGAGCTAGCGTTTGTTTCCCAGTCCTAAATGGAGTTGAAATACACATGCAGTTCCTGGTCCTACGAGCAAGAGTTGTTTTCTGGTTAGAAGTGTCACTATTGTGCTCCCTTTGAAATACACAATGCAAATAGCCCTCGCGTCTGTTCCCAGCAAGTACAGTGTATTGGAATGAAGAGGAGCTACTGTTCTTGTCAGTTTCCTAAGCATAGTTGAACTAGATATGGCCCGTGTGTGTAAGAAGCACAGTTCTTTTTTTCTGAGCAAGCGCACTGTTCGGACACCATAAGAAACACAGTAGAGAGGAAGAGTGCTCTTTTCTCAAAAGCAGAGTGTGTTTCTTGTAAGGTGAGCTAGCCTTTGTTTCCCACCCCTAAATGGAGTTTAATCACATGCAGTTTTTGGTCATACGAGCAAGAATCGTTTTCTGGTAAGGAAAGTCACTATTGCGCTCCCTTTGCCATTCACAGCACAAATAGCACTCATGTCTGTTCCCAGCAAGTACAGTGTATTGGACTGAAGAGGAGCTACTGTTCTTGTCAGTTTCCTAAGCAGAGTTGAACTAGATATGGCCCGTGTGTATAGGAAGCACAGCTCTTTTGTTCTGAGCAAGCTCACTGTGCGGACCCCATAGGAAACTCAGTGCTCTTTTCTCAAAAGCAGAGTGTGTTTCTTGTAAGGCTAGATAGCGTTTGCTTCCCAGACCTAAATGGAGTTGAATTACATGCAGTTTCTGGTCCTACGAGCAAGAGATGTTTTCTGGTAAGAAGAGTCACTATTGTGCTCCCATTGTCATACACAGGGCAAATAGCACTGGCTTCTTTTCCCAGCATGTACAGTGTATTGCACTGAAGAGGATCTACTGTTCTTGTCAGTTTCCCAAGCAGAATTGAACTAGATATGGCCATGTGTGCAGGAAGTACATTGCTTTTGTTCTGAGCAAGCTCACTCTTCGGACCCCATAGGAAATACAGTAGAGTAGAAGAGTGCTCTTTTCTCAAAAGCAGAGTGTGTTTCTTGTATTTCGAGCTAGTGTTTTTTTTTTCCCAGTCCTAAATGGAGTTGAATCAAATGCAGTTACTGGTCCTAAGAGCAAGAGTTGTTTTCTGGTAAGAAGAGTCACTATTGTGCTCCCATTGCCGTACACAGTGCAAATTGCACTCCCATCTCTTCCCAGCAAGTACAGTGTATTGGACTGAAGATGAGCTACTGTTCTTGTCAGTTTCCTAATCAGAGTTGAACTAGATATGGCCCGTGGGTGTAGGAAGCACAGATCTTTTGTTCTGAGCAAGCTCTCTGTTCTGACCCTATAAGAAACACAGTAGAGTAGAAGAGTGCTCTTTTCTCAAAAGCACAGTGTGTTTCTTGTAAGGCAAGCTAGTGTTTGTTTCCCAGTCCTAAATGGAGTTGAATCACATGCAGTTTTTGGTCCTACGCGCAAGAGCTGTTTTCTGGTAAGGAAAGTCACTATTGCGCTCCCATTGCCAAACACAGTACAAATAGCACTCGCATCTGTTCCCAGCAAGTACAGTGTATTGGACTGAAGAGGAGCTACTGTTCTTGTCAGTTTCCTAAGCAGAATTGAACTGGATATAGCCATTTGTGTAGGAAGTACAGATCTTTTGTTCTGAGCAAGCTCACTGTACTGGCCCTATAGGAAACACAGTAGAGTAGAAGACAGCTCTTTTCTCAAAAGCAGAGTGTGTTTCTTGTAAGGCGAGCTAGCGTTTGTTTCCCTGTCCTAATTGGATTTGAATCACATGCAGTTTCTGGTCCTACGAGCAAGAGTTATTTCTGGTAAGAAGAGTCACTATTGCGCTCCCATTGTCATACACAGGGCAAATAGCACTGGCATTTCTTCCCAGCATGTACAGTGTATTGGACTGAAGAGGATCTACTGTTCTTGTCAGGTTCCTAAGCAGAGTTGAACTAGATATGGCCCGTGTGTGTAGGAAGCACATTTCTTTTGTTCTGAACAAGCTCACTCTTCTGGCCCTATAGGAAACACAGTAGAGTAGATGTGTGCCCTATTCTCTAAAGCAGAGTGTGTTTCTTTTAAGGCGAGCTGGCGTTTGTTTCCCAATCCTAAATGGAGTTGAATCACATGCAGTTTCTGGTCCTATGAGCAAGAGTTGTTTTCTGGTAAGAAGAGTCACTATTGTGCTCCCATTGCTGTACACAGTGCAAAAAGCACTCGCGTCTATTCCCAGCAAGTACAGTGTATTGGACTGAAGGGGATCTACTGTTCTTGTCAGTTTCCTAAGCAGAGTTGAACTAGACATAGCCCGTGTGTATAGGAAGCACAGTTCTTTTGTTCTGAGCATGCTCACTGGTCGGACCCCATAGGAAACACAGTAGAGTAGAAGAGTGCTCTTTTCTCAAAAACAGAGTGTGTTTCTTGTAAGGCGAGCTAGCGTTTGCTTCCCAGTCCTAAATGGATTTGAATCACATACAGTTTCTGGTCCTAGAAGCAAGAGTTTTTTCTGGTAAGAAAAGTCACTATTGGGCTACCATTGTCATACAAAGTGCAAATAGCACTGGTGTCTGTTCCCAGCAAGTACAGTGTATTGGACTGAAGAGATCTACTGTTCTTGTCAGTTTCCTAAGCAGAATTGAACTAGATATGGCCCGTGTGTGTAGGAAGCACAGTTCTTTTGTTCTGAGCAAGCTCACTGTTTGGACCCCATAGGAAACACAGTAGAGTAGATGTGTGCCCGATTCTCAAAAGCAGAGTGTGTTTCTTGTAAGGCGAGCTAGCGTTTGCTTCCCAGTCCTAAATGGATTTGAATCACATACAGTTTTTGGTCCTACAAGCAAAAGTTTTTTCTGGTAAGAAAAGTGACAATTGCGCTCCCATTGTCATACACAGTGCAAATAGCACTTGTGTCTGTTCCCAGCAAGTATAGTGTACTGGACTGAAGAGGAGCTACTGTTCTTGTCAGTTTCCTAATCACAGTTGAACTAGATATGACCCGTGTGTGTAGGAAGCACATTTCATTTTTTCTGAGCAAGCTCACTGTTTGGACCCCATAGGAAACACAGTAGAGTAGGTGTGTGCCCTATTCTCAAAAGCAGAGTGTGTTTCTTGTAAGGCGAGCTGGCATTTGTTTCCCAATTTTAAATGGAGTTGAATCACATGCAGTTTCTGGTCTTACGAGCAAGAGTTGTTTTCTGGTAAGAAGAGTCACTATTGTGCTCCCATTGCCATACACAGTACAAATAGCACTCACGTCTGTTTCCAGCAAGTACAGTATATTGGTCTGAAGAGGAGCTACTGTTCTTGTCAGTTTCCTAAGCAGAGTTGAACTAGATATGACCCATGTGTAGGAAGCACAGTTCTTTTGTTCTGAGCAAGCTCACTGTTTGGAACCCACAGGAAACACAGTAGAGGAGATGTGTGCCCTATTCTCAAAAGCAGAGTGTGTTTCTTGTAAGGCGAGCTGGCGTTTGTTTCCCAATCCTAAATTGAGTTGAATCACATGCAGTTTCTGGTCCTACGAGCATGAGTTGTTTTCTGGTAAAAAGAGTCACTATTGCGCTCCCAATGCCGTACACAGTGCAAATAGCACTCGCGTCTATTCCCAGCAAGTACAGTGTATTGGACTGAAGGGGATCTACTGTTCTTGTCAGTTTCCTAAGCAGAGTTGAACTAGATATGGCCCGTGTGTATAGGAAGCACAGTTCTTTTGTTCTGAGCAAGCTCACTGTTCTGGCCCTGTAGAAAACACAGTAGAGTAGAAGAGTGCTCTTTTCTCAAAAGCAGAGTGTGTTTCTTGTAAGGCGAGCTAGCGTTTGTTTCCCAGTACTAAATGGAGTTGAATGACATTCACTATCTGGTCCTACGAACAAGAGTTGTTTTCTGGTAAGAAGAGTAACTATTGTGCTCCCATTGCTGAACACAGTGCAAATAGCACTCGTGTATGTGCCCAGCAAGTGCAGTGTATTGGACTGAAGAGGAGCTACGGTTCTCGTCAGTTTCCTAAGCAGAGTTGAACTAGATATGGCCCGTGTGTGTAGGAAGCACAGTTCTTTTCTTCTGAGCAAGCTCACTGTTCTGGCCCTATAGGAAACACAGTAGAGTAAAAGAGTGCTCTTTTCTCAAAAGCAGAGTGTGTTTCTTGTAAGGTGAGCTAGCGTTTGTTTCCCAGTCCTAAATGGAGTTGAATCACATGCAGTTTGTGGTCCTACAAGCAAGAGTTGTTTTCTGGTAAGAAGAGTCACTATTGCACTCCCATTGTCATACACAGCGCAAATAGCACTGGCTTCTGTTCTCAGCATGTAGAGTGTATTGGACTGAAGAGGATCTACTGTTCTTGTCAGGTTCCTAAGCAGAGTTGAACTAGATATGGCCCATGTGTGTAGGAAGCACAGTTCTTTTGTACTCAGCAAGCTCACTGTTCTGGCGCTATAGGAAACACAGTAGAGTAGAAGAGTGCTCTTTCCTCAAAAGCAGAGTGTGTTTCTTGTAAGTCGAGCTAGCGTTTGTTTCCCAGTCCTAAATGTAGTTGAATAACATGCAGTTTCTGGTCCTAGGAGCAAGAATTGTTTTGTGGTAAGAAGAGTCACTATTGTGCTCCCATTGTCATACACAATGCAAATAGCACTGGCGTCTGTTCCCAGCAAGTACAGTGTATTGGACTGAAGAGGATCTACTGTTCTTGTCAGTTTCCTAAGCAAAACTGAACTAGATATGGTCCTGTGTAGGAAGCACAGTTCTTTTGTTCTGAGCAAGCTCACTGTTCTGGCGCTATAGGAAACACAGTAGAGTAGAAGAGTGCTGTTTTCTCAAAAGCAGAGTGTGTTTCTTGTAAGGCGAGCTAGCGTTTGTTTCCAAGTTCTAAATGGAGTTGAATCACATGCAGTTTTTGGTCCTACACGCAAGAGTTGTTTTCTGGTAAGGAAAGTCACTATTGCGCTCCCATTGCCATACACAGTACAAAGAGCCCTCGCATCTGTTCCCATCAAGTACAGTGTATTGGGCTGAAGAGGAGCTAATGTTCTTGTCATTTTCCTAAGCAGAGTTGAATTAGATATGGCGCAAGTGTGTAGGAAGCACAGTTCTTTTATTCTCAGCAACCTCACAATTCAGACCCCATAGTAATCAAAGTAGACTTGAAGAGTGTACTTTACTCAAGAAGAAGAGTGTGTATCTTGTAAGGTGAGCTAGCGTTTGTTTCCCAGTCCTAAATGGAGTTGAATGACATTCACTTTCTGGTCCTATGAACAAGAGTTGTTTTCTGGTAAGAAGAGTAACTATTGCGCTCCCATTGCTGTACACAGTGCAAAGAGCACTCGCGTATGTGCCCAGCAAGTGCAGTGTATTGGACTGAAGAGGAGCTACTGTTCTTGTTAGTTTCCTAAGCAGAGTTTAACTAGATATGACCCGTGTGTGTAGGAAGCACAGTTCTTTTGTTCTGAGCAAGCTCACTGTTTGGACCCCATAGGAAACACAGTAGAGTAGATGTGTGCCCTATACTCAAAAGCAGAGTGTGTTTCTTGTAAGGCGAGCTAGCGTTTTTCCCAATCCTAAATGGAGTTGAATCACATGCAGTTTCTGGTCCTACGAGCAAGAGTTGTTTTGTGGTAAGAAGGGTCACTATTGTGCTCCCATTGTCATACACAGGGCAAATAGCACTGGCGTCTGTTCCCAGTAAGTACAGTGTATTGGACTGAAGAGGATCTACTGTTCTTGTCAGTTTCCTAAGGAGAATTGAACTAGATATGGCCCGTGTGTGTAGGAAGCACAGTTCTTTTGTTCTGAGCAAGCTCACTGTTCTGGCCCTATGAAAAACACAGCAGAGTAGAAAAGGGCTCTTTTCTCAAAAGCAGAGTGTGTTTCTTCTAAGGCGAGCTAGCATTTGTTTCTCAGTCCTAAATGGAGTTGAATCAAATGCAGTTTTTGGTCCTACGAGCAAGAGTTGTTTTCTGGTAAGAAGAGTCAGTATTGCGCTCCCATTGCCATACACAGTACATATAGCACTCGCATTTGTTTAAAGCAAGTACAGTGTATTGTTCTGAAGAGGAGCTACTGTTCTTGTCAGTTTCCTAAGCAGAGTTGAACTAGATATGGCCCGTGTGTGTAGGAAGCACACTTCTTTTGTTTTGACCAAGCTCACTGTTCGAACCCCATAGGAAACACAGTAGAGTAAAAGAGTGCTCTTTTCTCAAAAGCAGAGTGTGTTTCTTGTAAGGCGAGCTAGCATTTGTTTCCCAGTCCTAAATGGAGTTGAAATACACATGCAGTTTATGGTCCTAAGAGCAAGAGTTGTTTTCTCGTAAGAAGAGTCACTATTGCGCTCCCATTTTCATACACAATGCAAATAGCACTGGCGTCTGTTCCCAGCAAGTACAGTGTATTGGACTGAAGAGGAGCTGCTGTTCTTGTCAGTTTCCTGAGCAGAATTGAACTAGATATGGCCATGTGTAGGAAGCACAGTTATTTTGTTCTGAGCAAGCTCACTGTTCTGGTCCTATAGGAAACACATTAGAGTAGAAGAGTGCTCTTTACTCAAAAAGAAGACTGTGTTTCTTGTAAGGCAAGCTAGTGTTTGTTTCCCAGTCCTAAATGGAGTTGAATCACATGCAGTTTTTGGTCCTACGAGCAAGAGTTGTTTTTTGGTAAGGAAAGTCACTATTGTGCTCCATTTCCATACACAGTGCAAATAGCACTCGCGTCTGTTCGAAGCAAGTACAGTGTATTGGACTGAAGAGGAGCTACTGTTCTCATCAGTTTCCAAAGCAGAGTTGAACTAGATATGGCCCGTGTGTGTAGGAAGCACAGTTCTTTTGTTCTGAGAAAGCTCACTGTTCTGGCCCTATAGGAAACACTGTAGAGTAGAAGAGTGCTCTTTTCTAAAAAACTGAGTGTGTTTCATGTCAGGCGAGCTAGAGTTTGTTTACCAGTCCAAAATAGAGCTGAATCACATGCAGTTTCTGGTCCTAGGAGCAAGATTTGTTTTCTGGTACGAAGAGTCACTATTGTGCTCCCATTGCCGTACACAGTGCAAATAGCACTCGCGTCTGTTCCCAGCAAGTACAGTGTATTGGACTGAAGAGGAGCTACGGTTCTTGTCAGTTTCCTAAGCAGAGTTGAACTAGATATGGCTCGTGTGTGTAGGAAGCACAGTTCTTTTGTTCTGAGCAAGCTCACTGTTCTGGCCCTATAGGAAACACAGTAGAGTAGAAGAGTGCTCCTTTCTCAAAAGCAGAAAGTGTTTCTTGTAATGCGAGCTAGCGTTTGCTTCCCAGTCCTAAATGGATTTGAATCACATACAGTTTCTGGTCCTAGAAGCAAGAGTTTTTTCTGGTAAGAAAAGTCACTATTGGGCTCCCATTGTCATACAAAGTGCAAATAGCACTGGTGTCTGTTCCCAGCAAGTACAGTGTATTGGACTGAAGAGATCTACTGTTCTTGTCAGTTTCCTAAGCAGAATTGAACTAGATATGGCCCGTGTGTGTAGGAAGCACAGTTCTTTTGTTCTGAGCAAGCTCACTGTTTGGACCCCATAGGAAACACAGTAGAGTAGATGTGTGCCCGATTCTCAAAAGCAGAGTGTGTTTCTTGTAAGGCGAGCTAGCGTTTGCTTCCCAGTCCTAAATGGATTTGAATCACATGCAGTTTTTGGTCCTACAAGCAAAAGTTTTTTCTGGTAAGAAAAGTGACTATTGCGCTCCCATTGTCATACACAGTGCAAATAGCACTTGTGTCTGTTCCCAGCAAGTATAGTGTATTGGACTGAAGAGGAGCTACTGTTCTTGTCAGTTTCCTAATCAGAGTTGAACTAGATATGACCCGTGTGTGTAGGAAGCACATTTCATTTGTTCTGAGCAAGCTCACTGTTTGGACCCCATAGGAAACACAGTAGAGTAGGTGTGTGCCCTATTCTCAAAAGCAGAGTGTGTTTCTTGTAAGGCGAGCTGGCATTTGTTTCCCAATTTTAAATGGAGTTGAATCACATGCAGTTTCTGGTCTTACGAGCAAGAGTTGTTTTCTGGTAAGAAGAGTCACTATTGTGCTCCCATTGCCATACACAGTACAAATAGCACTCGCGTCTGTTTCCAGCAAGTACAGTATATTGGTATGAAGAGGAGCTACTGTTCTTGTCAGTTTCCTAAGCAGCGTTGAACTAGATATGACCCATGTGTAGGAAGCACAGTTCTTCTGTTCTGAGCAAGCTCACTGTTTGGAACCCACAGGAAACACAGTAGAGGAGATGTGTGCCCTATTCTCAAAAGCAGAGTGTGTTTCTTGTAAGGCGAGCTGGCGTTTGTTTCCCAATCCTAAATGGCGTTGAATCACATGCAGTTTCTGGTCCTACGAGCATGAGTTGTTTTCTGGTAAAAAGAGTCACTATTGCGCTCCCATTGCCATACACAGTACATATAGCACTCGCGTATGTTTCCAGCAAGTACAGTTTATTGGTCTGAAGAGGAGCTACAGTTCTTGTCAGTTTCCTAAGCAGAGTTGAACTAGATATGGCCCGTGTGTGTAGGAAGCACAGTTCTTTTGTTCTCAGCAAGCTCACTGTTCGGACCACATAGAAAACACAGTAGAGTAGTAGAGTGCTCTTTTCTCAAAAGCAGAGTGTGTTTCTTGTAAGGCGAGCTAGCATTTGTTTCCCAATCCTAAATGGAGTTGAATCACATGCAGATTCTGGTCCTACGAGCAAGAGTTGTTTTCTGGTAAGAAGAGTCACTATTGTGCTCCCATTGCCATACACAGTGCAAATAGCCCTCGCGTCTGTTCCCAGCAAGTACAGTGTATTTGACTGAAGAGGAGCTACTGTTTTTGTCAGTTTCCTAAGCAGAGTTGAACTAGATATGGTCCATGTGTGTAGGAAGCACAGTTCTTTTGTACTCAGCAAGCTCACTGTTCTGGCCATACAGGCAACACAGAAGAGTAGAAGTTTGCTCTTTCCTCAAAAACAGAGAGTGTTTTTTTTAAGGCGAGCTAGCCTTTGTTTCGCAGTCCTAAATGGAGTTGAATCACATGCAGTTTCCGTTCCTACGAGCAAGAGTTGTTTTCTGGTAAGGAGCATCACTGTTGCGCTCCCATTGATATACACAGTGCAAATAGCACTGGCGTCTGTACACAGCATGTACAGTGTATTGGACTGAAGAGGATCTACTGTTCTTGTCAGTTTCCTAAGCAGAATTGAACTAGATATGGCCCGTATGTGTAGGAAGCACAGTTCTTTTGTTCTGAGCAAGCTCACTGTTCTGGCCCTATAAAAAACACAGTAGAGTAGAAGAGTGCTCATTTCTCAAAAGCCGAGTGTGTTTCTTGTAAGCCAGCGAGCGTTTGTTTAGCAGTCCTAAATGGAGTTGAATCATATGCAGTTTCTGGTTCTACGAGCAAGAGTTTTTTCTGGTAATAAGAGTCACTATTGCGCTCCCATTGTCATACTCAGGGCAAATAGCACTGGCCTCTGTACCCAGCATGTACAGTGTATTGGACTGAAGAGGATCTACTGTTCTTGTCAGGTTCCTAAGCAGAGTTGAACTAGATATGGCCCATGTGTGTAGGAAGCACATTTCTTTTGTACTCAGCAAGCTCACTGTTGTGGCCCTATAGGAAACCCAGTAGAGTAGAAGAGTGCTCTTTCCTCAAAAGCAGAGTGTGTTTCTTGTAAGGCGAGCTTGAGTTTGTTTCCCAGTCCTAAATGGAGTTGAATCACATGCAGTTTCCGTTCCTACGAGCAAGAGTTGTTTTCTGGTAAGAAGAGTCACTATTGCGCTCCCATTGTCACACACAGGACAAATAGCACTGGTGTCTGTTCCCAGCATGTACAGTCTGTTGGACTGAAGAGGTTCTACTGTTCTTGTCAGTTTCCTAAGCAGAATTGAACAAGATATGGCCCGTGTGTGTAGGAAGCACAGTTCTTTTGTTCTGAGCAAGCTCACATTTCGAACCCCATAGGAAACACAGTAGAGAGAAGAGTGCTCTTTTCTCAAAAGCAGAGTGTGTTTCTTGTAAGGTGAGCTAGCGTTTGTTTCCCAGTCCTAAATGGAGTTGAAATACACATGCAGTTCCTGGTCCTACGAGCAAGAGTTGTTTTCTGGTTAGAAGTGTCACTATTGTGCTCCCTTTGAAATACACAATGCAAATAGCCCTCGCGTCTGTTCCCAGCAAGTACAGTGTATTGGAATGAAGAGGAGCTACTGTTCTTGTCAGTTTCCTAAGCATAGTTGAACTAGATATGGCCCGTGTGTGTAAGAAGCACAGTTCTTTTTTTCTGAGCAAGCGCACTGTTCGGACACCATAAGAAACACAGTAGAGAGGAAGAGTGCTCTTTTCTCAAAAGCAGAGTGTGTTTCTTGTAAGGTGAGCTAGCCTTTGTTTCCCACCCCTAAATGGAGTTTAATCACATGCAGTTTTTGGTCATATGAGCAAGAATCGTTTTCTGGTAAGGAAAGTCACTATTGCGCTCCCTTTGCCATTCACAGCACAAATAGCACTCATGTCTGTTCCCAGCAAGTACAGTGTATTGGACTGAAGAGGAGCTACTGTTCTTGTCAGTTTCCTAAGCAGAGTTGAACTAGATATGGCCCGTGTGTATAGGAAGCACAGCTCTTTTGTTCTGAGCAAGCTCACTGTGCGGACCCCATAGGAAACTCAGTGCTCTTTTCTCAAAAGCAGAGTGTGTTTCTTGTAAGGCTAGATAGCGTTTGCTTCCCAGACCTAAATGGAGTTGAATTACATGCAGTTTCTGGTCCTACGAGCAAGAGATGTTTTCTGGTAAGAAGAGTCACTATTGTGCTCCCATTGTCATACACAGGGCAAATAGCACTGGCTTCTTTTCCCAGCATGTACAGTGTATTGCACTGAAGAGGATCTACTGTTCTTGTCAGTTTCCCAAGCAGAATTGAACTAGATATGGCCATGTGTGCAGGAAGTACATTGCTTTTGTTCTGAGCAAGCTCACTCTTCGGACCCCATAGGAAATACAGTAGAGTAGAAGAGTGCTCTTTTCTCAAAAGCAGAGTGTGTTTCTTGTATTTCGAGCTAGTGTTTTTTTTTTTCCCAGTCCTAAATGGAGTTGAATCAAATGCAGTTACTGGTCCTAAGAGCAAGAGTTGTTTTCTGGTAAGAAGAGTCACTATTGTGCTCCCATTGCCGTACACAGTGCAAATTGCACTCCCATCTCTTCCCAGCAAGTACAGTGTATTGGACTGAAGATGAGCTACTGTTCTTGTCAGTTTCCTAATCAGAGTTGAACTAGATATGGCCCGTGGGTGTAGGAAGCACAGATCTTTTGTTCTGAGCAAGCTCTCTGTTCTGACCCTATAAGAAACACAGTAGAGTAGAAGAGTGCTCTTTTCTCAAAAGCACAGTGTGTTTCTTGTAAGGCAAGCTAGTGTTTGTTTCCCAGTCCTAAATGGAGTTGAATCACATGCAGTTTTTGGTCCTACGCGCAAGAGCTGTTTTCTGGTAAGGAAAGTCACTATTGCGCTCCCATTGCCAAACACAGTACAAATAGCACTCGCATCTGTTCCCAGCAAGTACAGTGTATTGGACTGAAGAGGAGCTACTGTTCTTGTCAGTTTCCTAAGCAGAATTGAACTGGATATAGCCATTTGTGTAGGAAGTACAGATCTTTTGTTCTGAGCAAGCTCACTGTACTGGCCCTATAGGAAACACAGTAGAGTAGAAGACAGCTCTTTTCTCAAAAGCAGAGTGTGTTTCTTGTAAGGCGAGCTAGCGTTTGTTTCCCTGTCCTAATTGGATTTGAATCACATGCAGTTTCTGGTCCTACGAGCAAGAGTTATTTCTGGTAAGAAGAGTCACTATTGCGCTCCCATTGTCATACACAGGGCAAATAGCACTGGCATTTCTTCCCAGCATGTACAGTGTATTGGACTGAAGAGGATCTACTGTTCTTGTCAGGTTCCTAAGCAGAGTTGAACTAGATATGGCCCGTGTGTGTAGGAAGCACATTTCTTTTGCTCTGAGCAAGCTCACTCTTCTGGCCCTATAGGAAACACAGTAGAGTAGATGTGTGCCCTATTCTCTAAAGCAGAGTGTGTTTCTTTTAAGGCGAGCTGGCGTTTGTTTCCCAATCCTAAATGGAGTTGAATCACATGCAGTTTCTGGTCCTATGAGCAAGAGTTGTTTTCTGGTAAGAAGAGTCACTATTGTGCTCCCATTGCTGTACACAGTGCAAAAAGCACTCGCGTCTATTCCCAGCAAGTACAGTGTATTGGACTGAAGGGGATCTACTGTTCTTGTCAGTTTCCTAAGCAGAGTTGAACTAGACATGGCCCGTGTGTATAGGAAGCACAGTTCTTTTGTTCTGAGCATGCTCACTGGTCGGACCCCATAGGAAACACAGTAGAGTAGAAGAGTGCTCTTTTCTCAAAAACAGAGTGTGTTTCTTGTAAGGCGAGCTAGCGTTTGCTTCCCAGTCCTAAATGGATTTGAATCACATACAGTTTCTGGTCCTAGAAGCAAGAGTTTTTTCTGGTAAGAAAAGTCACTATTGGGCTACCATTGTCATACAAAGTGCAAATAGCACTGGCGTCTGTTCCCAGCAAGTACAGTGTATTGGACTGAAGAGATCTACTGTTCTTGTCAGTTTCCTAAGCAGAATTGAACTAGATATGGCCCGTGTGTGTAGGAAGCACAGTTCTTTTGTTCTGAGCAAGCTCACTGTTTGGACCCCATAGGAAACACAGTAGAGTAGATGTGTGCCCGATTCTCAAAAGCAGAGTGTGTTTCTTGTAAGGCGAGCTAGCGTTTGCTTCCCAGTCCTAAATGGATTTGAATCACATACAGTTTTTGGTCCTACAAGCAAAAGTTTTTTCTGGTAAGAAAAGTGACAATTGCGCTCCCATTGTCATACACAGTGCAAATAGCACTTGTGTCTGTTCCCAGCAAGTATAGTGTACTGGACTGAAGAGGAGCTACTGTTCTTGTCAGTTTCCTAATCACAGTTGAACTAGATATGACCCGTGTGTGTAGGAAGCACATTTCATTTGTTCTGAGCAAGCTCACTGTTTGGACCCCATAGGAAACACAGTAGAGTAGGTGTGTGCCCTATTCTCAAAAGCAGAGTGTGTTTCTTGTAAGGCGAGCTGGCATTTGTTTCCCAATTTTAAATGGAGTTGAATCACATGCAGTTTCTGGTCTTACGAGCAAGAGTTGTTTTCTGGTAAGAAGAGTCACTATTGTGCTCCCATTGCCATACACAGTACAAATAGCACTCACGTCTGTTTCCAGCAAGTACAGTATATTGGTCTGAAGAGGAGCTACTGTTCTTGTCAGTTTCCTAAGCAGAGTTGAACTAGATATGACCCATGTGTAGGAAGCACAGTTCTTTTGTTCTGAGCAAGCTCACTGTTTGGAACCCACAGGAAACACAGTAGAGGAGATGTGTGCCCTATTCTCAAAAGCAGAGTGTGTTTCTTGTAAGGCGAGCTGGCGTTTGTTTCCCAATCCTAAATTGAGTTGAATCACATGCAGTTTCTGGTCCTACGAGCATGAGTTGTTTTCTGGTAAAAAGAGTCACTATTGCGCTCCCAATGCCGTACACAGTGCAAATAGCACTCGCGTCTATTCCCAGCAAGTACAGTGTATTGGACTGAAGGGGATCTACTGTTCTTGTCAGTTTCCTAAGCAGAGTTGAACTAGATATGGCCCGTGTGTATAGGAAGCACAGTTCTTTTGTTCTGAGCAAGCTCACTGTTCTGGCCCTGTAGAAAACACAGTAGAGTAGAAGAGTGCTCTTTTCTCAAAAGCAGAGTGTGTTTCTTGTAAGGCGAGCTAGCGTTTGTTTCCCAGTACTAAATGGAGTTGAATGACATTCACTATCTGGTCCTACGAACAAGAGTTGTTTTCTGGTAAGAAGAGTAACTATTGTGCTCCCATTGCTGAACACAGTGCAAATAGCACTCGTGTATGTGCCCAGCAAGTGCAGTGTATTGGACTGAAGAGGAGCTACGGTTCTCGTCAGTTTCCTAAGCAGAGTTGAACTAGATATGGCCCGTGTGTGTAGGAAGCACAGTTCTTTTCTTCTGAGCAAGCTCACTGTTCTGGCCCTATAGGAAACACAGTAGAGTAAAAGAGTGCTCTTTTCTCAAAAGCAGAGTGTGTTTCTTGTAAGGTGAGCTAGCGTTTGTTTCCCAGTCCTAAATGGAGTTGAATCACATGCAGTTTGTGGTCCTACAAGCAAGAGTTGTTTTCTGGTAAGAAGAGTCACTATTGCACTCCCATTGTCATACACAGCGCAAATAGCACTGGCTTCTGTTCCCAGCATGTAGAGTGTATTGGACTGAAGAGGATCTACTGTTCTTGTCAGGTTCCTAAGCAGAGTTGAACTAGATATGGCCCATGTGTGTAGGAAGCACAGTTCTTTTGTACTCAGCAAGCTCACTGTTCTGGCGCTATAGGAAACACAGTAGAGTAGAAGAGTGCTCTTTCCTCAAAAGCAGAGTGTGTTTCTTGTAAGTCGAGCTAGCGTTTGTTTCCCAGTCCTAAATGTAGTTGAATAACATGCAGTTTCTGGTCCTAGGAGCAAGAATTGTTTTGTGGTAAGAAGAGTCACTATTGTGCTCCCATTGTCATACACAATGCAAATAGCACTGGCGTCTGTTCCCAGCAAGTACAGTGTATTGGACTGAAGAGGATCTACTGTTCTTGTCAGTTTCCTAAGCAAAACTGAACTAGATATGGTCCTGTGTAGGAAGCACAGTTCTTTTGTTCTGAGCAAGCTCACTGTTCTGGCGCTATAGGAAACACAGTAGAGTAGAAGAGTGCTGTTTTCTCAAAAGCAGAGTGTGTTTCTTGTAAGGCGAGCTAGCGTTTGTTTCCAAGTTCTAAATGGAGTTGAATCACATGCAGTTTTTGGTCCTACACGCAAGAGTTGTTTTCTGGTAAGGAAAGTCACTATTGCGCTCCCATTGCCATACACAGTACAAAGAGCCCTCGCATCTGTTCCCATCAAGTACAGTGTATTGGGCTGAAGAGGAGCTAATGTTCTTGTCATTTTCCTAAGCAGAGTTGAATTAGATATGGCGCAAGTGTGTAGGAAGCACAGTTCTTTTATTCTCAGCAACCTCACAATTCAGACCCCATAGTAATCAAAGTAGACTTGAAGAGTGTACTTTACTCAAGAAGAAGAGTGTGTATCTTGTAAGGTGAGCTAGCGTTTGTTTCCCAGTCCTAAATGGAGTTGAATGACATTCACTTTCTGGTCCTATGAACAAGAGTTGTTTTCTGGTAAGAAGAGTAACTATTGCGCTCCCATTGCTGTACACAGTGCAAAGAGCACTCGCGTATGTGCCCAGCAAGTGCAGTGTATTGGACTGAAGAGGAGCTACTGTTCTTGTTAGTTTCCTAAGCAGAGTTTAACTAGATATGACCCGTGTGTGTAGGAAGCACAGTTCTTTTGTTCTGAGCAAGCTCACTGTTTGGACCCCATAGGAAACACAGTAGAGTAGATGTGTGCCCTATACTCAAAAGCAGAGTGTGTTTCTTGTAAGGCGAGCTAGCGTTTTTCCCAATCCTAAATGGAGTTGAATCACATGCAGTTTCTGGTCCTACGAGCAAGAGTTGTTTTGTGGTAAGAAGGGTCACTATTGTGCTCCCATTGTCATACACAGGGCAAATAGCACTGGCGTCTGTTCCCAGTAAGTACAGTGTATTGGACTGAAGAGGATCTACTGTTCTTGTCAGTTTCCTAAGGAGAATTGAACTAGATATGGCCCGTGTGTGTAGGAAGCACAGTTCTTTTGTTCTGAGCAAGCTCACTGTTCTGGCCCTATGAAAAACACAGCAGAGTAGAAAAGGGCTCTTTTCTCAAAAGCAGAGTGTGTTTCTTCTAAGGCGAGCTAGCATTTGTTTCTCAGTCCTAAATGGAGTTGAATCAAATGCAGTTTTTGGTCCTACGAGCAAGAGTTGTTTTCTGGTAAGAAGAGTCAGTATTGCGCTCCCATTGCCATACACAGTACATATAGCACTCGCATTTGTTTAAAGCAAGTACAGTGTATTGTTCTGAAGAGGAGCTACTGTTCTTGTCAGTTTCCTAAGCAGAGTTGAACTAGATATGGCCCGTGTGTGTAGGAAGCACACTTCTTTTGTTTTGACCAAGCTCACTGTTCGAACCCCATAGGAAACACAGTAGAGTAAAAGAGTGCTCTTTTCTCAAAAGCAGAGTGTGTTTCTTGTAAGGCGAGCTAGCATTTGTTTCCCAGTCCTAAATGGAGTTGAAATACACATGCAGTTTCTGGTCCTAAGAGCAAGAGTTGTTTTCTCGTAAGAAGAGTCACTATTGCGCTCCCATTTTCATACACAATGCAAATAGCACTGGCGTCTGTTCCCAGCAAGTACAGTGTATTGGACTGAAGAGGATCTGCTGTTCTTGTCAGTTTCCTGAGCAGAATTGAACTAGATATGGCCATGTGTAGGAAGCACAGTTATTTTGTTCTGAGCAAGCTCACTGTTCTGGTCCTATAGGAAACACATTAGAGTAGAAGAGTGCTCTTTACTCAAAAAGAAGACTGTGTTTCTTGTAAGGCAAGCTAGTGTTTGTTTCCCAGTCCTAAGTGGAGTTGAATAACATGCAATTTTTGGTCTTATGAGCAAGAGTTGTTTTCTGGTAAGAAGAGTCACTATTGTGCTCCCATTGCTGTATGCAGTGCAAATAGCACTCGCGTCTGTTCCCAGCAAGTACAGTGTATTGGACTGAAGAGGAGCTACTGTTCTTGTCAGTTTCCTAAGCAGAGTTGAACTAGATATGGCCCGTGTGTGTAGGAAGCACAGTTCTTTTGTTCTCAGCAAGCTCAATGTTCTGGCACTATAGGAAACACAGTAGAGTAGAAGAGTGCTCTTTTCTCAAAAGCAGAGTGTGTTTCTTGTAAGGCTAGCTAGCGTTTGCTTCCCAGTCCTAAATGGAGTTGAATCCCATGCAGTTTCTGGTCCTACGAGCAAGAGTTGTTTTCTGGTAAGAAGAGTCACTATTGCGCTCACATATACATACACAGTGCAAATAGCACTGGCGTCTGTTCCCAGCAAGTACAGTGTATTGGACTGAAGAGGATCTACTGTTCCTGTCAGTTTCCTAAGCAGAGTTGAACTAGATATGGCCCGTGTGTGTAGGAAGCACAGTTCTTTTGTTCTGAGCAAGCTCACTGTTCGGACCCCATAGGAAACACAGTAGAGTAGATGTGTGCCCTATTCTCAAAAGCAGAGCGTGTTTCTTGTAAGGCGAGCTAGCGTTTGTTTCCCATCCCTAAGTGGATTGAATCAAATGCAGTTTCAGGTCCTAAGAGCAAGAGTTGTTTTCTGGTAAGAAGAGTCACTATTGTGCATCCATTGCCGTACACAGAGCAAATAGCCCTCGCGTCTGTTCCCAGCAAGTACAGTGTATTGGACTGAAGAGGATCTACTGTTCTCGTCAGTTTCCTAAGCAGAGTTGAACTAGATATGGCCCGTGTGTGTAAAAAGCACACTTCTTTTGTTCTGATCAAGCTCACTGCTCGGACCTCATAGTTAACACAGTAGAGTAGAAGAGTGCTCTTTTCTCAAAAGCAGAGTGTGTTTCTTGTAAGGCGAGCTAGCGTTTGTTTCCCAGTCCTACATGGAGTTGAATCACATGCAGTTTCTGATCCTAGGAGCAAGAGTTGTTTTCTGGTAAGAAGAGTCACTATTGCGCTCACCTTTTCATACACAGGGCAAATAGCACTGGCGTCTGTTCCCAGCATGTACAGTGTATTGGACTGAAGAGGATCTACTGTTCTTGTCAGATTCCTAAGCAGAGTTGAACTAGATATGGCCGGTGTATGTAGGAAGCACAGTTCTTTTGTTCTGAGCAAGCTCACTGTTTTGGCCCTATAGGAAACACAGTAGAATAGAAGAGTGCTCTCTTCTCAAAAGCAGAGTGTGTTTCTTATAAGGCGAGCTAGCTTTTGTTTCCCAGTCCTAAATGGAGTTGAATCACATGCAGTTTCTGGTCCTACAAGCAAGAGTTGTTTTCTAGTAAGAAGAGTCACTATTGTGCTCCCATTGCCATACACAGGGCAAATAGGAGACGCGTCTGTTCCCAGGATGTACAGTGTATTGGACTAAAGAGGATCTACTGTTCTTGTCAGTTTCCTAAGCAAAGTTGAACTAGATATGGTCGTGTGTGTAGGAAGTACACTTCTTTTGTTATGAGCAAGCTCACTCTTCTGGGCCTATAGGAAACACAGTAGAGTAGAAGAGTGCTCTTTTCTCAAAAGCAGAATGTGTTTCTTGTAAGGCGAGCTAGCGTTTGTTTCCCAGTCCTAAATGGAGTTCAATCACATGCAGTTTCTGGTCCTACGAACAAGAGTTGTTTTATGGTAAGAAGAGTCACTATTGCGCTCCCATTGTCATACACAGGGCAAATAGCACTGGCGTCTGTTCCCAGCATGTACAGTGTATTGGACTGAAGAGGATCTACTGTTCTTGTCAGATTCCTAAGTAGAGTTGAACTAGATATGGCCCGTGTGTGTAAAAAGCACACTTCTTTTGTTCTGATCAAGCTCACTGCTCGGACCTCATAGTTAACACAGTAGAGTAGAAGAGTGCTCTTTTCTCAAAAGCAGAGTGTGTTTCTTGAAAGGCAAGCTAGCGTTTGTTTCCCCCTCCTAAATGGAGTTGAATCACATGCAGTTTCTTATCCTAGGAACAAGAGTTGTTTTCTGGTAAGAAGAGTCGCTATTGCGCTCGAATTGTCATACACAGGGCAAATAGCACTGGCTTCTGTTCCCAGCATGTACAGTGTATTGGACTGAAGAGGATCTACTGTTCTTGTCAGTTTCCTAAGCAGAGTTGAACTAGATCTGGCCGGTGTGTGTAGGAAGCACAGTTCATTTGTTCTGAGCAAGCTCACTGTTTTGGCCCTATAGGAAACTCAGTAGAGTAGAAGAGTGCTCTTTTCTCAAACGCAGAGTGTGTTTCTTGTAAGGCAAGCTAGCTTTTGTTTCCCAGTCCTAAATGTAGTTGAATCACATGCATTTTCTGGTCCTACAAGCAAGAGTTGTTTTCTAGTAAGAAGAGTCACTATTGTGCTCCCATTGCCATACACAGGGCAAATAGGACTCGCGTCTGTTCCCAGGATGTACAGTGTATTGGACTGAAGCGGATCTACTCTTCTTGTCAGGTTCCTAAGCAAAGTTGAACTAGATATGGCCCGTGTGTGTAGGAAGTACACTTCCTTTGTTCTGAGAAAGCTCACTGTTCTGGCCCTATAGGAAACACAGTAGAGTAGAAGAGTGCTCTTTTCTCAAAAGCAGAGTGTGTTTCTTGTAAAGCCAGCTAGCGTTTGTTTCCAAGTCCTAAATGGAGTTGAATCTCATGCAGTTTCTGGTCCTACGAGCAAGAGTTGTTTTCTGGTAAGAAGAGTCACTATTGTGCTCCCTTTGTCATACACAGGGCAAATAGCACTGGCGTCTGTTCCCAGCATGTACAGTGTATTGGACTGAAGAGGATCTACTGTTTTTGTCAGTTTCCTAAGCAGAATTGAACTAGATATAGCCCGTGTGTAGGAAGCACAGTTCTTTTGTTCTGAGCAAGCTCACTGTTTTGGCCCTATAGGAAACACAGTAGAGTAGAAGAGTGCTCTTTTCTCAAAAGCAGAGTGTGTTTCTTGTAAGGCGAGCTAGCTTTTGTTTCCCAGTCCTAAATGGAGTTGAATTACATGCAGTTTCTGGTCCTACAAGCAAGAGTTGTTTTGTGGTAAGAAGAGTCACTATTGTGCTCCCTTTGCCATACACAGGGCAAATAGCACTCGCGTCTGTTCCCAGCAAGTACAGTGTATTGGACTGAAGAGGATCTACTCTTCTTGTCAGTTTCCTAAGCAGAGTTGAACTAGATATAGCGCGTGTGTGTAGGAAGTACACTTCTTTTGTTCTGAGAAAGCTCACTGTTCTGGCCCTATAGGAAACACAGTAGAGTAGAAGAGTGCTCTTTTCTCAAAAGCAGAGTGTGTTTCTTGTAAAGCCAGCTAGCGTTTGTTTCCCAGTCCTAAATGGAGTTGAATCCTATGCAGTTTCTGGTGCTACGATCAAGAGTTGTTTTCTGGTAGGAAGAGTCACTATTGTGCTCCCATTGTCATACACAGGGCAAATAGCACTCGCGTCTGTTCCCAGCATGTACAGTGTATTGGACTGAAGATGATCTACTGTTCTTGTCAGTTTCCTAATTAGAGTTGAACTAGATATGGCCCGTGTGTGTAGGAAGCACAGTTCTTTTGTTCTGAGCAAGCTCACTCTTCTGGCCTACAGGAAACACAGTAGAGTAAAAGAGTGCTCTTTTCTCAAAAGCAGAGTGTGTTTCTTGTAAGGCAAGCTAGCGTTTGTTTCCCAGTCCAAAATGGAGTTGAATCACATGCAGTTTCTGGTCCTACGAGCAAGAGTTGTTTTCTGGTAAGAAGAGTCACTATTGTGCTCCCATTGCCATACTCAGTGCAAATAGCACTCGCGTCTGTTCCCAGCAAGTACAGTGTATTGGACTGAAGAGGAGCTACTGTTCTTGTCAGTTTCCTAAGCAGAGTTGAACTAGATATGGGCCGTGTGTAGGAAGCACAGTTCTTTTGTTCTGAGCAAGCTCACTGTTCTGGCCCTTTAGGAAACACAGTAGAGTAGAAGAGTGCTCTTTTCTCAAAAGCAGAATGTGTTTCTTGTAAGGCGAGCTAGCGTTTGTTTCCCAGTCCTAAATGGAGTTCAATCACATGCAGTTTCTGGTCCTACAAACAAGAGTTGTTTTATGGTAAGAAGAGTCACTATTGTGCTCCCATTTTCATACACAGGGCAAATAGCACTGGCGTCTGTTCCCAGCATGTACCGTGTATTGGACTGAAGAGGATCTACTCTTCTTGTCAGTTTCCTAAGCAGAGTTGAACTAGATAAGGCCCGTGTGTAGGAAGCACAGTTCTTTTGTTCTGAGCAAGTTCACTGTTCAGACACCATAGGAAACACAGTAGAATAAAAGAGTGCTCTTTTCTCAAAAGCAGAGTGTGTTTCTTGTAAGGCGAGCTAGCATTTGTTTTCCAGTCCAAAATCGAGTTGAATCACATGCAATTTCTGGTCCTACGAGCAAGAGATGTATTCTGGTAAGGAAAGTCACTATTGTGCTCCCTTTGCCATAAACAGTGCAAATAGCACTCACGTCTGTTTTCAGCAAGTACAGTGTATTGGACTGAAGAGGAGATACAGTTCTCGTCAGTTTCCTAAGGAGAGTTGAACTAGATATGGCTCGTGTGTGTAGGAAGCCCAGTTCTTTTGTTCTGAGCAAGCTCACTTATCTGGCCCTATAGGAAACACAGTAGAGTAGAAGAGTGCTCTTTGCTCAAAAGCAGAGTGTGTTTCTTGTAAGGTGAGCTAGCGTTTGTTTCCCAGTCCAAAATGGAGTTGAATCACATGCAGTTTTTGGTCCTACGAGCAAGGGATGTTTTCTGGTACGGAAAGTCACTATTGTGCTCCCTTTGCCATAAACAGTGCAAATAGCACTCGTGTCTGTCCCAGCAAGTACAGTGTATTGGACTGAAGAGGAGCTACTGTTCTTGTCAGTTTCCTAAGCAGAGTTGAACTAGATATGGCCCGTGTGTGTAAAAAGCACACTTCTTTTGTTCTGATCAAGCTCAGTGCTCGGACCTCATAGTTAACACAGTAGAGTAGAAGAGTGCTCTTTTCTCAAAAGCAGAGTGTGTTTCTTGTAAGGCGAGCTAGCGTTTGTTTCCCAGTCCTACATGGAGTTGAATCACATGCAGTTTCTGATCCTAGGAGCAAGAGTTGTTTTCTGGTAAGAAGAGTCACTATTGCGCTCACCTTTTCATACACAGGGCAAATAGCACTGGCGTCTGTTCCCAGCATGTACAGTGTATTGGACTGAAGAGGATCTACTGTTCTTGTCAGATTCCTAAGCAGAGTTGAACTAGATATGGCCGGTGTGTGTAGGAAGCACAGTTCTTTTGTTCTGAGCAAGCTCACTGTTTTGGCCCTATAGGAAACACAGTAGAATAGAAGAGTGCTCTCTTCTCAAAAGCAGAATGTGTTTCTTATAAGGCGAGCTAGCTTTTGTTTCCCAGTCCTAAATGGAGTTGAATCACATGCAGTTTCTGGTCCTACAAGCAAGAGTTGTTTTCTAGTAAGAAGAGTCACTATTGTGCTCCCATTTCCATACACAGGGCAAATAGGAATCGCGTCTGTTCCCAGGATGTACAGTGTATTGGACTGAATAGGATCTACTCTTCTTGTCAGTTTCCTAAGCAAAGTTGAACTAGATATGGCCCGTGTGTGTAGGAAGTACACTTCTTTGGTTATGAGCAAGCTCACTCTTCTGGCCCTATAGGAAACACAGTAGAGTAGAAGAGTGCTCTTTTCTCAAAAGCAGAATGTGTTTCTTGTAAGGTGAGCTAGCGTTTGTTTCCCAGTCCTAAATGGAGTTCAATCACATGCAGTTTCTGGTCCTACGAACAAGAGTTGTTTTATGGTAAGAAGAGTCACTATTGCGCTCCCATTGTCATACACAGGGCAAATAGCACTGGCGTCTGTTCCCAGCATGTACAGTGTATTGGACTGAAGAGGATCTACTGTTCTTGTCAGATTCCTAAGTAGAGTTGAACTAGATATGGCCCGTGTGTGTAAAAAGCACACTTCTTTTGTTCTGATCAAGCTCACTGCTCGGACCTCATAGTTAACACAGTAGAGTAGAAGAGTGCTCTTTTCTCAAAAGCAGAGTGTGTTTCTTGAAAGGCGAGCTAGCGTTTGTTTCCCACTCCTAAATGGAGTTGAATCACATGCAGTTTCTGATCCTAGGAACAAGAGTTGTTTTCTGGTAAGAAGAGTCGCTATTGCGCTCGAATTGTCATACACAGGGCAAATAGCACTGGCTTCTGTTCCCAGCATGTACAGTGTATTGGACTGAAGAGGATCTACTGTTCTTGTCAGTTTCCTAAGCAGAGTTGAACTAGATCTGGCCGGTGTGTGTAGGAAGCACAGTTCATTTGTTCTGAGCAAGCTCACTGTTTTGGCCCTATAGGAAACTCAGTAGAGTAGAAGAGTGCTCTTTTCTCAAACGCAGAGTGTGTTTCTTGTAAGGCAAGCTAGCTTTTGTTTCCCAGTCCTAAATGTAGTTGAATCACATGCATTTTCTGGTCCTACAAGCAAGAGTTGTTTTCTAGTAAGAAGAGTCACTATTGTGCTCCCATTGCCATACACAGGGCAAATAGGACTCGCGTCTGTTCCCAGGATGTACAGTGTATTGGACTGAAGCGGATCTACTCTTCTTGTCAGGTTCCTAAGCAAAGTTGAACTAGATATGGCCCGTGTGTGTAGGAAGTACACTTCCTTTGTTCTGAGAAAGCTCACTGTTCTGGCCCTATAGGAAACACAGTAGAGTAGAAGAGTGCTCTTTTCTCAAAAGCAGAGTGTGTTTCTTGTAAAGCCAGCTAGCGTTTGTTTCCCAGTCCTAAATGGAGTTGAATCCTATGCAGTTTCTGGTGCTACGATCAAGAGTTGTTTTCTGGTAGGAAGAGTCACTATTGTGCTCCCATTGTCATACACAGGGCAAATAGCACTCGCGTCTGTTCCCAGCATGTACAGTGTATTGGACTGAAGATGATCTACTGTTCTTGTCAGTTTCCTAATTAGAGTTGAACTAGATATGGCCCCTGTGTGTAGGAAGCACAGTTCTTTTGTTCTGAGCAAGCTCACTCTTCTGGCCTATAGGAAACACAGTAGAGTAAAAGAGTGCTCTTTTCTCAAAAGCAGAGTGTGTTTCTTGTAAGGTAAGCTAGCGTTTGTTTCCCAGTACAAAATGGAGTTGCATCACATGCAGTTTCTGGTCCTACGAGCAAGAGTTGTTTTCTGGTAAGAAGAGTCACTATTGTGCTACCATTGCCATACTCAGTGCAAATAGCACTCGCGTCTGTTCCCAGCAAGTACAGTGTATTGGACTGAAGAGGAGCTACTGTTCTTGTCAGTTTCCTAAGCAGAGTTGAACTAGATATGGGCCGTGTGTGTAGGAAGCACAGTTCTTTTGTTCTGAGCAAGCTCACTGTTCTGGCCCTTTAGGAAACACAGTAGAGTAGAAGAGTGCTCTTTTCTCAAAAGTAGAATGTGTTTCTTGTAAGGCGAGCTAGCGTTTGCTTCCCAGTCCTAAATGGAGTTGAATCCCATGCAGTTTCTGGTCCTACGAGCAAGAGTTGTTTTCTGGTAAGAAGAGTCACTATTGCGCTCACATATACATACACAGTGCAAATAGCACTGGCGTCTGTTCCCAGCAAGTACAGTGTATTGGACTGAAGAGGATCTACTGTTCCTGTCAGTTTCCTAAGCAGAGTTGAACTAGATATGGCCCGTGTGTGTAGGAAGCACAGTTCTTTTGTTCTGAGCAAGCTCACTGTTCGGACCCCATAGGAAACACAGTAGAGTAGATGTGTGCCCTATTCTCAAAAGCAGAGCGTGTTTCTTGTAAGGCGAGCTAGCGTTTGTTTCCCATCCCTAAGTGGATTGAATCAAATGCAGTTTCAGGTCCTAAGAGCAAGAGTTGTTTTCTGGTAAGAAGAGTCACTATTGTGCATCCATTGCCGTACACAGAGCAAATAGCCCTCGCGTCTGTTCCCAGCAAGTACAGTGTATTGGACTGAAGAGGATCTACTGTTCTCGTCAGTTTCCTAAGCAGAGTTGAACTAGATATGGCCCGTGTGTGTAAAAAGCACACTTCTTTTGTTCTGATCAAGCTCACTGCTCGGACCTCATAGTTAACACAGTAGAGTAGAAGAGTGCTCTTTTCTCAAAAGCAGAGTGTGTTTCTTGAAAGGCGAGCTAGCGTTTGTTTCCCAGTCCTACATGGAGTTGAATCACATGCAGTTTCTGATCCTAGGAGCAAGAGTTGTTTTCTGGTAAGAAGAGTCACTATTGCGCTCACCTTTTCATACACAGGGCAAATAGCACTGGCGTCTGTTCCCAGCATGTACAGTGTATTGGACTGAAGAGGATCTACTGTTCTTGTCAGATTCCTAAGCAGAGTTGAACTAGATATGGCCGGTGTGTGTAGGAAGCACAGTTCTTTTGTTCTGAGCAAGCTCACTGTTTTGGCCCTATAGGAAACACAGTAGAATAGAAGAGTGCTCTCTTCTCAAAAGCAGAGTGTGTTTCTTATAAGGCGAGCTAGCTTTTGTTTCCCAGTCCTAAATGGAGTTGAATCACATGCAGTTTCTGGTCCTACAAGCAAGAGTTGTTTTCTAGTAAGAAGAGTCACTATTGTGCTCCCATTGCCATACACAGGGCAAATAGGAATCGCGTCTGTTCCCAGGATGTACAGTGTATTGGACTAAAGAGGATCTACTGTTCTTGTCAGTTTCCTAAGCAAAGTTGAACTAGATATGGTCGTGTGTGTAGGAAGTACACTTCTTTTGTTATGAGCAAGCTCACTCTTCTGGCCCTATAGGAAACACAGTAGAGTAGAAGAGTGCTCTTTTCTCAAAAGCAGAATGTGTTTCTTGTAAGGCGAGCTAGCGTTTGTTTCCCAGTCCTAAATGGAGTTCAATCACATGCAGTTTCTGGTCCTACGAACAAGAGTTGTTTTATGGTAAGAAGAGTCACTATTGCGCTCCCATTGTCATACACAGGGCAAATAGCACTGGCGTCTGTTCCCAGCATGTACAGTGTATTGGACTGAAGAGGATCTACTGTTCTTGTCAGATTCCTAAGTAGAGTTGAACTAGATATGGCCCGTGTGTGTAAAAAGCACACTTCTTTTGTTCTGATCAAGCTCACTGCTCGGACCTCATAGTTAACACAGTAGAGTAGAAGAGTGCTCTTTTTTCAAAAGCAGAGTGTGTTTCTTGAAAGGCAAGCTAGCGTTTGTTTCCCCCTCCTAAATGGAGTTGAATCACATGCAGTTTCTGATCCTAGGAACAAGAGTTGTTTTCTGGTAAGAAGAGTCGCTATTGCGCTCAAATTGTCATACACAGGGCAAATAGCACTGGCTTCTGTTCCCAGCATGTACAGTGTATTGGACTGAAGAGGATCTACTGTTCTTGTCAGTTTCCTAAGCAGAGTTGAACTAGATCTGGCCGGTGTGTGTAGGAAGCACAGTTCATTTGTTCTGAGCAAGCTCACTGTTTTGGCCCTATAGGAAACACAGTAGAGTAGAAGAGTGCTCTTTTCTCAAAAGCAGAGTGTGTTTCTTGTAAGGCAAGCTAGCTTTTGTTTCCCAGTCCTAAATGTAGTTGAATCACATGCATTTTCTGGTCCTACAAGCAAGAGTTGTTTTCTAGTAAGAAGAGTCACTATTGTGCTCCCATTGCCATACACAGGGCAAATAGGACTCGCGTCTGTTCCCAGGATGTACAGTGTATTGGACTGAAGAGGATCTACTCTTCTTGTCAGGTTCCTAAGCAAAGTTGAACTAGATATGGCCCGTGTGTGTAGGAAGTACACTTCTTTTGTTCTGAGAAAGCTCACTGTTCTGGCCCTATAGGAAACACAGTAGAGTAGAAGAGTGCTCTTTTCTCAAAAGCAGAGTGTGTTTCTTGTAAAGCCAGCTAGCGTTTGTTTCCCAGTCCTAAATGGAGTTGAATCCTATGCAGTTTCTGGTGCTACGATCAAGAGTTGTTTTCTGGTAGGAAGAGTCACTATTGTGCTCCCATTGTCATACACAGGGCAAATAGCACTCGCGTCTGTTCCCAGCATGTACAGTGTATTGGACTGAAGATGATCTACTGTTCTTGTCAGTTTCCTAATTAGAGTTGAACTAGATATGGCCCGTGTGTGTAGGAAGCACAGTTCTTTTGTTCTGAGCAAGCTCACTCTTCTGGCCTATAGGAAACACAGTAGAGTAAAAGAGTGCTCTTTTCTCAAAAGCAGAGTGTGTTTCTTGTAAGGTAAGCTAGCGTTTGTTTCCCAGTACAAAATGGAGTTGCATCACATGCAGTTTCTGCTCCTACGAGCAAGAGTTGTTTTCTGGTAAGAAGAGTCACTATTGTGCTACCATTGCCATACTCAGTGCAAATAGCACTCGCGTCTGTTCCCAGCAAGTACAGTGTATTGGACTGAAGAGGAGCTACTGTTCTTGTCAGTTTCCTAAGCAGAGTTGAACTAGATATGGGCCGTGTGTGTAGGAAGCACAGTTCTTTTGTTCTGAGCAAGCTCACTGTTCTGGCCCTTTAGGAAACACAGTAGAGTAGAAGAGTGCTCTTTTCTCAAAAGTAGAATGTGTTTCTTGTAAGGCGAGCTAGCGTTTGCTTCCCAGTCCTAAATGGAGTTGAATCCCATGCAGTTTCTGGTCCTACGAGCAAGAGTTGTTTTCTGGTAAGAAGAGTCACTATTGCGCTCACATATACATACACAGTGCAAATAGCACTGGCGTCTGTTCCCAGCAAGTACAGTGTATTGGACTGAAGAGGATCTACTGTTCCTGTCAGTTTCCTAAGCAGAGTTGAACTAGATATGGCCCGTGTGTGTAGGAAGCACAGTTCTTTTGTTCTGAGCAAGCTCACTGTTCGGACCCCATAGGAAACACAGTAGAGTAGATGTGTGCCCTATTCTCAAAAGCAGAGCGTGTTTCTTGTAAGGCGAGCTAGCGTTTGTTTCCCATCCCTAAGTGGATTGAATCAAATGCAGTTTCAGGTCCTAAGAGCAAGAGTTGTTTTCTGGTAAGAAGAGTCACTATTGTGCATCCATTGCCGTACACAGAGCAAATAGCCCTCGCGTCTGTTCCCAGCAAGTACAGTGTATTGGACTGAAGAGGATCTACTGTTCTCGTCAGTTTCCTAAGCAGAGTTGAACTAGATATGGCCCGTGTGTGTAAAAAGCACACTTCTTTTGTTCTGATCAAGCTCACTGCTCGGACCTCATAGTTAACACAGTAGAGTAGAAGAGTGCTCTTTTCTCAAAAGCAGAGTGTGTTTCTTGTAAGGCGAGCTAGCGTTTGTTTCCCAGTCCTACATGGAGTTGAATCACATGCAGTTTCTGATCCTAGGAGCAAGAGTTGTTTTCTGGTAAGAAGAGTCACTATTGCGCTCACCTTTTCATACACAGGGCAAATAGCACTGGCGTCTGTTCCCAGCATGTACAGTGTATTGGACTGAAGAGGATCTACTGTTCTTGTCAGATTCCTAAGCAGAGTTGAACTAGATATGGCCGGTGTGTGTAGGAAGCACAGTTCTTTTGTTCTGAGCAAGCTCACTGTTTTGGCCCTATAGGAAACACAGTAGAATAGAAGAGTGCTCTCTTCTCAAAAGCAGAGTGTGTTTCTTATAAGGCGAGCTAGCTTTTGTTTCCCAGTCCTAAATGGAGTTGAATCACATGCAGTTTCTGGTCCTACAAGCAAGAGTTGTTTTCTAGTAAGAAGAGTCACTATTGTGCTCCCATTGCCATACACAGGGCAAATAGGAATCGCGTCTGTTCCCAGGATGTACAGTGTATTGGACTAAAGAGGATCTACTGTTCTTGTCAGTTTCCTAAGCAAAGTTGAACTAGATATGGTCGTGTGTGTAGGAAGTACACTTCTTTTGTTATGAGCAAGCTCACTCTTCTGGCCCTATAGGAAACACAGTAGAGTAGAAGAGTGCTCTTTTCTCAAAAGCAGAATGTGTTTCTTGTAAGGCGAGCTAGCGTTTGTTTCCCAGTCCTAAATGGAGTTCAATCACATGCAGTTTCTGGTCCTACGAACAAGAGTTGTTTTATGGTAAGAAGAGTCACTATTGCGCTCCCATTGTCATACACAGGGCAAATAGCACTGGCGTCTGTTCCCAGCATGTACAGTGTATTGGACTGAAGAGGATCTACTGTTCTTGTCAGATTCCTAAGTAGAGTTGAACTAGATATGGCCCGTGTGTGTAAAAAGCACACTTCTTTTGTTCTGATCAAGCTCACTGCTCGGACCTCATAGTTAACACAGTAGAGTAGAAGAGTGCTCTTTTTTCAAAAGCAGAGTGTGTTTCTTGAAAGGCAAGCTAGCGTTTGTTTCCCCCTCCTAAATGGAGTTGAATCACATGCAGTTTCTTATCCTAGGAACAAGAGTTGTTTTCTGGTAAGAAGAGTCGCTATTGCGCTCGAATTGTCATACACAGGGCAAATAGCACTGGCTTCTGTTCCCAGCATGTACAGTGTATTGGACTGAAGAGGATCTACTGTTCTTGTCAGTTTCCTAAGCAGAGTTGAACTAGATCTGGCCGGTGTGTGTAGGAAGCACAGTTCATTTGTTCTGAGCAAGCTCACTGTTTTGGCCCTATAGGAAACACAGTAGAGTAGAAGAGTGTTCTTTTCTCAAACGCAGAGTGTGTTTCTTGTAAGGCAAGCTAGCTTTTGTTTCCCAGTCCTAAATGTAGTTGAATCACATGCATTTTCTGGTCCTACAAGCAAGAGTTGTTTTCTAGTAAGAAGAGTCACTATTGTGCTCCCATTGCCATACACAGGGCAAATAGGACTCGCGTCTGTTCCCAGGATGTACAGTGTATTGGACTGAAGAGGATCTACTCTTCTTGTCAGGTTCCTAAGCAAAGTTGAACTAGATATGGCCCGTGTGTGTAGGAAGTACACTTCCTTTGTTCTGAGAAAGCTCACTGTTCTGGCCCTATAGGAAACACAGTAGAGTAGAAGAGTGCTCTTTTCTCAAAAGCAGAGTGTGTTTCTTGTAAAGCCAGCTAGCGTTTGTTTCCAAGTCCTAAATGGAGTTGAATCTCATGCAGTTTCTGGTCCTACGAGCAAGAGTTGTTTTCTGGTAAGAAGAGTCACTATTGTGCTCCCTTTGTCATACACAGGGCAAATAGCACTGGCGTCTGTTCCCAGCATGTACAGTGTATTGGACTGAAGAGGATCTACTGTTTTTGTCAGTTTCCTAAGCAGAATTGAACTAGATATAGCCCGTGTGTGTAGGAAGCACAGTTCTTTTGTTCTGAGCAAGCTCACTGTTTTGGCCCTATAGGAAACACAGTAGAGTAGAAGAGTGCTCTTTTCTCAAAAGCAGAGTGTGTTTCTTGTAAGGCGAGCTAGCTTTTGTTTCCCAGTCCTAAATGGAGTTGAATTACATGCAGTTTCTGGTCCTACAAGCAAGAGTTGTTTTGTGGTAAGAAGAGTCACTATTGTGCTCCCTTTGCCATACACAGGGCAAATAGCACTCGCGTCTGTTCCCAGCAAGTACAGTGTATTGGACTGAAGAGGATCTACTCTTCTTGTCAGTTTCCTAAGCAGAGTTGAACTAGATATAGCCCGTGTGTGTAGGAAGTACACTTCTTTTGTTCTGAGAAAGCTCACTGTTCTGGCCCTATAGGAAACACAGTAGAGTAGAAGAGTGCTCTTTTCTCAAAAGCAGAGTGTGTTTGTTGTAAAGCCAGCTAGCGTTTGTTTCCCAGTCCTAAATGGAGTTGAATCCTATGCAGTTTCTGGTCCTACGAGCAAGAGTTGTTTTCTGGTAGGAAGAGTCACTATTGCGCTCCCATTGTCATACACAGGGAAAATAGCACTCGCGTCTGTTCCCAGCATGTACAGTGTATTGGACTGAAGATGATCTACTGTTCTTGTCAGTTTCCTAATTAGAGTTGAACTAGATATGGCCCGTGTGTGTAGGAAGCACAGTTCTTTTGTTCTGAGCAAGCTCACTCTTCTGGCCTATAGGAAACACAGTAGAGTAAAAGAGTGCTCTTTTCTCAAAAGCAGAGTGTGTTTCTTGTAAGGCAAGCTAGCGTTTGTTTCCCAGTCCAAAATGGAGTTGAATCACATGCAGTTTCTGGTCCTATGAGCAAGAGTTGTTTTCTGGTAAGAAGAGTCACTATTGTGCTCCCATTGCCATACTCAGTGCAAATAGCACTCGCGTCTGTTCCCAGCAAGTACAGTGTATTGGACTGAAGAGGAGCTACTGTTCTTGTCAGTTTCCTAAGCAGAGTTGAACTAGATATGGGCCGTGTGTGTAGGAAGCACAGTTCTTTTGTTCTGAGCAAGCTCACTGTTCTGGCCCTTTAGGAAACACAGTAGAGTAGAAGAGTGCTCTTTTCTCAAAAGCAGAGTGTGTTTCTTGAAAGGCGAGCTAGCGTTTGTTTCCCACTCCTAAATGGAGTTGAATCACATGCAGTTTCTGATCCTAGGAACAAGAGTTGTTTTCTGGTAAGAAGAGTCGCTATTGCGCTCGAATTGTCATACACAGGGCAAATAGCACTGGCTTCTGTTCCCAGCATGTACAGTGTATTGGACTGAAGAGGATCTACTGTTCTTGTCAGGTTCCTAAGCAGAGTTGAACTAGATCTGGCCGGTGTGTGTAGGAAGCACAGTTCATTTGTTCTGAGCAAGCTCACTGTTTTGGCCCTATAGGAAACACAGTAGAGTAGAAGAGTGCTCTTTTCTCAAAAGCAGAGTGTGTTTCTTGTAAGGCAAGCTAGCTTTTGTTTCCCAGTCCTAAATGTAGTTGAATCACATGCATTTTCTGGTCCTACAAGCAAGAGTTGTTTTCTAGTAAGAAGAGTCACTATTGTGCTCCCATTGCCATACACAGGGCAAATAGGACTCGCGTCTGTTCCCAGGATGTACAGTGTATTGGACTGAAGAGGATCTACTCTTCTTGTCAGGTTCCTAAGCAAAGTTGAACTAGATATGGCCCGTGTGTGTAGGAAGTACACTTCTTTTGTTCTGAGAAAGCTCACTGTTCTGGCCCTATAGGAAACACAGTAGAGTAGAAGAGTGCTCTTTTCTCAAAAGCAGAGTGTGTTTCTTGTAAAGCCAGCTAGCGTTTGTTTCCCAGTCCTAAATGGAGTTGAATCCTATGCAGTTTCTGGTGCTACGATCAAGAGTTGTTTTCTGGTAGGAAGAGTCACTATTGTGCTCCCATTGTCATACACAGGGCAAATAGCACTCGCGTCTGTTCCCAGCATGTACAGTGTATTGGACTGAAGATGATCTACTGTTCTTGTCAGTTTCCTAATTAGAGTTGAACTAGATATGGCCCGTGTGTGTAGGAAGCACAGTTCTTTTGTTCTGAGCAAGCTCACTCTTCTGGCCTATAGGAAACACAGTAGAGTAAAAGAGTGCTCTTTTCTCAAAAGCAGAGTGTGTTTCTTGTAAGGTAAGCTAGCGTTTGTTTCCCAGTACAAAATGGAGTTGCATCACATGCAGTTTCTGGTCCTACGAGCAAGAGTTGTTTTCTGGTAAGAAGAGTCACTATTGTGCTACCATTGCCATACTCAGTGCAAATAGCACTCGAGTCTGTTCCCAGCAAGTACAGTGTATTGGACTGAAGAGGAGCTACTGTTCTTGTCAGTTTCCTAAGCAGAGTTGAACTAGATATGGGCCGTGTGTGTAGGAAGCACAGTTCTTTTGTTCTGAGCAAGCTCACTGTTCTGGCCCTTTAGGAAACACAGTAGAGTAGAAGAGTGCTCTTTTCTCAAAAGTAGAATGTGTTTCTTGTAAGGCGAGCTAGCGTTTGTTTCCCAGTCCTAAATGGAGTTGAATCTCATGCAGTTTCTGGTCCTACGTACAAGAGTTGTTTTATGGTAAGAAGAGTCACTATTGCGCTCCCATTGTCATACACAGGGCAAATAGCACTGGCGTCTGTTCCCAGCATGTGCAGTGTATTGGACTGAAGAGGATCTACTGTTCTTGTCAGATTCCTAAGTAGAGTTGAACTAGATATGGCCTGTGTGTGTAAAAAGCACACTTCTTTTGTTCTGATCAAGCTCACTGCTCGGACCTCATAGTTAACACAGTAGAGTAGAAGAGTGCTCTTTTCTCAAAAGCAGAGTGTGTTTCTTGAAAGGCGAGCTAGCGTTTGTTTCCCACTCCTAAATGGAGTTGAATCACATGCAGTTTCTGATCCTAGGAACAAGAGTTGTTTTCTGGTAAGAAGAGTCGCTATTGCGCTCTAATTGTCATAAACAGTGCAAACAACACTCGCTACTGTTCTTTGCAAGTACAGTGTATTGGACAGAAGAGGAGCTACTGTTCTTGTCAGGTTCCTAGAGCAGAGTTGAACAAGATATGGCCCGTGTGTGTATAAAGCACAGTTCTTTTGTTCTGAGCAAGCTCACTGTTCGGACCCCATAGGAAACACCGTAGAGTAGAAGAGTGCTCTTTTCTCAAAAGCAGAGTGTATTTCATTAAGGCCAGCTAGCGTTTGTTTCCCAGTCCTAAATGGAGTTGAATCACATGTAGTTTCTGATCCTATGGGCAAGAATTTTTTTCTGGTATGAAGAGTCACTATTGCGCTCCCATTGTCATACACAGGGCAAATAGCACTGGCGTCTGTTCCCAGCATGTACAGTGTTATGGACTGAAGAGGATCTACTGTTCTTGTCAGTTTCCTAAGCAGAGTTGAACTAGATATGGCCCTTGTGTGTAGGAAGCACAGTTCTTTTGTTCTGAGCAAGCTCACTCTTCTGGCCTATAGGAAACAGAGTAGAGTAGAAGAGTGCTCTTTTCTCAAAAGCAGAGTGTGTTTTTTGTAAGGCGAGCTTTTGTTTGTTTCCCAGTCCTAAATGGAGTTGAATCACAGGCAGTTTCTTGTCCTACGAGCAAGAGTTGTTTTCTGGAAAGGAGAGTCACTATTGTGCTCCCTTTGCCGTACACAGTGCAAATAGCACTCGCGACTGTTCGCAGCAAGTACAGTGTATTGGACTGAAGAGGAGCTACTGCTCTTGTCAGTTTCCTAAGCAGAGTTGAACTAGATATGGACCGTGTGTGTAGGAAGCACAGTTCTTTTGTTCTGAGCAAGCTCACTGTTCTGGCCCTATAGGAAACACAGTAGAGTAGAAGAGTGCTCTTTTCTCTAAAGCAGAGTGTGTTTCTTGTAAGGCGAGCTAGCGTTTTTTTCCAAGTCCTAAATGGAGTTGAATCACATGGAGTTTCTAGTCCTACAAGCAAGAGTTGTTTTCTGGTAAGAAGAGTCACTATTGCGCTCCCATTGCCATACACAGGGCAAATAGCACTCGCGTTTGTTCCCAGCATGTACAGTGTATTGCACTGAAGAGGATCTACTGTTCTTGTCAGTTACCTATGCCAAGTTGGACTAGAAATGGCCCGTGAATGTAGGAAGCACAGTTCTTTTGTTCTGAGCAAGCTCATTGTTCGGACTCCATAGGAAACACAGTAGAATAGAAGAGTGCTCTTTTCTCAAAAGCAGAGTGTGTTTCTTGTAAGGCTAGCTAGTGTTTGTTTCCCAGTCAGAAACAGATTTGACTCTCATGAGTTTCTGGTCCTACGAGAAAGAGTTGTTTTCTGGTAAGAGGAGTCACTATTTCGCTCCCATTGCCATACACAGTGCAAATAGGACTCGCGTCTGAGACCTGCAAGTACAGTGTATTGGACTGAAGAGGAGCTACTGTTCTTGTCAGTTTTTTAAGCAGAGTTGAACTAGATATGGCCCGTTTGTGTAGGAAGCACAGTTCTTTTGTTCTGAGCAAGCTCACTGTTCTGGCCCCATAGGAAACAGTGTAGAATAGAAGAGTGCTCTTTTCTCAAAAGCAGAGTGTGTTTGTTTTAAAGCGAACTAGCATTTGTTTCCCAGTCCTAAATGGATTTGAATCACATGCAGTTTCTGGTCCTACAAGCAAGAGTTGTTTTCTGTTAAGGAAAGTCACTATTGTGCTCCTTTTGCCATGCACAGAGCAAATAGCACTCGTGTCTGTTCCCAGCAAGTACAGTGTATTGGACTGAAGAGGATCTACTGTTCTCGTCAGTTTCATCAGCAGAGTTGAAATAGATATGGGCCGTCTGTGTAGGAAGCACAGTTCTTTTGTTCTGAGCAAGCTCACTGTTTGGACCCCATAGGAAACACAGTAGAATAGAAGAGTGCTCTTTTCTCAAAACCAGAGTGTGTTTCTTGTAAGGCGAGCTAGCGTTTGTTTCCCAGTCCAAAATCGAGTTGAATCACATGCAGTTTCTGGTCCTAAGAGCAGGGGATGTTTTCTGGTAAGGAAAGTCACTATTGTGCTCCCTTTGCCATAAACAGTGCAAATAGCACTCGCGTCTGTTCCCAGCAAGTACAGTGTATTGGACTGAAGAGGATCTACTGTTCTCGTCAGTTTCCTAAGCAGAGTTGACCTAGATATGGCCCGTGTGTGTAGGAAGCACAGTTCTTTTGTTCTGAGCAAGCTCACTGTTCTGGCCCTATAGGAAACACAGAAGAATAGAACAGTGCTCTTTTTTCAGAAGCAGAGTGTGTTTCTCGTAAGGCGAGCTAGCGTTTGTTTCCCAGTCCTAAATGGAGTTGAATCACATGCAGTTTCTGGTCCTAGGAGCAAGAATTGTTTTCTGGTAAGAAGAGTAACTATTGCCCTCCCATTGTCATACACAGGGCAAATAGCACTGGCGTCTGTTGTCAGCATGTACAGTGTATTGGACTGAAGAGGATTTACTGTTCTTGTCAGTTTCCTAACCAGAGTTGAACTAGATATAGCCAATGTGTGTAGGAAGCACAGTTCTTTTGTTCTATGCAAGCTCACTCTTTTGCCCCTATAGGAAACACAGTACAGTAGAAGAGTGCTCTTTTTCAAAAGCAGACTGTGTTTCTTGTAAGGCGAGCTAGCTTTTGTTTCCCAGTCCTAAATGGAGTTGAATCACATGCAGTTTCTGGTCCTACGAGCAAGAGTTGTTTTCTGGTAAGGAAAGTCACTATTGTGCTCCTTTTGCCATACACAGTGAAAATAGCACTCGCATCTGTTCCCAGCATGTACAGTGTATTGCACTGAATAGGATCTACTGTTCTTATCAGTTACCTTTGCAGAGTTGAACTAGAAATGGCCCATGAATGTAGGAAGCACAGTTCTTTTGTTCTGAGCAAACTCATTGTTCGGACTCCATAGGAAACACAGTAGAATAGAAGAGTGCTCTTTTCTCAAAAGCAGAGTGTGTTTCTTGTAAGGCTAGCTAGTGTTTGTTTCCCAGTCAGAAACAGATTTGAATCTCATGAGTTTCTGGTCCTACGAGAAAGAGTTGTTTTCTGGTAAGAGGAGTCACTATTTCGCTCCCGTTGCCATACACAGTGCAAATAGGACTCGCGTCTGCGACCTGCAAGTACAGTGTATTTGACTGAAGAGGAGCTATGGTTCTTGTCAGTTTCCTAAGCAGAGTTGAACTAGATATGGCCCGTTTGTGTAGGAAGCACAGTTCTTTTGTTCTGAGCAAGCTCACTGTTCTGGCCCTATAGGAAACACAGAAGAGTAGAAGAGTCCTCTTTTTTCAGAAGCAGAGTGTGTTTCTTGTAAGGCGAGCTAGCGTTTGTTTCCCAGTCCTAAATGGAGTTGAATCACATGCAGTTTCTGGTCCTACGAGCAAGAGTTGTTTTCTGGTAAGAAGAGTCACTATTGTGCTACCATTGCCATACACAGTGCAAATAGCACTCGCGTCTGTTCCCAGCAAGTACAGTGTATTGGACTGAAGAGGAGCTACTATTCTTGCAGTTTCCTAAGCAGAGTTGAACTAGATATGGCCCGTGTGTGTAGGAAGCACAGTTCTTTTGTTCTGAGCAAGCTCACTGTTCTGGCCCTATAGGAAACACAGAAGAGTAGAAGAGTGCTCTTTTTTCAGAAGCAGAATGTGTTTCTTGTAAAGCGAGCTAGCGTTTGTTTCCGAGTCCTAAATGGAGTTAAATCACATGCAGTTTCTGGTCCTACGAGCAAGAGTTGTTTTATGGTAAGAAGAGTCACTATTGTGCTCCCATTGTCATACACAGGGCAAATAGCACTGGCGTCTTTTCCCAGCATGTAAAGTGTATTGGACTGAAGAGGATCTACTGTTCTTGTCAGGTTGCTAAGTAGAGTTGAACTAGATATTGCCCGTGTGTGTAGGAAGCACAGTTCTTTTGTTCTGAGCAAGCTCACTCTTCTGGCCTATAGAAAAGACAGTAGAGTAGAGAGTGCTCTTTTCTCAAAAGCAGAGTGTGTTTCTTGTAAGGCGAGCTTGTATTTGATTCCCAGTCCTAAATGGAGTTGAATCACATGAAGTTTCTGGTCTTCCGAGCAAGAGTTGTTTTCTGGAAAGGAAAGTCACTTTTGAGCTCCCTTTGCCATACACAGTGCAAATAGCACTCGCGTCTGTTCCCAGCAAGTACAGTGTATTGGACTGAAGAGGAGCTACTGTTCATGTCAGTTTCCTAAGAAGAGTTGAACTACATATGGCCCGTGTGTGTAGGAAGCACAGTTCTTTTGTTCTGAGCAAGCTCACTGTTCTGGCATTGTAGGAAACACAGAATAGTAGAAGAGTGCTCTTTTCTCAAAAGCAGAGTGTGTTTCTTGTAAGGCGAGCTTGCGTTTGTTTCCCAGTCCTAAATGGAGTTGATCACATGCAGTTTCTGGTCCTACGAGCAAGAGTTGTTTTCTGGTAAGAAGAGTCACTATTGTGCTACCATTGCCATACACAGTGCAAATAGCACTCGCGTCTGTTCCCAGCAAGTACAGTGTATTGGACAGAAGAAGAGCTACTGCTCTTGTCAGTTTCTTAAGCAGAGTTGAAGTAGATATGTCCCGTGTGTGTGAAGCACAGTTCTTTTGTTCTGAGCAAGCTCACTGTTCTGGCCCTATAGGAAACACAGTAGAGTAGAAGAGTGCTCTTTTCTCAAAAACAGAGTGTTTTTCTTGTAAGGTGAGCTAGCATTTGTTTCCCAGTCCTAAATGGAGTGGAATCACATGCAGTTTCTGGTCCTACGAGCAAGAGTTGTTTTCTGGTAAGAAGAGTCACTATTTCGCTCCCTTTGCCATACACAGTGCAAATAGCACTCGCGTCTGCTCCCAGCAAGTACAGTGTATTGGACTGAAGAGGAGCTATTGTTCTTGTCATTTTCCTAAGCAGAGTTGAACTAGATATAGCCCGTGTGTGTAGGAAGCACAGTTCTTTTGTTCTGAGCAAGCTCACTTATCTGGCCCTGTAGGAAACACAGTAGAGTAGAAGAGTGCTCTTTGCTCAAAAGCAGAGTGTGTTTCTTGTAAGGTGAGCTAGCGTTTGTTTCCCAGTCCAAAATGGAGTTGAATCACATGCAGTTTTTGGTCCTATGAGCAAGGGATGTTTTCTGGTAAGGAAAGTCACTATTGTGCTCCCTTTGCCATAAACAGTGCAAATAGCACTCGTGTCTGTCCCAGCAAGTACAGTGTATTGGACTGAAGAGGAGCTACTGTTCTTGTCAGTTTCCTAAGCAGAGTTGAACTAGATATGGCCCGTGTGTGTAAAAAGCACACTTCTTTTGTTCTGATCAAGCTCACTGCTCGGACCTCATAGTTAACACAGTAGAGTAGAAGAGTGCTCTTTTCTCAAAAGCAGAGTGTGTTTCTTGTAAGGCAAGCTAGCGTTTGTTTCCCAGTCCTACATGGAGTTGAATCACATGCAGTTTCTGATCCTAGGAGCAAGAGTTGTTTTCTGGTAAGAAGAGTCACTATTGCGCTCACCTTTTCATACACAGGGCAAATAGCACTGGCGTCTGTTCCCAGCATGTACAGTGTATTGGACTGAAGAGGATCTACTGTTCTTGTCAGATTCCTAAGCAGAGTTGAACTAGATATGGCCGGTGTGTGTAGGAAGCACAGTTCTTTTGTTCTGAGCAAGCTCACTGTTTTGGCCCTATATGAAACACAGTAGAATAGAAGAGTGCTCTCTTCTCAAAAGCAGAGTGTGTTTCTTATAAGGCGAGCTAGCTTTTGTTTCCCAGTCCTAAATGGAGTTGAATCACATGCAGTTTCTGGTCCTACAAGCAAGAGTTGTTTTCTAGTAAGAAGAGTCACTATTGTGCTCCCATTTCCATACACAGGGCAAATAGGACTCGCGTCTGTTCCCAGGATGTACAGTGTATTGGACTGAAGAGGATCTACTCTTCTTGTCAGTTTCCTAAGCAAAGTTGAACTAGATATGGCCCGTGTGTGTAGGAAGTACACTTCTTTGGTTATGAGCAAGCTCACTCTTCTGGCCCTATAGGAAACACAGTAGAGTAGAAGAGTGCTCTTTTCTCAAAAGCAGAATGTGTTTCTTGTAAGGTGAGCTAGCGTTTGTTTCCCAGTCCTAAATGGAGTTCAATCACATGCAGTTTCTGGTCCTACGAACAAGAGTTGTTTTATGGTAAGAAGAGTCACTATTGCGCTCCCATTGTCATACACAGGGCAAATAGCACTGGCGTCTGTTCCCAGCATGTACAGTGTATTGGACTGAAGAGGATCTACTGTTCTTGTCAGATTCCTAAGTAGAGTTGAACTAGATATGGCCCGTGTGTGTAAAAAGCACACTTCTTTTGTTCTGATCAAGCTCACTGCTCGGACCTCATAGTTAACACAGTAGAGTAGAAGAGTGCTCTTTTCTCAAAAGCAGAGTGTGTTTCTTGAAAGGCGAGCTAGCGTTTGTTTCCCACTCCTAAATGGAGTTGAATCACATGCAGTTTCTGATCCTAGGAACAAGAGTTGTTTTCTGGTAAGAAGAGTCGCTATTGCGCTCGAATTGTCATACACAGGGCAAATAGCACTGGCTTCTGTTCCCAGCATGTACAGTGTATTGGACTGAAGAGGATCTACTGTTCTTGTCAGTTTCCTAAGCAGAGTTGAACTAGATCTGGCCGGTGTGTGTAGGAAGCACAGTTCATTTGTTCTGAGCAAGCTCACTGTTTTGGCCCTATAGGAAACACAGTAGAGTAGAAGAGTGCTCTTTTCTCAAAAGCAGAGTGTGTTTCTTGTAAGGCAAGCTAGCTTTTGTTTCCCAGTCCTAAATGTAGTTGAATCACATGCATTTTCTGGTCCTACAAGCAAGAGTTGTTTTCTAGTAAGAAGAGTCACTATTGTGCTCCCATTGCCATACACAGGGCAAATAGGACTCGCGTCTGTTCCCAGGATGTACAGTGTATTGGACTGAAGGGGATCTACTCTTCTTGTCAGGTTCCTAAGCAAAGTTGAACTAGATATGGCCCGTGTGTGTAGGAAGTACACTTCTTTTGTTCTGAGAAAGCTCACTGTTCTGGCCCTATAGGAAACACAGTAGAGTAGAAGAGTGCTCTTTTCTCAAAAGCAGAGTGTGTTTGTTGTAAAGCCAGCTAGCGTTTGTTACCCAGTCCTAAATGGAGTTGAATCCTATGCAGTTTCTGGTGCTACGATCAAGAGTTGTTTTCTGGTAGGAAGAGTCACTATTGTGCTCCCATTGTCATACACAGTGCAAATAGCACTCGCGTCTGTTCCCAGCATGTACAGTGTATTGGACTGAAGATGATCTACTGTTCTTGTCAGTTTCCTAATTAGAGTTGAACTAGATATGGCCCGTGTGTGTAGGAAGCACAGTTCTTTTGTTCTGAGCAAGCTCACTCTTCTGGCCTATAGGAAACACAGTAGAGTAAATGAGTGCTCTTTTCTCAAAAGCAGAGTGTGTTTCTTGTAAGGTAAGCTAGCGTTTGTTTCCCAGTACAAAATGGAGTTGCATCACATGCAGTTTCTGGTCCTACGAGCCAGAGTTGTTTTCTGGTAAGAAGAGTCACTATTGTGCTACCATTGCCATACTCAGTGCAAATAGCACTCGCGTCTGTTCCCAGCAAGTACAGTGTATTGGACTGAAGAGGAGCTACTGTTCTTGTCAGTTTCCTAAGCAGAGTTGAACTAGATATGGGCCGTGTGTGTAGGAAGCACAGTTCTTTTGTTCTGAGCAAGCTCACTGTTCTGGCCCTTTAGGAAACACAGTAGAGTAGAAGAGTGCTCTTTTCTCAAAAGTAGAATGTGTTTCTTGTAAGGCGAGCTAGCGTTTGTTTCCCAGTCCTAAATGGAGTTGAATCTCATGCAGTTTCTGGTCCTACGTACAAGAGTTGTTTTATGGTAAGAAGAGTCACTATTGCGCTCCCATTGTCATACACAGGGCAAATAGCACTGGCGTCTGTTCCCAGCATGTGCAGTGTATTGGACTGAAGAGGATCTACTGTTCTTGTCAGATTCCTAAGTAGAGTTGAACTAGATATGGCCCGTGTGTGTAAAAAGCACACTTCTTTTGTTCTGATCAAGCTCACTGCTCGGACCTCATAGTTAACACAGTAGAGTAGAAGAGTGCTCTTTTCTCAAAAGCAGAGTGTGTTTCTTGAAAGGCGAGCTAGCGTTTGTTTCCCACTCCTAAATGGAGTTGAATCACATGCAGTTTCTGATCCTAGGAACAAGAGTTGTTTTCTGGTAAGAAGAGTCGCTATTGCGCTCTAATTGTCATAAACAGTGCAAACAACACTCGCTACTGTTCTTTGCAAGTACAGTGTATTGGACAGAAGAGGAGCTACTGTTCTTGTCAGGTTCCTAGAGCAGAGTTGAACAAGATATGGCCCGTGTGTGTATAAAGCACAGTTCTTTTGTTCTGAGCAAGCTCACTGTTCGGACCCAATAGGAAACACCGTAGAGTAGAAGAGTGCTCTTTTCTCAAAAGCAGAGTGTATTTCATTAAGGCCAGCTAGCGTTTGTTTCCCAGTCCTAAATGGAGTTGAATCACATGTAGTTTCTGATCCTATGGGCAAGAATTTTTTTCTGGTAAGAAGAGTCACTATTGCGCTCCCATTGTCATACACAGGGCAAATAGCACTGGCGTCTGTTCCCAGCATGTACAGTGTTATGGACTGAAGAGGATCTACTGTTCTTGTCAGTTTCCTAAGCAGAGTTGAACTAGATATGGCCCTTGTGTGTAGGAAGCACAGTTCTTTTGTTCTGAGCAAGCTCACTCTTCTGGCCTATAGGAAACACAGTAGAGTAGAAGAGTGCTCTTTTCTCAAAAGCAGAGTGTGTTTTTTGTAAGGCGAGCTTTTGTTTGTTTCCCAGTCCTAAATGGAGTTGAATCACATGCAGTTTCTTGTCCTACGAGCAAGAGTTGTTTTCTGGAAAGGAGAGTCACTATTGTGCTCCCTTTGCCGTACACAGTGCAAATAGCACTCGCGACTGTTCCCTGCAAGTACAGTGTATTGGACTGAAGAGGAGCTACTGCTCTTGTCAGTTTCCTAAGCAGAGTTGAACTAGATATGGACCGTGTGTGTAGGAAGCACAGTTCTTTTGTTCTGAGCAAGCTCACTGTTCTGGCCCTATAGGAAACACAGTAGAGTAGAAGAGTGCTCTTTTCACTAAAGCAGAGTGTGTTTCTTGTACGGCGAGCTAGCGTTTTTTTCCAAGTCCTAAATGGAGTTGAATCACATGGAGTTTATAGTCCTACAAGCAAGAGTTGTTTTCTGTTAAGTAGAGTCACTATTGCGCTCCCATTGCCATACACAGGGCAAATAGCACTCGCGTTTGTTCCCAGCATGTACAGTGTATTGCACTGAAGAGGATCTACTGTTCTTGTCAGTTACCTATGCCAAGTTGGACTAGAAATGGCCCGTGAATGTAGGAAGCACAGTTCTTTTGTTCTGAGCAAGCTCATTGTTCGGACTCCATAGGAAACACAGCTTAATAGATGAGTGCTCTTTTCTCAAAAGCAGAGTGTGTTTCTTGTAAGGCTAGCTAGTGTTTGTTTCCCAGTCAGAAACAGATTTGACTCTCATGAGTTTCTGGTCCTACGAGAAAGAGTTGTTTTCTGGTAAGAGGAGTCACTATTTCGCTCCCATTGCCATACACAGTGCAAATAGGACTCGCGTCTGAGACCTGCAAGTACAGTGTATTGGACTGAAGAGGAGCTACTGTTCTTGTCAGTTTTTTAAGCAGAGTTGAACTAGATATGGCCCGTTTGTGTAGGAAGCACAGTTCTTTTGTTCTGAGCAAGCTCACTGTTCTGGCCCCATAGGAAACAGTGTAGAATAGAAGAGTGCTCTTTTCTCAAAAGCAGAGTGTGTTTGTTTTAAAGCGAACTAGCATTTGTTTCCCAGTCCTAAATGGATTTGAATCACATGCAGTTTCTGGTCCTACAAGCAAGAGTTGTTTTCTGGTAAGGAAAGTCACTATTGTGCTCCTTTTGCCATGCACAGAGCAAATAGCACTCGTGTCTGTTCCCAGCAAGTACAGTGTATTGGACTGAAGAGGATCTACTGTTCTTGTCAGTTTCATCAGCAGAGTTGAACTAGATATGGGCCGTGTGTGTAGGAAGCACAGTTCTTTTGTTCTGAGCAAGCTCACTGTTTGGACCCCATAGGAAACACAGTAGAATAGAAGAGTGCTCTTTTCTCAAAACCAGAGTGTGTTTCTTGTAAGGCGAGCTAGCGTTTGTTTCTCAGTCCAAAATCGAGTTGAATCACATGCAGTTTCTGGTCCTAAGAGCAGGGGATGTTTCTGGTAAGGAAAGTCACTATTGTGCTCCCTTTGCCATAAACAGTGCAAATAACACTCGCGTCTGTTCCCAGCAAGTACAGTGTATTGGACTGAAGAGGAGCTACTATTCTTGCAGTTTCCTAAGCAGAGTTGAACTAGATATGGCACGTGTGTGTAGGAAGCACAGTTCTTTTGTTCTGAGCAAGCTCACTGTTCTGGCCCTATAGGAAACACAGAAGAGTAGAAGAGTGCTCTTTTTTCAGAAGCAGAATGTGTTTCTTGTAAAGCGAGCTAGCGTTTGTTTCCGAGTCCTAAATGGAGTTAAATCACATGCAGTTTCTGGTCCTACGAGCAAGAGTTGTTTTATGGTAAGAAGAGTCACTATTGCGCTCCCATTGTCATACACAGGGCAAATAGCACTGGCGTCTTTTCCCAGCATGTAAAGTGAATTGGACTGAAGAGGATCTACTGTTCTTGTCAGGTTGCTAAGTAGAATTGAACTAGATATTGCCCGTGTGTGTAGGAAGCACAGTTCTTTTGTTCTGAGCAAGCTCACTCTTCTGGCCTATAGGAAAGAAAGTAGAGTAGAGAGTGCTCTCTTCTCAAAAGCAGAGTGTGTTTCTTGTAAGGCGAGCTTGCATTTGATTCCCAGTCCTAAATGGAGTTGAATCACATGCAGTTTCTGGTCCTCCGAGCAAGAGTTGTTTTCTGGAAAGGAAAGTCACTTTTGAGCTCCCTTTGCCATACACAGTGCAAATAGCACTGGCGTCTGTTCCCAGCAAGTACAGTGTATTGGACTGAAGAGGAGCTACTGTTCTTGTCAGTTTCCTAAGAAGAGTTGAACTACATATGGCCCGTTTGTGTAGGAAGCACAGTTCTTTTGTTCTGAGCAAGCTCACTGTTCTGGCATTGTAGGAAACACAGAATAGTAGAAGAGTGCTCTTTTCTCAAAAGCAGAGTGTGTTTCTTGTAAGGCGAGCTTGCGTTTGTTTCCCAGTCCTAAATGGAGTTGAATCACATGCAGTTTCTGGTCCTATGAGCAAGAGTTGTTTTCTGGTAAGAAGAGTCACTATTGTGCTACCATTGCCATACACAGTGCAAATAGCACTCGCGTCTGTTCCCAGCAAGTACAGTGTATTGGACAGAAGAGGAGCTAATGTTCTTGTCAGTTTCTTAAGCAGAGTTGAAGTAGATATGTCCCGTGTGTGTGAAGCACAGTTCTTTTGTTCTGAGCAAGCTTACTGTTCTGGCCCTATAGGAAACACAGTAGAGTAGAAGAGTGCTCTTTTCTCAAAAACAGAGTGTTTTTCTTGTAAGGTGAGCTAGCGTTTGTTTCCCAGTCCTAAATGTAGTTGAATCACATACAGTTTCTGTGCTATGAGCAAGAGTTGTTTTCTGTAAAGGAAAGTCACTATTGTGCTCCCTTTGCCATACACAGTGCAAATAGCACTCGCGTCTGTTCCCAGCAAGTACAGTGTATTGGACTGAAGAGGAGCTACTGCACTTGTCAGTTTCCTAAGCAGAGTTGAACTAGATATGGCCCGTGTGTTTAGGAAGCACAGTTCTTTTGTTCTGAACAAGCTCACTGTTCTGGCACTATAGGAAACAAAGTAGAGTAGAAGAGTGCTCTTTTCTCAAAAGCAGAATATGTTTCTCCTAAGGCGAGCTAGCGTTTCTTTCCAAGTCCTAAATGGAGTTTAATCACATGCAGTTTCTGGTCCTACAATCAAGAGTTGTTTTCTGGTAAGAAGAGTCACTAATGCACTCCCATTGCCATACACAGGGTAAATAGCACTCGCATCTGTTCCCAGCATGTACAGTGTTTTGGACTGAAGAGGATCTACTGTTCTTGGCAGTTTCCTAAGCAGAGTTGAACTAGATATGGCCCGTGTGTATAGGAAGCACATTTCTTTGTTCTGAGCAAGCTCACTGTTCGGAACCCATAGTAAACACAGTAGAGTATAAGAGTGCTCTTTTCTCAGAAGCAGAGTGTGTTTCTTGTGTGGCTGGCTAGTGTGTGTTTTGCAGTCAGAAAAGGAGTTGAATCTCATGCTGTTTCCAGTCCTACGAGCAAGAGTTGTTTTCTGGTAAGAGGAGTCTCTATTGCGATCCCATTGCCATACGCAGTGCAAATAGGACTCGCGTCTGCTACCTGCAAGGACAGTGTATTGGACTGAAGTGGAGCTACTGTTCTTGTCAGTTTCCTAAGCAGAGTTGAACTAGATATGGCCCGTGTGTGTAGGAAGCACAGTTCTTTTGTTCAGAGCAAGCTCACTGTTCTGGCCCTATAGGAAACACAGTAGAGTAGAAGAGTGCTCTTTTCTCAAAAGCAGAGTGTGTTTGTTGTAAGGCGAACTAGCGTTTGTTTCCCAGTCCTAAATGGAGTTGAATCACATGCGCTTTCTGGTCCTACGAGCAAGAGTTGTTTTCTGGTAAGGAAAGTCACTCTTGTGCTCCTTTTGCCATACACAGTGAAAATAGCACTCGCGTCTGTTCCCAGCAAGTACAGTGTATTGGACAGAAGAGGATCTTCTGTTCTTGTCAGTTTCCTGAGCAGAGTTGAACTAGATATGGCCTGTGTGTGTAGGAAGCACAGTTCTTTTGTTCTGAGCAAGCTCACTGTTCTTGCCCTATAGGAAACACAGTAGAGTAGAAGAGTGCTCTTTTCTCAAAAGCAGAGTGTGTTTCTTCGAAGGCGAGCTAGCGTTTGTTTCCAAGTCCTAAAGGAGTTGAATCACATGCAGTTTCTGGTCCTACAAGCAAGAGTTGTTTTCTGGTAAGGAGAGTCACTATTGCGCTCCCATTGCAATACACAGGGCAAATAGCACTCGCGTCTGTTCCCAGCAAGTACAGTGTATTAGACTGAAGAGGAGCTACTGATCTTGTCAGTTTCCTGAGCAGAGTTGAACTAGATATGGCCCGTGTGTTTTTGAAGCACAAATCTTGTGTTCTGAGCAAGCTCACTCTTCGGGCACTATAGAAAATACAGAAGAGTAGAAGAGTGTTCTTTTCTCAAAAGCAGAGCGTGTTTCTTGTAAGGTGAGCTAGTGTTTGTTTCCCAGTCCATAATGGAGTTGAATCACATGCAGTTTCTGGTCGTGCGAGCAAGAGTTGTTTTCTGGTAAGTAGAGTCACTATTTTGCTCCCATTGCCATACGCAGTGCAAATAGCACTCGTGTCTGTTCCCAGCAAGTACATTGTATTGGACTGAAGAGGAGCTACTGCACTTGTCAGTTTCCTAAGCAGAGTTGAACTAGATATGGCCTGTGTGTGTAGGAAGCACAGTTCTTTTGTTCTGAGCAAGTTCACTGTTCTGGCACTATAGGAAACACAGTAGAGTAGAAGAGTGCTCTTTTCTCAAAAGCAGAGTATGTTTCTCCTAAGGCGAGCTAGCGTTTCTTTCCCAGTCCTAAATGGAGTTGAATCACATGCAGTTTCTGGTCCTACAAACAAGAGTTGTTTTCTGCTAAGAAGAGTCACTATTGCGCTCCCATTGCCTTACACAGGGCAAATAGCACTCGCATCTGTTCCCAGCATGTACAGTGTATTGGACTGAAGAGGATCTACTGTTCTTGTCAGTTTTCTAAGCAGAGTTGAACTACATATGGCCCGTGTGTGTAGGAAGCACATTTCTTTGTTCTGAGCAAGCTCACTGTTCGGACGCCACAGGAAACACAGTAAAGTATAAGAATGCTCTTTTCTCAAAAGCAGAGTGTATTTCATGTACGGCTGGCTAGTGTGTGTTTTGCAGTCAGAAACGGAGTTGAATCTCATGCTGTTTCAGGTCCTACGAGCAAGAGTTGTTTTCTGGTAAGAGGAGTCACTATTGCGCTCCCATTGCCATACACAGTGCAAATGGGACTCGCGTCTGCTACCTGCAAGTACAGTGTATTGGACTGAAGAGGAGCTACTGTTCTTGTCAGTTTCCTAAGCAGAGTTGAACTAGATATGGCCCGTTTGTGTAGGAAGCACAGTTCTTTTGTTCAGAGCATGCTCACTGTTCTGGCCCTATAGGAAACACAGTAGAGTAGAAGAGTGCTCTTTTCTCAAAAGCAGAGTGTGTTTGTTGTAAGGCGAACTAGCGTTTGTTTCCCAGTCCTAAATTTAGTTGAATCACATGCAGTTTCTGGTCCTACGAGCAAGAGTTGTTTTCTGGTAAGGAAAGTCACTACTGTGCTCCTTTTGCCATACACAGTGCAAAAAGCACTCGTGTCTGTTCCCAGCAAGTACAGTGTATTGGACTGAAGTGGAGCTACTGTTCTTGTCAGTTTCCTAAGCAGAGTTGAACTAGATATGGCCCGTGTGTGTAGGAAGCACAGTTCTTTAGGTCTGAGCAAGCTCACAGTTCTGGCCCTATAGGAAACACAGAAGAGTAGAAGAGTGCTCTTTTCTCAAAAGCAGAGTGTGTTTCTTCTAAGGCGAGCTAGCGTTTTTTTCCAAGTCCTAAATGGAGTTGAATCACATGCGGTTTCTGGTCCTACGATCAAGAGTTGTTTTCTGGTAAGAAGAGTCACTATGTGCTACCATTGCCATACACAGTGCAAAGAGCACTCACGTCTGTTCCCAGCAAGTTCACTGTATTGGACAGAATAGGAGCTACTGTTCTTGTCAGTTTCCTAAGCAGAGTTGAACTAGATATGGCCCGTGTGTGTGAAGCACAGTTCTTTTGTTCTGAACAAGCTCAAATTTCAGACCCCATAGGAAACACAGTAGAGTAGAAGAGTGCTCTTTTCTCAAAAGCAGAGTGTGTTTCTTGTAAGGCTAGCTAGTGTTTGTTTCCCAGTCAGAAACGAAGTTGAATCACATGCAGTTTCCGATCCTAGGAGCAAGAGTTGTTTTCTGGTAAGAAGAGTCACTATTGCGCTCCCACTGTCATACACAGGGCAAATAGCAGTGGCGTCTGTTCCCAGCATGTACAGTGTACTGGACTGAAGATGATCTACTGTTCTTGTCAGTTTCCTAAGGAGAGTTGAACTAGATATGGCCGGTGTGTGTAGGAAGCACAGATCTTTTGTTCTGAGCAAGCTCACTGTTCGGACCCCATAGGAAACACAGTAGAATAGAAGAGTGCTCTTTTCTCAAAAGCAAAGTGTGTTTCTTGTAAGGCGAGCTAGCGTTTGTTTTTCAGTCCAAAATGGAGTTGAATCACATGCAGTTTCTGGTCCTACGAGCAAGGGATGTTTTCTGGTAAGGAAAGTCACTATTGTGCTCCCTTTGCCATAAACAGTGCAAATAGCACTCCCGTATGTTCCAGCAAGTACAGTGTATTGGACTGAAGAGGATCTCCTGTTCTTGTAAGTTTCCTAAGCAGAGTTGAACTAGATATGGCCCGTGTGTGTGAAGCACAGTTCTTTTGTTCTGAGCAAGCTCAATTTTCGGACCCCATAGTAAACACAGTAGAGTAGAAGAGTGCTCTTTTCTCAAAAGCAGAGTGTGTTTCTTGTAAAGTGAGCTAGCGTTTGTTTCCCAGTCCTAAATGGAGTTGAATCACATGCAGTTTCTGATCCTAGGAACAAGAGTTGTTTTCTGGTAAGAAGAGTCGCTATTGCGCTCGAATTGTCATACACAGGGCAAATAGCACTGGGTTCTGTTCCCAGCATGTACAGTGTATTGGACTGAAGAGGATCTACTGTTCTTGTCAGTTTCCTAAGCAGAGTTGAACTAGATCTGGCCGGTGTGTGTAGGAAGCACAGTTCATTTGTTCTGAGCAAGCTCACTGTTTTGGCCCTATAGGAAACACAGTAGAGTAGAAGAGTGCTCTTTTCTCAAAAGCAGAGTGTGTTTCTTGTAAGGCAAGCTAGCGTTTGTTTCCCAGTCCTAAATGGAGTTCAATCACATGCAGTTTCTGGTCCTACGAACAAGAGTTGTTTTATGGTAAGAGGAGTCACTATTGCGCTCCCATTGTCATACACAGGGCAAATAGCACTGGCGTCTGTTCCCAGCATGTACCGTGTATTGGACTGAAGAGGATCTACTGTTCTTGTCAGATTCCTAAGTAGAGTTGAACTAGATATGGCCCGTGTGTGTAAAAAGCACACTTCTTTTGTTCTGATCAAGCTCACTGCTCGGACCTCATAGTTAACACAGTAGAGTAGAAGAGTGCTCTTTTCTCAAAAGCAGAGTGTGTTTCTTCTAAGGCGAGCTAGCGTTTGTTTCCCACTCCTAAATGGAGTTGAATCACATGCAGTTTCTAATCCTAGGAACAAGAGTTGTTTTCTGGTAAGAAGAGTCACTATTGCGCTCCAATTGTCATACACAGGGCAAATAGCACTGGCTTCTGTTCCCAGCATGTCTAGTGTATTGGACTGAAGAGGATCTACTGTTCTTGTCAGTTTCCTAAGCAGAGTTGAACTAGATATGGCCCGTGTGTGTAGGAAGCACAGTTCTTTTGTTCTGAGCATGCTCACTGTTCGGACACCATAGTTAACACAGTAGAGTAGAAGAGTGGTCTTTTCTGAAAAGCAGAGTGTATCTCTTGTAAGGCGAGCTAGCGTTTGTTTCCCAGTCCTAAATGGAGTTGAATCACATGCAGTTTCTGGTCCTACGAGCAAGAGTTGTTTTCTAGTAAGAAGAGTCACTATTGTGCTCCCATTGTGATACACAGGGCAAATAGGACTCGTGTCTGTTCCCAGGATGTACAGTGTATTGGACTGAAGAGGATCTACTGCTCTTGTCAGTTTCCTAAGCAAAGTTGAACTAGATATGGCCCGTGTGTGTAGGAAGTACACTTCTTTTGTTCTGAGCAAGCTCACTGTTCTGGCCCTATAGGAAACACAGTAGAGTAGAAGAGTGCTCTTTTCTCAAAAGCAGAATGTGTTTCTTGTAAGGCAAGCTAGCGTTTGTTTCCCAGTCCTAAATGGAGTTGAATCACATGCAGTTTCTGGTCCTACAAGCAAGAGTTGTTTTGTGGTAAGAAGAGTCACTATTGTGCCCCCTTTGCCATACACAGGGCAAATAGCACTCACGTCTGTTCCCAGCAAGTACAGTGTATTGGACTGAAGAGGATCTACTATTCTTGTCAGTTTCCTAAGCAGAGTTGAACTAGATATGGCCCGTGTGTGTAGGAAGCACAGTTCTTTTGTTCTGAGCAAGCTCACTGTTCAGACACCATAGGAAACACAGTAGAGTAGAAGAGTGCTCTTTTCTCAAAAGCAGAATGTGTTTCTTGTAAGGCGAGCTAGCGTTTGTTTCCCAGTCCTAAATGGAGTTGAATCACATGCAGTTTCTGGTCCTACGAGCAAGAGTTGTTTTATGGTAAGAAGAGTCACTATTGTGCTCCCATTGTCATACACAGGGCAAATAGCACTGGCGTCTGTTCCCAGCATGTACAGTGTATTGGACTGAAGAGGATCTACTGTTCTTGTCAGATTCCTAAGTAGAGTTGAACTAGATATGGCCCGTGTGTGTAGGAAGCACAGTTCTTTTGTTCTGAGCAAGCTCACTGTTCGGACCCCATAGGAAACAAAGTAGAATAGAAGAGTGCTCTTTTCTCAAGGACAGAGTGTGTTTCTTGTAAAGCGAGCTAGCGTTTGTTTCCAAGTCCTAAATGGAGTTGAATCTCATGCAGTTTCTGGTCCTACGAGCAAGAGTTGTTTTCTGGTAAGAAGAGTCACTATTGTGCTCCCTTTGTCATACACAGGGCAAATAGCACTGGCGTCTGTTCCCAGCATGTACAGTGTATTGGACTGAAGAGGATCTACTATTCTTGTCAGTTTCCTAAGCAGAATTGAACTAGATATAGCCCGTGTGTAGGAAGCACAGTTCTTTTGTTCTGAGCAAGCTCACTGTTTTGGCCCTATAGGAAACACAGTAGAGTAGAAGAGTGCTCTTTTCTCAAAAGCAGAGTGTGTTTCTTGTAAGTCGTGCTAGCTTTTGTTTCCCAGTCCTAAATGGAGTTGAATCACATGCAGTTTCTGGTCCTACAAGCAAGAGTTGTTTTGTGGTAAGAAGAGTCACTATTGTGCTCCCTTTGACATACACAGGGCAAATAGCACTCGCGTCTGTTCCCAGCAAGTACAGTGTATTGGACTGAAGAGGATCTACTCTTCTTGTCAGTTTCCTAAGCAGAGTTGAACTAGATAAGGCCCGTGTGTAGGAAGCACAGTTCTTTTGTTCTGAGCAAGCTCACTGTTCAGACACCATAGGAAACACAGTAGAATAGAAGAGTGCTCTTTTCTCAAAAGCAGAGTGTGTTTCTTGTAAGGCGAGCTAGCATTTGTTTTCCAGTCCAAAATCGAGTTGAATCACATGCAATTTCTAGTCCTACGAGCAAGAGATGTATTCTGGTAAGGAAAGTCACTATTGTGCTCCCTTTGCCATAAACAGTGCAAATAGCACTCACGTCTGTTCCCAGCAAGTACAGTGTATTGGACTGAAGAGGAGATACAGTTCTCGTCAGTTTCCTAAGCAGAGTTGAACTAGATATGGCTCGTGTGTGTAGGAAGCCCAGTTCTTTTGTTCTGAGCAAGCTCACTGTTCTGGCCTTATAGGAAACACTGAAGAGTAGAAGAGTGCTCTTCTCTCAGAAGCAGAGTGTGTTTCTTGTAAGTCGAGTTAGCGTTTGTTTCCCAGTCCTAAATGGAGTTGAATCTCATGCAGTTTCTGGTCCTACGAGCAAGAGTTGTTTTCTGGTAAGAAGAGTCACTATTTTGCTCCCTTTGCCATACACAGTGCAAATAGCACTCACGTCTGCTCCCAGCAAGGACAGTGTATTGGACTGAAGAGGATCTACTGTTCTTGTCAGTTTCCTAAGCAGAGTTGAACTAGATATAGCCCGTGTGTGTAGGAAGCACAGCTCTTTTGTTCTCAGCAAGCTCACATATCTGGCCCTATAGGAAACACAGTAGAGTAGAAGAGTGCTCTTTTCTCAAAAGCAGAGTGTGTTTCTTGTAAGGCGAGCTAGCTTTTGTTTCCCAGTCCTAAATGTAGTTGAATCACATGCATTTTCTGGTCCTACAAGCAAGAGTTGTTTTCTAGTAAGAAGAGTCACTATTGTGCTCCCATTGCCATACACAGGGCAAATAGGACTCGCGTCTGTTCCCAGGATGTACAGTGTATTGGACTGAAGAGGATCTACTCTTCTTGTCAGGTTCCTAAGCAAAGTTGAACTAGATATGGCCCGTGTGTGTAGGAAGTACACTTCTTTTGTTCTGAGAAAGCTCACCGTTCTGGCCCTATAGGAAACACAGTAGAGTAGAAGAGTGCTCTTTTCTCAAAAGCAGAGTGTGTTTCTTGTAAAGCCAGCTAGCGTTTGTTTCCCAGTCCTAAATGGAGTTGAATCCTATGCAGTTTCTGGTCCTATGAGCAAGAGTTGTTTTCTGGTAGGAAGAGTCACTATTGCGCTCCAATTGTCATACACAGGGCAAATAGCACTCGCGTCTGTTCCCAGCATGTACCGTGTATTGGACTGAAGAGGATCTACTGTTCTTGTCAGATTCCTAAGTAGAGTTGAACTAGATATGGCCCGTGTGTGTAAAAAGCACACTTCTTTTGTTCTGATCAAGCTCACTGCTCGGACCTCATAGTTAACACAGTAGAGTAGAAGAGTGCTCTTTTCTCAAAAGCAGAGTGTGTTTCTTGAAAGGCGAGCTAGCGTTTGTTTCCCACTCCTAAATGGAGTTGAATCACATGCAGTTTCTGATCCTAGGAACAAGAGTTGTTTTCTGGTAAGAAGAGTCGCTATTGCGCTCGAATTGTCATACACAGGGCAAATAGCACTGGCTTCTGTTCCCAGCATGTACAGTGTATTGGACTGAAGAGGATCTACTGTTCTTGTCAGTTTCCTAAGCAGAGTTGAACTAGATCTGGCCGGTGTGTGTAGGAAGCACAGTTCATTTGTTCTGAGCAAGCTCACTGTTTTGGCCCTATAGGAAACACAGTAGAGTAGAAGAGTGCTCTTTTCTCAAAAGCAGAGTGTGTTTCTTGTAAGGCAAGCTAGCGTTTGTTTCCCAGTCCTAAATGGAGTTCAATCACATGCAGTTTCTGGTGCTACGAACAAGAGTTGTTTTATGGTAAGAGGAGTCACTATTGCGCTCCCATTGTCATACACAGGGCAAATAGCACTGGCGTCTGTTCCCAGCATGTACCGTGTATTGGACTGAAGAGGATCTACTGTTCTTGTCAGATTCCTAAGTAGAGTTGAACTAGATATGGCCCGTGTGTGTAAAAAGCACACTTCTTTTGTTCTGATCAAGCTCACTGCTCGGACCTCATAGTTAACACAGTAGAGTAGAAGAGTGCTCTTTTCTCAAAAGCAGAGTGTGTTTCTTCTAAGGCGAGCTAGCGTTTGTTTCCCACTCCTAAATGGAGTTGAATCACATGCAGTTTCTAATCCTAGGAACAAGAGTTTTTTTCTGGTAAGAAGAGTCACTATTGCGCTCCAATTGTCATACACAGGGCAAATAGCACTGGCTTCTGTTCCCAGCATGTACAGTGTATTGGACTGAAGAGGATCTACTGTTCTTGTCAGTTTCCTAAGCAGAGTTGAACTAGATATGGCCCGTGTGTGTAGGAAGCACAGTTCTTTTGTTCTGAGCATGCTCACTGTTCGGACACCATAGTTAACACAGTAGAGTAGAAGAGTGGTCTTTTCTGAAAAGCAGAGTGTATCTCTTGTAAGGCGAGCTAGCGTTTGTTTCCCAGTTCTAAATGGAGTTGAATCACATGCAGTTTCTGGTCCTACGAGCAAGAGTTGTTTTCTAGTAAGAAGAGTCACTATTGTGCTCCCATTGTGATACACAGGGCAAATAGGACTCGTGTCTGTTCCCAGGATGTACAGTGTATTGGACTGAAGAGGATCTACTGCTCTTGTCAGTTTCCTAAGCAAAGTTGAACTAGATATGGCCCGTGTGTGTAGGAAGTACACTTCTTTTGTTCTGAGCAAGCTCACTGTTCTGGCCCTTTAGGAAACCCAGTAGAGTAGAAGAGTGCTCTTTTCTCAAAAGCAGAATGTGTTTCTTGTAAGGCGAGCTAGTGTTTGTTTCCCAGTCCTAAATGGAGTTCAATCACATGCAGTTTCTGGTCCTATGAACAAGAGTTGTTTTATGGTAAGAAGAGTCACTATTGCGCTCCCATTGTCATACACAGGGCAAATAGCACTGGCGTCTGTTCCCAGCATGTACCGTGTATTGGACTGAAGAGGATCTACTGTTCTTGTCAGATTCCTAAGTAGAGTTGAACTAGATATGGCCCGTGTGTGTAAAAAGCACACTTCTTTTGTTCTGATCAAGCTCACTGCTCGGACCTCATAGTTAACACAGTAGAGTAGAAGAGTGCTCTTTTCTCAAAAGCAGAGTGTGTTTCTTGAAAGGCGAGCTAGCGTTTGTTTCCCACTCCTAAATGGAGTTGAATCACATGCAGTTTCTGATCCTAGGAACAAGAGTTGTTTTCTGGTAAGAAGAGTCGCTATTGCGCTCGAATTGTCATACACAGGGCAAATAGCACTGGCTTCTGTTCCCAGCATGTACAGTGTATTGGACTGAAGAGGATCTACTGTTCTTGTCAGTTTCCTAAGCAGAGTTGAACTAGATCTGGCCGGTGTGTGTAGGAAGCACAGTTCATTTGTTCTGAGCAAGCTCACTGTTTTGGCCCTATAGGAAACACAGTAGAGTAGAAGAGTGCTCTTTTCTCAAAAGCAGAGTGTGTTTCTTGTAAGGCAAGCTAGCGTTTGTTTCCCAGTCCTAAATGGAGTTCAATCACATGCAGTTTCTGGTCCTACGAACAAGAGTTGTTTTATGGTAAGAGGAGTCACTATTGCGCTCCCATTGTCATACACAGGGCAAATAGCACTGGCGTCTGTTCCCAGCATGTACCGTGTATTGGACTGAAGAGGATCTACTGTTCTTGTCAGATTCCTAAGTAGAGTTGAACTAGATATGGCCCGTGTGTGTAAAAAGCACACTTCTTTTGTTCTGATCAAGCTCACTGCTCGGACCTCATAGTTAACACAGTAGAGTAGAAGAGTGCTCTTTTCTCAAAAGCAGAGTGTGTTTCTTCTAAGGCGAGCTAGCGTTTGTTTCCCACTCCTAAATGGAGTTGAATCACATGCAGTTTCTAATCCTAGGAACAAGAGTTGTTTTCTGGTAAGAAGAGTCACTATTGCGCTCCAATTGTCATACACAGGGCAAATAGCACTGGCTTCTGTTCCCAGCATGTCTAGTGTATTGGACTGAAGAGGATCTACTGTTCTTGTCAGTTTCCTAAGCAGAGTTGAACTAGATATGGCCCGTGTGTGTAGGAAGCACAGTTCTTTTGTTCTGAGCATGCTCACTGTTCGGACACCATAGTTAACACAGTAGAGTAGAAGAGTGGTCTTTTCTGAAAAGCAGAGTGTATCTCTTGTAAGGCGAGCTAGCGTTTGTTTCCCAGTCCTAAATGGAGTTGAATCACATGCAGTTTCTGGTCCTACGAGCAAGAGTTGTTTTCTAGTAAGAAGAGTCACTATTGTGCTCCCATTGTGATACACAGGGCAAATAGGACTCGTGTCTGTTCCCAGGATGTACAGTGTATTGGACTGAAGAGGATCTACTGCTCTTGTCAGTTTCCTAAGCAAAGTTGAACTAGATATGGCCCGTGTGTGTAGGAAGTACACTTCTTTTGTTCTGAGCAAGCTCACTGTTCTGGCCCTATAGGAAACACAGTAGAGTAGAAGAGTGCTCTTTTCTCAAAAGCAGAATGTGTTTCTTGTAAGGCAAGCTAGCGTTTGTTTCCCAGTCCTAAATGGAGTTGAATCACATGCAGTTTCTGGTCCTACAAGCAAGAGTTGTTTTGTGGTAAGAAGAGTCACTATTGTGCCCCCTTTGCCATACACAGGGCAAATAGCACTCACGTCTGTTCCCAGCAAGTACAGTGTATTGGACTGAAGAGGATCTACTATTCTTGTCAGTTTCCTAAGCAGAGTTGAACTAGATATGGCCCGTGTGTGTAGGAAGCACAGTTCTTTTGTTCTGAGCAAGCTCACTGTTCAGACACCATAGGAAACACAGTAGAGTAGAAGAGTGCTCTTTTCTCAAAAGCAGAATGTGTTTCTTGTAAGGCGAGCTAGCGTTTGTTTCCCAGTCCTAAATGGAGTTGAATCACATGCAGTTTCTGGTCCTACGAGCAAGAGTTGTTTTATGGTAAGAAGAGTCACTATTGTGCTCCCATTGTCATACACAGGGCAAATAGCACTGGCGTCTGTTCCCAGCATGTACAGTGTATTGGACTGAAGAGGATCTACTGTTCTTGTCAGATTCCTAAGTAGAGTTGAACTAGATATGGCCCGTGTGTGTAGGAAGCACAGTTCTTTTGTTCTGAGCAAGCTCACTGTTCGGACCCCATAGGAAACAAAGTAGAATAGAAGAGTGCTCTTTTCTCAAGGACAGAGTGTGTTTCTTGTAAAGCGAGCTAGCGTTTGTTTCCAAGTCCTAAATGGAGTTGAATCTCATGCAGTTTCTGGTCCTACGAGCAAGAGTTGTTTTCTGGTAAGAAGAGTCACTATTGTGCTCCCTTTGTCATACACAGGGCAAATAGCACTGGCGTCTGTTCCCAGCATGTACAGTGTATTGGACTGAAGAGGATCTACTATTCTTGTCAGTTTCCTAAGCAGAATTGAACTAGATATAGCCCGTGTGTAGGAAGCACAGTTCTTTTGTTCTGAGCAAGCTCACTGTTTTGGCCCTATAGGAAACACAGTAGAGTAGAAGAGTGCTCTTTTCTCAAAAGCAGAGTGTGTTTCTTGTAAGTCGTGCTAGCTTTTGTTTCCCAGTCCTAAATGGAGTTGAATCACATGCAGTTTCTGGTCCTACAAGCAAGAGTTGTTTTGTGGTAAGAAGAGTCACTATTGTGCTCCCTTTGACATACACAGGGCAAATAGCACTCGCGTCTGTTCCCAGCAAGTACAGTGTATTGGACTGAAGAGGATCTACTCTTCTTGTCAGTTTCCTAAGCAGAGTTGAACTAGATAAGGCCCGTGTGTAGGAAGCACAGTTCTTTTGTTCTGAGCAAGCTCACTGTTCAGACACCATAGGAAACACAGTAGAATAGAAGAGTGCTCTTTTCTCAAAAGCAGAGTGTGTTTCTTGTAAGGCGAGCTAGCATTTGTTTTCCAGTCCAAAATCGAGTTGAATCACATGCAATTTCTAGTCCTACGAGCAAGAGATGTATTCTGGTAAGGAAAGTCACTATTGTGCTCCCTTTGCCATAAACAGTGCAAATAGCACTCACGTCTGTTCCCAGCAAGTACAGTGTATTGGACTGAAGAGGAGATACAGTTCTCGTCAGTTTCCTAAGCAGAGTTGAACTAGATATGGCTCGTGTGTGTAGGAAGCCCAGTTCTTTTGTTCTGAGCAAGCTCACTGTTCTGGCCTTATAGGAAACACTGAAGAGTAGAAGAGTGCTCTTCTCTCAGAAGCAGAGTGTGTTTCTTGTAAGTCGAGTTAGCGTTTGTTTCCCAGTCCTAAATGGAGTTGAATCTCATGCAGTTTCTGGTCCTACGAGCAAGAGTTGTTTTCTGGTAAGAAGAGTCACTATTTTGCTCCCTTTGCCATACACAGTGCAAATAGCACTCACGTCTGCTCCCAGCAAGGACAGTGTATTGGACTGAAGAGGATCTACTGTTCTTGTCAGTTTCCTAAGCAGAGTTGAACTAGATATAGCCCGTGTGTGTAGGAAGCACAGCTCTTTTGTTCTCAGCAAGCTCACATATCTGGCCCTATAGGAAACACAGTAGAGTAGAAGAGTGCTCTTTTCTCAAAAGCAGAGTGTGTTTCTTGTAAGGCGAGCTAGCTTTTGTTTCCCAGTCCTAAATGTAGTTGAATCACATGCATTTTCTGGTCCTACAAGCAAGAGTTGTTTTCTAGTAAGAAGAGTCACTATTGTGCTCCCATTGCCATACACAGGGCAAATAGGACTCGCGTCTGTTCCCAGGATGTACAGTGTATTGGACTGAAGAGGATCTACTCTTCTTGTCAGGTTCCTAAGCAAAGTTGAACTAGATATGGCCCGTGTGTGTAGGAAGTACACTTCTTTTGTTCTGAGAAAGCTCACCGTTCTGGCCCTATAGGAAACACAGTAGAGTAGAAGAGTGCTCTTTTCTCAAAAGCAGAGTGTGTTTCTTGTAAAGCCAGCTAGCGTTTGTTTCCCAGTCCTAAATGGAGTTGAATCCTATGCAGTTTCTGGTCCTATGAGCAAGAGTTGTTTTCTGGTAGGAAGAGTCACTATTGCGCTCCAATTGTCATACACAGGGCAAATAGCACTCGCGTCTGTTCCCAGCATGTACAGTGTATTGGACTGAAGATGATCTACTGTTCTTGTCAGTTTCCTAATTAGAGTTGAACTAGATATGGCCCGTGTGTGTAGGAAGCACAGTTTTTTGTTCTGAGCAAGCTCACTCTTCTGGCCTATAGGAAACACAGTAGAGTAAAAGAGTGCTCTTTTCTCAAAAGCAGAGTGTGTTTCTTGTAAGGCAAGCTAGCGTCTGTTTCCCAGTCCAAAATGGAGTTGAATCACATGCAGTTTCTGTTCCTACGAGCAAGAGTTGTTTTCTGGTAAGAAGAGTCACTATTGTGCTACCATTGCCATACTCAGTGCAAATAGCACTCGCGTCTGTTCCCAGCAAGTACAGTGTATTGGACTGAAGAGGAGCTACTGTTCTTGTCAGTTTCCTAAGCAGAGTTGAACTAGATATGGGCCGTGTGTGTAGGAAGCACAGTTCTTTTGTTCTGAGCAAGCTCACTGTTCTGGCCCTTTAGGAAACCCAGTAGAGTAGAAGAGTGCTCTTTTCTCAAAAGCAGAATGTGTTTCTTGTAAGGCGAGCTAGTGTTTGTTTCCCAGTCCTAAATGGAGTTCAATCACATGCAGTTTCTGGTCCTATGAACAAGAGTTGTTTTATGGTAAGAAGAGTCACTATTGCGCTCCCATTGTCATACACAGGGCAAATAGCACTGGCGTCTGTTCCCAGCATGTACCGTGTATTGGACTGAAGAGGATCTACTGTTCTTGTCAGATTCCTAAGTAGAGTTGAACTAGATATGGCCCGTGTGTGTAAAAAGCACACTTCTTTTGTTCTGATCAAGCTCACTGCTCGGACCTCATAGTTAACACAGTAGAGTAGAAGAGTGCTCTTTTCTCAAAAGCAGAGTGTGTTTCTTGAAAGGCGAGCTAGCGTTTGTTTCCCACTCCTAAATGGAGTTGAATCACATGCAGTTTCTGATCCTAGGAACAAGAGTTGTTTTCTGGTAAGAAGAGTCGCTATTGCGCTCGAATTGTCATACACAGGGCAAATAGCACTGGGTTCTGTTCCCAGCATGTACAGTGTATTGGACTGAAGAGGATCTACTGTTCTTGTCAGTTTCCTAAGCAGAGTTGAACTAGATCTGGCCGGTGTGTGTAGGAAGCACAGTTCATTTGTTCTGAGCAAGCTCACTGTTTTGGCCCTATAGGAAACACAGTAGAGTAGAAGAGTGCTCTTTTCTCAAAAGCAGAGTGTGTTTCTTGTAAGGCAAGCTAGCGTTTGTTTCCCAGTCCTAAATGGAGTTCAATCACATGAAGTTTCTGGTCCTACGAACAAGAGTTGTTTTATGGTAAGAGGAGTCACTATTGCGCTCCCATTGTCATACACAGGGCAAATAGCACTGGCGTCTGTTCCCAGCATGTACCGTGTATTGGACTGAGGAGGATCTACTGTTCTTGTTAGATTCCTAAGTAGAGTTGAACTAGATATGGCCCGTGTGTGTAAAAAGCACACTTCTTTTGTTCTGATCAAGCTCACTGCTCGGACCTCATAGTTAACACAGTAGAGTAGAAGAGTGCTCTTTTCTCAAAAGCAGAGTGTGTTTCTTGAAAGGCGAGCTAGCGTTTGTTTCCCACTCCTAAATGGAGTTGAATCACATGCAGTTTCTGATCATAGGAACAAGAGTTGTTTTCTGGTAAGAAGAGTCGCTATTGCGCTCGAATTGTCATACACAGGGCAAATAGCACTGGCTTCTGTTCCCAGCATGTACAGTGTATTGGACTGAAGAGGATCTACTGTTCTTGTCAGTTTCCTAAGCAGAGTTGAACTAGATATGGCCGGTGTGTGTAGGAAGCACAGTTCATTTGTTCTGAGCAAGCTCACTGTTTTGGCCCTATAGGAAACACAGTAGAGTAGAAGAGTGCTCTTTTCTCAAAAGCAGAGTGTGTTTCTTGTAAGGCAAGCTAGCTTTTGTTTCCCAGTCCTAAATGTAGTTGAATCACATGCATTTTCTGGTCCTACAAGCAAGAGTTGTTTTCTAGTAAGAAGAGTCACTATTGTGCTCCCATTGCCATACACAGGGCAAATAGGACTCGCGTCTGTTCCCAGGAAGTACAGTGTATTGGACTGAAGAGGATCTACTCTTCTTGTCAGGTTCCTAAGCAAAGTTGAACTAGATATGGCCCGTGTGTGTAGGAAGTACACTTCTTTTGTTCTGAGAAAGCTCACTGTTCTGGCCCTATAGAAAACACAGTAGAGTAGAAGAGTGCTCTTTTCTCAAAAGCAGAGTGTGTTTCTTGTAAAGCCAGCTAGCGTTTGTTTCCAAGTCCTAATTGGAGTTGAATCTCACGCAGTTTCAGGTCCTACGAGCAAGAGTTGTTTTCTGGTAAGAAGAGTCACTATTGTGCTCCCTTTGTCATACACAGGGCAAATAGCACTGGCGTCTGTTCCCAGCATGTACAGTGTATTGGACTGAAGAGGATCTACTGTTCTTGTCAGTTTCCTAAGCAGAATTGAACTAGATATAGCCCGTGTGTAGGAAGCACAGTTCTTTTGTTCTGAGCAAGCTCACTGTTTTGGCCCTACAGGAAACACAGTAGAGTAGAAGAGTACTCTTTTCTCAAAAGCAGAGTGTGATTCTTGTAAGGCGAGCTAGCTTTTGTTTCCCAGTCCTAAATGGAGTTGAATCACATGCAGTTTCGGGTCCTACAAGCAAGAGTTGTTTTCTGGTAAGAAGAGTCACTATTGCGCTCCCACTGTCATACACAGGGCAAGTAGCAGTGGCGTCTGTTCCCAGCATGTACAGTGTACTGGACTGAAGATGATCTACTGTTCTTGTCAGTTTCCTAAGCAGAGTTGAAATAGATATGGCCTGTGTGTGTAGGAAGCACAGATCTTTTGTTCTGAGCAAGCTCACTGTTCGGACCCCATAGGAAACACAGTAGAATAGAAGAGTGCTCTTTTCTGAAAAGAAAAGTGTGTTTCTTGTAAGGCGAGCTAGCGTTTGTTTTTCAGTCCAAAATGGAGTTGAATCACATGCAGTTTCTGGTCCTACGAGCAAGGGATGTTTTCTGGTAAGGAAAGTCACTATTGTGCTCCCTTTGCCATAAACAGTGCAAATAGCACTCACGTATGTTCCAGCAAGTACAGTGTATTGGACTGAAGAGGAGCTACTGTTCTTGTCAGTTTCCTAAGCAGAGTTGAACTACATATGGCCCGTGTGTGTAGGAAGCACAGTTCTTTTATTCTGAGCAAGCTGACTGTTCTGGTCCTACAGGAAATACAGAAGAGTAGAAGAGTGCTCTTTTCTCAGAAGCAGAGTGTTTTTCTTGTAAGGCGAGCTAGCGTTTGTTTCCCAGTCTTAAATGGAGTTGAATCACATGCAGTTTCTGGTCCTACGAGCAAGAGATGTTTACTGGTAAGAAGAGTCACTGTTGTGCTACCATTTCCATACACAGTGCAAATAGCACTCGCGTCTGTTCCCAGCAAGTACAGTGTATTGGACAGAAGAGGAGCTACTGTTCTTGTCAGTTTCCTAAGCAGAGTTGAACTAGATATGGCCGGTGTGTGAAGCACAGTTCTTTTGTTCTGAGCAAGCTCAATTTTCGGACCCCATAATAAACACAGTAGAGTAGAAGAGTGCTCTTTTCTCAAAAGCAGAGTGTGTTTCTTGTAAAGTGAGCTAGCGTTTGTTTCCGAGTCCTAAATGGAGTTGAATCACATGCAGTTTCTGATCCTAAGATCAAGAAGTGTTTTCTGATAAGAAGAGTCACTATTGTGCTCCAATTGTCATATACAGGGCAAATAGCACTGGCGTCTGTTCCCAGCATGTACAGTGTATTGGAATTAAGAGGATCTACTGTTCTTGTCAGTTTCCTAAGCAGAATTGAACTAGATATAGCCCGTGTGTTTAGGAAGCACAGTTCTTTTGTTCTGAGCAAGCTCACTCTTTTGGCACTATAGGAAACACAGTAGAGTAGAAGAGTGCTCTTTTCTCAAAAGCAGAGTGTGTTTCTTGTAAAGCGAGCTAGCTTTTGTTTCCCAGTCCTAAATGGAGTTTAATCACATGCAGTTTCTGGTCCTACAATCAAGAGTTGTTTTGTGGTAAGAAGAGTCACTATTGTGCTCCCTTTGCCATACAAGGGCAAAAAGCACTCGCGTCTGTTCGCAGCAACTACAGTGTGTTGGACTGAAGAGGAGCTACTGTTCTTGTGAGTTTCCTAAGCAGAGTTGAACTAGATATGTCCCGTGTGTGTAGGAAGCACAGTTCTTTAGTTCTGAGCAAGCTCACTGTACGGACCCCATAGGAAACACAGTAGAATAGAAGAGTGCTCTTTTCTCAAAAGCAGAGTGTGTTTCTTGTAAGGAAAGCTAGCGTTTGTTTCCCAGTCCAAAATGGAGTTGAATCACATGCAGTTTCTGGTCCTACGAGCAAGGGATGTATTCTGGTAAGGAAAGTCACTATTGTGCTCAATTTGCCATAAACAGTGCAAATAGCACTCACGTCTGTTCCCAGCAAGTACAGAGTATTGGACTGAAGAGGATCTACAGTTCTCGTCAGTTTCCTAAGCAGAGTTGTACTAGATATGGCTCGTGTGTGTAGGAAGCACAGTTCTTTTGTTCTGAGCAAGCTCACTGTTCTGGCCCTATAGGAAACACAGTAGAGTAGAAGAGTGCTCTTTGCTCAAATGCAGAGTGTGTTTCTTGTAAGGTGAGCTAGCGTTTGTTACCCAGTCCTAAATGGAGTTGAATCACATGCAGTTTTTGGTCCTACGAGCAAGGGATGTTTTCTGGTAAGGAAAGTCACTATTGTGCTCCCTTTGCCATAAACAGTGCAAATAGCACTCGCGTCTGTTCTCAGCAAGTACAGTGTATTGGACTGAAGAGGATCTACTGTTCTTGTCAGTTTCCTAAGCAGATTTGAACTAGATATGGCCCGTGTGTGTAAAAAGCACACTTCTTTGTTCTGATCAAGCTCACTGCTCGGACCTCATAGTTAACACAGTAGAGTAGAAGAGTGTTCTTTTCTCAAAAGCAGAGTGTGTTTCTTCTAAGGCGAGCTAGCGTTTGTTTCCCACTCCTAAATGGAGTTGAATCACATGCAGTTTCTAATCCTAGGAACAAGAGTTGTTTTCTGGTAAGAAGAGTCACTATTGCGCTCCAATTGTCATACACAGGGCAAATAGCACTGGCTTCTGTTCCCAGCATGTACAGTGTATTGGACTGAAGAGGATCTACTGTTCTTGTCAGTTTCCTAAGCAGAGTTGAACTAGATATGGCCCGTGTGTGTAGGAAGCACAGTTCTTTTGTTCTGAGCATGCTCACTGTTCGGACACCATAGTTAACACAGTAGAGTAGAAGAGTGGTCTTTTCTGAAAAGCAGAGTGTATCTCTTGTAAGGCGAGCTAGCGTTTGTTTCCCAGTCCTAAATGGAGTTGAATCACATGCAGTTTCTGGTCCTACGAGCAAGAGTTGTTTTCTAGTAAGAAGAGTCACTTTTGTGCTCCCATTGTCATACACAGGGCAAATAACACTGGCGTCTGTTCCCAGCATGTACAGTGTATTGGACTGAAGAGGATCTACTGTCCTTGTCAGATTCCTAAGTAGAGTTGAACTAGATATGGCCCGTGTGTGTAGGAAGCACAGTTCTTTTGTTCTGAGCAAGCTCACTGTTCGGACCCCATAGGAAACAAAGTAGAAAAGAAGAGTGCTCTTTTCTCAAGGACAGAGTGTGTATCTTGTAAAGCGAGCTAGCGTTTGTTTCCAAGTCCTAAATGGAGTTGAATCTCATGCAGTTTCTGGTCCTACGAGCAAGAGTTGTTTTCTGGTAAGAAGAGTCACTATTGTGCTCCCTTTGTCATACACAGGGCAAATAGCACTGGCGTCTGTTCCCAGCATGTACAGTGTATTGGACTGAAGAGGATCTACTGTTCTTGTCAGTTTCCTAAGCAGAATTGAACTAGATATAGCCCGTGTGTAGGAAGCACAGTTCTTTTGTTTTGAGCAAGCTCACTGTTTTGGCCCTATAGGAAACACAGTAGAGTAGAAGAGTGCTCTTTTCTCAAAAGCAGAGTGTGTTTCTTGTAAGTCGTGCTAGCTTTTGTTTCCCAGTCCTAAATGGAGTTGAATCACATGCAGTTTCTGGTCCTACAAGCAAGAGTTGTTTTGTGGTAAGAAGAGTCACTATTGTGCTCCCTTTGATATACACAGGGCAAATAGCACTCGCGTCTGTTCCCAGCAAGTACAGTGTATTGGACTGAAGAGGATCTACTCTTCTTGTCAGTTTCCTAAGCAGAGTTGAACTAGATAAGGCCCGTGTGTAGGAAGCACAGTTCTTTTGTTCTGAGCAAGCTCACTGTTCAGACACCATAGGAAACACAGTAGAATAGAAGAGTGCTCTTTTCTCAAAAGCAGAGTGTGTTTCTTGTAAGGCGAGCTAGCATTTGTTTTCCAGTCCAAAATCGAGTTGAATCACATGCAATTTCTGGTCCTACGAGCAAGAGATGTATTCTGGTAAGGGGAGTCACTATTGTGCTCCCTTTGCCATAAACAGTGCAAATAGCACTCACGTCTGTTCCCAGCAAGTACAGTGTATTGGACTGAAGAGGAGATACAGTTCTCGTCAGTTTCCTAAGCAGAGTTGAACTAGATATGGCTCGTGTGTGTAGGAAGCCCAGTTCTTTTGTTCTGAGCAATCTCACTGTTCTGGCCCTATAGGAAACACAGAAGAGTAGAAGAGTGCTCTTTTCTCAGAAGCAGAGTGTGTTTCTTGTAAGTCGAGTTAGCGTTTGTTTCCCAGTCCTAAATGGAGTTGAATCTCATGCAGTTTCTAGTCCTACGAGCAAGAGTTGTTTTCTGGTAAGAAGAGTCACTATTTAGCTCCCTTTGCCATACACAGTGCAAATAGCACTCACGTCTGCTCCCAGCAAGGACAGTGTATTGGACTGAAGAGGAGCTACTGTTCTTGTCAGTTTCCTAAGCAGAGTTGAACTAGATATAGCCCGTGTGTGTAGGAAGCACAGTTCTTTTGTTCTGAGCAGGCTCACATATCTGGCTCTATAGGATACACAGTAGAATAGAAGAGTGCTCTTTTCTCAAAAGCAGAGTGTGTTTCTTGTAAGACAAGCTAGCTTTTGTTTCCCAGTCCTAAATGGAGTTGAATCACATGCATTTTCTGGTCCTACAAGCAAGAGTTGTTTTCTAGTAAGAAGAGTCACTATTGTGCTCCCATTGCCATACACAGGGCAAACAGGACTCGCGTCTGTTCCCAGCATGTACAGTGTATTGGACTGAAGATGATCTACTGTTCTTGTCAGTTTCCTAATTAGAGTTGAACTAGATATGGCCCGTGTGTGTAGGAAGCACAGTTTTTTGTTCTGAGCAAGCTCACTCTTCTGGCCTATAGGAAACACAGTAGAGTAAAAGAGTGCTATTTTCTCAAAAGCAGAGTGTGTTTCTTGTAAGGCGAGCTAGCGTTTGTTTCCCAGTCCTACATGGAGTTGAATCACATGCAGTTTCTGATCCTAGGAGCAAGAGTTGTTTTCTGGTAAGAAGAGTCACTATTGCGCTCACCTTTTCATACACAGGGCAAATAGCACTGGCGTCTGTTCCCAGCATGTACAGTGTATTGGACTGAAGAGGATCTACTGTTCTTGTCAGATTCCTAAGCAGAGTTGAACTAGATATGGCCCGTGTTTGTAAAAAGCACACTTCTTTTGTTCTGATCAAGCTCACTGCTCGGACCTCATAGTTAACACAGTAGAGTAGAAGAGTGCTCTTTTCTCAAAAGCAGAGTGTGTTTCTTGAAAGGCGAGCTAGCGTTTGTTTCCCACTCCTAAATGGAGTTGAATCACATGCAGTTTCTGATCCTAGGAACAAGAGTTGTTTTCTGGTAAGAAGAGTCGCTATTGCGCTCGAATTGTCATACACAGGGCAAATAGCACTGGCTTCTGTTCCCAGCATATACAGTGTATTGGACTGAAGAGGATCTACTGTTCTTGTCAGTTTCCTAAGCAGAGTTGAACTAGATCTGGCCGGTGTGTGTAGGAAGCACAGTTCATTTGTTCTGAGCAAGCTCACTGTTTTGGCCCTATAGGAAACACAGTAGAGTAGAAGAGTGCTCTTTTCTCAAAAGCAGAGTGTGTTTCTTGTAAGGCAAGCTAGCTTTTGTTTCCCAGTCCTAAATGGAGTTGAATCACATGCATTTTCTGGTCCTACAAGCAAGAGTTGTTTTCTAGTAAGAAGAGTCACTATTGTGCTCCCACTGCCATACACAGGGCAAATAGGACTCGCGTCTGTTCCCAGGATGTACAGTGTATTGGACTGAAGAGGATCTACTCTTCTTGTCAGGTTCCTAAGCAAAGTTGAACTAGATATGGCCCGTGTGTGTAGGAAGTACACTTCTTTTGTTCTGAGAAAGCTCACTGTTCTGGCCCTATAGGAAACACAGTAGAGTAGAAGAGTGCTCTTTTCTCAAAAGCAGAGTGTGTTTCTTGTAAAGCCAGCTAGCGTTTGTTTCCCAGTCCTAAATGGAGTTGAATCCTATGCAGTTTCTGGTCCTACGAGCAAGAGTTGTTTTCTGGTAGGAAGAGTCACTATTGCGCTCCAATTGTCATACACAGGGCAAATAGCACTCGCGTCTGTTCCCAGCATGTACAGTGTATTGGACTGAAGATGATCTACTGTTCTTGTCAGTTTCCTAATTAGAGTTGAACTAGATATGGCCCGTGTGTGTAGGAAGCCCAGTTTTTTGTTCTGAGCAAGCTCACTCTTCTGGCCTATAGGAAACACAGTAGAGTAAAAGAGTGCTCTTTTCTCAAAAGCAGAGTGTGTTTGTTGTAAGGCAAGCTAGCGTTTGTTTCCCAGTCCAAAATGGAGTTGAATCACATGCAGTTTCTGGTCCTACGAACAAGAGTTGTTTTCTGGTAAGAAGAGTCACTATTGTGCTACCATTGCCATACTCAGTGCAAATAGCACTCGCGTCTGTTCCCAGCAAGTACAGTGTATTGGACTGAAAAGGAGCTACTGTTCTTGTCAGTTTCCTAAGCAGAGTTGAACTAGATATGGGCCGTGTGTGGAGCAAGCACAGTCTTTTGTTCTGCGCAAGCTCACTGTTCTGGCCCTTTAGGAAACACAGTAGAGTAGAAGAGTGCTCTTTTCTCAAAAGCAGAATGTGTTTCTTGTAAGGCGAGCTAGCGTTTGTTTCCCAGTCCTAAATGGAGTTCAATCACATGCAGTTTCTGGTCCTACAAACAAGAGTTGTTTTATGGTAAGAAGAGTCACTATTGCGCTCTCATTGTCATACACAGGGCAAATAGCACTGGCGTCTGTTCCCAGCATGTACCGTGTATTGGACTGAAGAGGATCTACTGTTCTTGTCAGATTGCTAAGTAGAGTTGAACTAGATATGGCCCGTGTGTGTAAAAAGCACACTTCTTTTGTTCTGATCAAGCTCACTGCTCGGACCTCATAGTTATCACAGTAGAGTAGAAGAGTGCTCTTTTCTCAAAAGCAGAGTGTGTTTCTTGAAAGGCGAGCTAGCGTTTGTTTCCCAGTCCAAAATGGAGTTGAATCACATGCAGTTTCTGGTCCTACGAACAAGAGTTGTTTTCTGGTAAGAAGAGTCACTATTGTGCTCCCATTGCCATACACAGGGCAAATAGGATTCGCGTCTGTTCCCAGGATGTACAGTGTATTGGACTGAAGAGGATCTACTCTTCTTGTCAGGTTCCTAAGCAAAGTTGAACTAGATATGGCCCGTGAGTGTAGGAAGTACACTTCTTTTGTTCTGAGAAAGCTCACTGTTTTGGCCCTATAGGAAACACAGTAGAGTAGAAGAGTGCTCTTTTCTCAAAAACAGAGTGTGTTTCTTGTAAGGCGAGCTAGCTTTTGTTTCCCAGTCCTAAATGGAGTTGAATCACATGCAGTTTCTGGTCCTACAAGCAAGAGTTGTTTTGTGGTAAGAAGAGTCACTATTGTGCTCCCTTTGCCATACACGGGGCATATCACTCGCGTCTGTTCCCAGCAAGTACAGTGTATTGGACTGAAGAGGATCTACTCTTCTTGTCAGTTTCCTAAGCAGAGTTGAACCAGATAAGGCCCGTGTGTAGGAAGCACAGTTCTTTTGTTCTGAGCAAGTTCACTGTTCAGACACCATTGGAAACACAGTAGAATACAAGAGTGCTCTTTTCTCAAAAGCAGAGTGTGTTTCTTGTAAGGCGAGCTAGCATTTGTTTTCCAGTCCAAAATCGAGTTGAATCACATGCAATTTCTGGTCCTACGAGCAAGAGATGTATTCTGGTAAGGAAAGTCACTATTGTGCTCCCTTTGCCATAAATAGTGCAAATAGCACTCACGTCTGTTCCCAGCAAGTACAGTGTATTGGACTGAAGAGGAGATACAGTTCTCGTCAGTTTACTAAGCAGAGTTGAACTAGATATGGCTCGTGTGTGTAGGAAGCCCAGTTCTTTTGTTCTGAGCAAGCTCACTGTTCTGGCCCTATAGGAAACACAGAAGAGTAGAAGAGTGCTCTTTTCTAAGAAGCAGAGTGTGTTTCTTGTAAGTCGAGTTAGCGTTTGTTTCCAAGTCCTAAATGGAGTGGAATCACATGCAGTTTCTGGTCCTACGAGCAAGAGTTGTTTTCTGGTAAGAAGTGTCACTATTTGTCTCCCTTTGCCATACACAGTGCAAATAGCACTCGCGTCTGCTCCCAGCAAGGACAGTGTATTGGACTGAAGAGGAGCTACTGTTCTTGTCAGTTTCCTAAGCAGAGTTGAACTAGATATAGCCTGTGTGTGTAGGAAGCACAGTTCTTTTGTTCTGAGCAAGCTCACTTATCTGGCCCTATAGGAAACACAGTAGAGTAGAAGAGTGCTCTTTGCTCAAAAGCAGAGTGTGTTTCTTGTAAGGTGAGCTAGCGTTTGTTTCCCAGTCCAAAATGGAGTTGAATCACATGCAGATTTTGGTCCTACGAGCAAGGGATGTTTTCTGGTAAGGAAAGTCACTATTGTGCTCCCTTTGCCATAAACAGTGCAAATAGCACTCGTGTCTGTCCCAGCAAGTACAGTGTATTGGACTGAAGAGGAGCTACTGTTCTTGTCAGTTTCCTAAGCAGAGTTGAACTAGATATGGCCCGTGTGTGTAAAAAGCACACTTCTTTTGTTCTGATCAAGCTCACTGCTCGGACCTCATAGTTAACACAGTAGAGTAGAAGAGTGCTCTTTTCTCAAAAGCAGAGTGTGTTTCTTGTAAGGCGAGCTAGCGTTTGTTTCCCAGTCCTACATGGAGTTGAATCACATGCAGTTTCTGATCCTAGGAGCAAGAGTTGTTTTCTGGTAAGAAGAGTCACTATTGCACTCACCTTTTCCCACACAGGGCAAATAGCACTGGCGTCTGTTCCCAGCATGTACAGTGTATTGGACTGAAGAGGATCTACTGTTCTTGTCAGATTCCTAAGCAGAGTTGAACTAGATATGGCCGGTGTGTGTAGGAAGCACAGTTCTTTTGTTCTGAGCAAGCTCACTGTTTTGGCCCTATAGGAAACACAGTAGAATAGAAGAGTGCTCTCTTCTCAAAAGTAGAGTGTGTTTCTTATAAGGCGAGCTAGCTTTTGTTTCCCAGTCCTAAATGGAGTTGAATCACATGCAGTTTCTGGTCCTACAAGCAAGAGTTGTTTTCTAGTAAGAAGAGTCACTATTGTGCTCCCATTGCCATACACAGGGCAAATAGGACTCGCGTCTGTTCCCAGGATGTACAGTGTATTGGACTGAAGAGGATCTACTGTTCTTGTCAGTTTCCTAAGCAAAGTTGAACTAGATATGGCCCGTGTGTGTAGGAAGTACACTTCTTTTGTTATGAGCAAGCTCACTCTTCTGGCCCTATAGGAAACACAGCAGAGTAGAAGAGTGCTCTTTTCTCAAAAGCAGAATGTGTTTCTTGTAAGGCGAGCTAGCGTTTGTTTCCCAGTCCTAAATGGAGTTCAATCACATGCAGTTTCTGGTCCTACGAACAAGAGTTGTTTTATGGTAAGAAGAGTCACTATTGCGCTCCCATTGTCATACACAGGGCAAATAGCACTGGCCTCTGTTCCCAGCATGTACAGTGTATTGGACTGAAGAGGATCTACTGTTCTTGTCAGATTCCTAAGTAGAGTTGAACTAGATATGGCCCGTGTGTGTAAAAAGCACACTTCTTTTGTTCTGATCAAGCTCACTGCTCGGACCTCATAGTTAACACAGTAGAGTAGAAGAGTGCTCTTTTCTCAAAAGCAGAGTGTGTTCCTTGAAAGGCGAGCTAGCGTTTGTTTCCCACTCCTAAATGGAGTTGAATCACATGCAGTTTCTGATCCTAGGAACAAGAGTTGTTTTCTGGTAAGAAGAGTCGCTATTGCGCTCGAATTGTCATACACAGGGCAAATAGCACTGGCTTCTGTTCCCAGCATGTACAGTGTATTGGACTGAAGAGGATCTACTGTTCTTGTCAGTTTCCTAAGCAGAGTTGAACTAGATCTGGCCGGTGTGTGTAGGAAGCACAGTTCATTTGTTCTGAGCAAGCTCACTGTTTTGGCCCTATAGGAAACACAGTAGAGTAGAAGAGTGCTCTTTTCTCAAAAGCAGAGTGTGTTTCTTGTAAGGCAAGCTAGCTTTTGTTTCCCAGTCCTAAATGTAGTTGAATCACATGCATTTTCTGGTCCTACAAGCAAGAGTTGTTTTCTAATAAGAAGAGTCACTATTGTGCTCCCATTGCCATCACAGGGCAAATAGGACTCGCGTCTGTTCCCAGGATGTACAGTGTATTGGACTGAAGAGGATCTACTCTGCTTGTCAGGTTCCTAAGCAAAGTTGAACTAGATATGGCCCGTGTGTGTAGGAAGTACACTTCTTTTGTTCTGAGAAAGCTCACTGTTCTGGCGCTATAGGAAACACAGTAGAGTAGAAGTGTGCTCTTTTCTCAAAAGCAGAGTGTGTTTCTTGTAAAGCCAGCTAGCGTTTGTTTCCTAGTCCTAAATGGAGTAGAATCACATGCAGTTTCTGGTCCTACAAGCAAGAGTTGTTTTCAGGTAAGGAAAGTCACTATTGTGCTCCTTTTGCCATGCACAGAGCAAATAGCACTCGTGTCTGTTCCCAGCAAGTACAGTGTATTGGACTGAAGAGGATCTACTGTTCTTGTCAGTTTCCTCAGCAGAGTTGAAATAGATATGGGCCGTGTGTGTAGGAAGCACAGTTCTTTTGTTCTGAGCAAGCTCACTGTTTGGACCCCAGAGGAAACACAGTTGAATAGAAGAGTGCTCTTTTCTCAAAACCAGAGTGTGTCTATTGTAAGGCAAGCTAGCGTTTGTTTCCCAGTCCAAAATCGAGTTGAATCACATGCAGTTTCTGGTCCTAAGAGCAGGGGATATTTTCTGGTAAGGAAAGTCACTATTGTGCTCCCTTTTCCATAAACAGTGCGAATAGCACTCGCGTCTGTTCCCAGCAAGTACAGTGTATTGGACTGAAGAGGAGCTACTGTTCTCGTCAGTTTCCTAAGGAGAGTTGAACTAGATATGGCCCGTGTGTGTAGGAAGCACAGTTCTTTTGTTCTGAGCAAGCTCACTGTTCTGGCCCTATAGGAAACACAGAAGAATAGAAGAGTGCTCTTTTTTCAGAAGCAGAGTGTGTTTCTCATAAGGCGAGCTAGCGTTTGTTTCCCAGTCCTAAATGGAGTTGAATCACATGCAGTTTCTGGTCCTAGGAGCAAGAATTGTTTTCTGGTAAGAAGAGTAACTATTGCCCTCCCATTGTCATACACAGGGCAAATAGCACTGGCGTCTGTTCCCAGCATGTACAGTGTATTGGACTGAAGAGGATCTACTGTTCTTGTCAGTTTCCTAAGCAGAGTTGAACTAGATATAGCCAATGTGTGTAGGAAGCACAGTTCTTTTGTTCTGAGCAAGCACACTCTTTTGCCCCTATAGGAAACACAGTACAATAGATGAGTGCTCTTTTTCAAAAGCGACTTTCTTTCTTGTAAGGCGAGCTAGCTTTTGTTTCCCAGTCCTAAATGGAGTTGAATCACATGCAGTTTCTGGTCCTACGAGCAAGAGTTGTTTTCTGGTAAGGAAAGTCACTATTGTGCTCCTTTTGCCATACACAGTGCAAATAGCACTCGCGTCTGTTCCCAGCATGTACAGTGTATTGCACTGAAGAGGATCTACTGTTCTTATCAGTTACCTATGCAGAGTTGAACTAGAAATGGCCCGTGAATGTAGGAAGCACAGTTCTTTTGTTCTGAGCAAGCTCATTGTTCGGACTCCATAGGAAAAACAGTAGAATAGAAGAGTGCTCTCTTCTCAAAAGCAGAGTGTGTTTCTTGTAAGGCTAGCTAGTGTTTGTTTCCCAGTCAGAAACAGATTTGAATCTCATGAGTTTCTGGTCCTACGAGAAAGAGTTGTTTTCTGGTAAGAGGAGTCACTATTTCGCTCCCATTGCCATACACAGTGCAAATAGGACTCGCGTCTGCGACCTGCAAGTACAGTGTATTTGACTGAAGAGGAGCTACGGTTCTTGTCAGTTTCCTAAGCACAGTTGAACTTGATATGGCCCGTTTGTGTAGGAAGCACAGTTCTTTTGTTCTGAGCAAGCTCACTGTTCTGGCCCTATAGGAAACACAGAAGAGTAGAAGAGTCCTCTTTTTTCAGAAGCAGAGAGTGTTTCTTGTAAGGCGAGCTAGCGTTTGTTTCCCAGTCCTAAATGGAGTTGAATCACATGCAGTTTCTGGTCCTATGAGCAAGAGTTGTTTTCTGGTAAGAAGAGTCACTACTGTGCTACCATTGCCATAGACAGTGCAAATAGCACTCGCGTCTGTTCCCAGCAAGTACAGTGTATTGGACTGAAGAGGAGCTACTATTCTTGCAGTTTCCTAAGCAGAGTTGAACTAGATATGGCCCGTGTGTGTAGGAAGCACAGTTCTTTTGTTCTGAGCAAGCTCACTGTTCTGGCCCTATAGGAAACACAGAAGAGTAGAAGAGTGCTCTTTTTTCAGAAGCAGATTGTGTTTCTTGTAAGGCGAGCTAGCATTTGTTTCCCAGTCCTAAATGGAGTTGAATCACATGCAGTTTCTGGTCCTACGAGCAAGAGTTGTTTTCTGGTAAGAAGAGTCACTATTGTGCTACCATTGCCATACACAGTGCAAATAGCACTCGCGTCTGTTCCCAGCAGGTACAGTGTATTGGACCGAAGAGGAGCTACTGTTCTTGTCAGTTTCCTAAGCAGAGTTGAACTAAATATGGCCCGTCTGTGTAGGAAGCACAGTTCTTTTGTTCTGAGCAAGCTCACTCTTTTGCCCCTATAGGAAACACAGTACAGTAGAAGAGTGCTCTTTTCTCAAAAGCAGACTGTGTTTCTTGTAAGGCTAGCTAGCTTTTGTTTCCCAGTCCTAAATGGAGTTGAATCACATGCAGTTTCTGGTCCTACAAGCAAGAGTTGTTTTCTAGTAAGAAGAGTCACTATTGTGCTCCCATTGCCATACACAGGGCAAATAGGACTCGCGTCTGTTCCCAGGATGTACAGTGTATTGGACTGAAGAGGATCTACTGTTCTTGTCAGTTTCCTAAGCAAAGTTGAACTAGATATGGCCCGTGTGTGTAGGAAGTACACTTCTTTTGTTATGAGCAAGCTCACTCTTCTGGCCCTATAGGAAACACAGCAGAGTAGAAGAGTGCTCTTTTCTCAAAAGCAGAATGTGTTTCTTGTAAGGCGAGCTAGCGTTTGTTTCCCAGTCCTAAATGGAGTTCAATCACATGCAGTTTCTGGTCCTACGAACAAGAGTTGTTTTATGGTAAGAAGAGTCACTATTGCGCTCCCATTGTCATACACAGGGCAAATAGCACTGGCCTCTGTTCCCAGCATGTACAGTGTATTGGACTGAAGAGGATCTACTGTTCTTGTCAGATTCCTAAGTAGAGTTGAACTAGATATGGCCCGTGTGTGTAAAAAGCACACTTCTTTTGTTCTGATCAAGCTCACTGCTCGGACCTCATAGTTAACACAGTAGAGTAGAAGAGTGCTCTTTTCTCAAAAGCAGAGTGTGTTCCTTGAAAGGCGAGCTAGCGTTTGTTTCCCACTCCTAAATGGAGTTGAATCACATGCAGTTTCTGATCCTAGGAACAAGAGTTGTTTTCTGGTAAGAAGAGTCGCTATTGCGCTCGAATTGTCATACACAGGGCAAATAGCACTGGCTTCTGTTCCCAGCATGTACAGTGTATTGGACTGAAGAGGATCTACTGTTCTTGTCAGTTTCCTAAGCAGAGTTGAACTAGATCTGGCCGGTGTGTGTAGGAAGCACAGTTCATTTGTTCTGAGCAAGCTCACTGTTTTGGCCCTATAGGAAACACAGTAGAGTAGAAGAGTGCTCTTTTCTCAAAAGCAGAGTGTGTTTCTTGTAAGGCAAGCTAGCTTTTGTTTCCCAGTCCTAAATGTAGTTGAATCACATGCATTTTCTGGTCCTACAAGCAAGAGTTGTTTTCTAATAAGAAGAGTCACTATTGTGCTCCCATTGCCATCACAGGGCAAATAGGACTCGCGTCTGTTCCCAGGATGTACAGTGTATTGGACTGAAGAGGATCTACTCTGCTTGTCAGGTTCCTAAGCAAAGTTGAACTAGATATGGCCCGTGTGTGTAGGAAGTACACTTCTTTTGTTCTGAGAAAGCTCACTGTTCTGGCGCTATAGGAAACACAGTAGAGTAGAAGTGTGCTCTTTTCTCAAAAGCAGAGTGTGTTTCTTGTAAAGCCAGCTAGCGTTTGTTTCCTAGTCCTAAATGGAGTAGAATCACATGCAGTTTCTGGTCCTACAAGCAAGAGTTGTTTTCAGGTAAGGAAAGTCACTATTGTGCTCCTTTTGCCATGCACAGAGCAAATAGCACTCGTGTCTGTTCCCAGCAAGTACAGTGTATTGGACTGAAGAGGATCTACTGTTCTTGTCAGTTTCCTCAGCAGAGTTGAAATAGATATGGGCCGTGTGTGTAGGAAGCACAGTTCTTTTGTTCTGAGCAAGCTCACTGTTTGGACCCCATAGGAAACACAGTTGAATAGAAGAGTGCTCTTTTCTCAAAACCAGAGTGTGTCTATTGTAAGGCAAGCTAGCGTTTGTTTCCCAGTCCAAAATCGAGTTGAATCACATGCAGTTTCTGGTCCTAAGAGCAGGGGATATTTTCTGGTAAGGAAAGTCACTATTGTGCTCCCTTTTCCATAAACAGTGCGAATAGCACTCGCGTCTGTTCCCAGCAAGTACAGTGTATTGGACTGAAGAGGAGCTACTGTTCTCGTCAGTTTCCTAAGGAGAGTTGAACTAGATATGGCCCGTGTGTGTAGGAAGCACAGTTCTTTTGTTCTGAGCAAGCTCACTGTTCTGGCCCTATAGGAAACACAGAAGAATAGAAGAGTGCTCTTTTTTCAGAAGCAGAGTGTGTTTCTCATAAGGCGAGCTAGCGTTTGTTTCCCAGTCCTAAATGGAGTTGAATCACATGCAGTTTCTGGTCCTAGGAGCAAGAATTGTTTTCTGGTAAGAAGAGTAACTATTGCCCTCCCATTGTCATACACAGGGCAAATAGCACTGGCGTCTGTTCCCAGCATGTACAGTGTATTGGACTGAAGAGGATCTACTGTTCTTGTCAGTTTCCTAAGCAGAGTTGAACTAGATATAGCCAATGTGTGTAGGAAGCACAGTTCTTTTGTTCTGAGCAAGCACACTCTTTTGCCCCTATAGGAAACACAGTACAATAGATGAGTGCTCTTTTTCAAAGGCGACTTTCTTTCTTGTAAGGCGAGCTAGCTTTTGTTTCCCAGTCCTAAATGGAGTTGAATCACATGCAGTTTCTGGTCCTACGAGCAAGAGTTGTTTTCTGGTAAGGAAAGTCACTATTGTGCTCCTTTTGCCATACACAGTGCAAATAGCACTCGCGTCTGTTCCCAGCATGTACAGTGTATTGCACTGAAGAGGATCTACTGTTCTTATCAGTTACCTATGCAGAGTTGAACTAGAAATGGCCCGTGAATGTAGGAAGCACAGTTCTTTTGTTCTGAGCAAGCTCATTGTTCGGACTCCATAGGAAAAACAGTAGAATAGAAGAGTGCTCTCTTCTCAAAAGCAGAGTGTGTTTCTTGTAAGGCTAGCTAGTGTTTGTTTCCCAGTCAGAAACAGATTTGAATCTCATGAGTTTCTGGTCCTACGAGAAAGAGTTGTTTTCTGGTAAGAGGAGTCACTATTTCGCTCCCATTGCCATACACAGTGCAAATAGGACTCGCGTCTGCGACCTGCAAGTACAGTGTATTTGACTGAAGAGGAGCTACGGTTCTTGTCAGTTTCCTAAGCACAGTTGAACTTGATATGGCCCGTTTGTGTAGGAAGCACAGTTCTTTTGTTCTGAGCAAGCTCACTGTTCTGGCCCTATAGGAAACACAGAAGAGTAGAAGAGTCCTCTTTTTTCAGAAGCAGAGAGTGTTTCTTGTAAGGCGAGCTAGCGTTTGTTTCCCAGTCCTAAATGGAGTTGAATCACATGCAGTTTCTGGTCCTATGAGCAAGAGTTGTTTTCTGGTAAGAAGAGTCACTACTGTGCTACCATTGCCATAGACAGTGCAAATAGCACTCGCGTCTGTTCCCAGCAAGTACAGTGTATTGGACTGAAGAGGAGCTACTATTCTTGCAGTTTCCTAAGCAGAGTTGAACTAGATATGGCCCGTGTGTGTAGGAAGCACAGTTCTTTTGTTCTGAGCAAGCTCACTGTTCTGGCCCTATAGGAAACACAGAAGAGTAGAAGAGTGCTCTTTTTTCAGAAGCAGATTGTGTTTCTTGTAAGGCGAGCTAGCATTTGTTTCCCAGTCCTAAATGGAGTTGAATCACATGCAGTTTCTGGTCCTACGAGCAAGAGTTGTTTTCTGGTAAGAAGAGTCACTATTGTGCTACCATTGCCATACACAGTGCAAATAGCACTCGCGTCTGTTCCCAGCAGGTACAGTGTATTGGACCGAAGAGGAGCTACTGTTCTTGTCAGTTTCCTAAGCAGAGTTGAACTAAATATGGCCCGTCTGTGTAGGAAGCACAGTTCTTTTGTTCTGAGCAAGCTCACTCTTTTGCCCCTATAGGAAACACAGTACAGTAGAAGAGTGCTCTTTTCTCAAAAGCAGACTGTGTTTCTTGTAAGGCTAGCTAGCTTTTGTTTCCCAGTCCTAAATGGAGTTGAATCACATGCAGTTTCTGGTCCTACGAGCAAGAGTTGTTTTCTGGTAAGGAAAGTCACTATTGTGCTCCTTTTGCCATACACAGTGCAAATAGCACTCGTGTCTGTTCCCAGCAAGTACAGTGTATTGGACTGAAGAGGATCTACTGTTCTTGTCAGTTTCCTAAGCAGAGTTGAACTAGATATGGCCCGTGTGTGTAGGAAGCACAGTTCTTTTGTTCTGAGCAAACTCACTGTTCGGACCTCATAGGAAACACAGTTGAATAGAAGAGTGCTCTTTTCTCAAAAGCAGAGTGTGTTTCTTGTAAGGCGAGCTAGCGTTTGTTTCCCAGTCCAAAATCGAGTTGAATCACATGCAGTTTCTGGTCCTACGAGCAAGGGATGTTTTCTGGTAAAGAAAGTCACTATTGTGCTCCCTTTGCCATAAACAGTGCAAATAGCACTCGCGTCTGTTCCCAGCAAGTACAGTGTATTGGACTGAAGAGGAGCTACTATTCTTGCAGTTTCCTAAGCAGAGTTGAACTAGATATAGCCCGTGTGTGTAGGAAGCACAGTTCTTTTGTTCTGAGCAAGCTCACTGTTCTGGCCCTATAGGAAACACAGAAGAGTAGAAGAGTGCTATTTTTTCAGAAGCAGAGTGTGTTTCTTGTAAGGTGAGCTAGCGTTTGTTTCCCAGTCCTAAATGGAGTTGAATCACATGCAGTTTCTGGTCCTATGAGCAAGAGTTGTTTTCTGATAAGAAGAGTCACCATTGTGCTACCATTGCCATACATAGTGCAAATAGTACTCGCGTCTGTTCCCAGCAATTAGAGTGTATTTGACTGAAGAGGAGCTACTATTCTTGCAGTTTCCTAAGCAGAGTTGAACTAGATATGGCCCGTTTGTTTAGGAAGCACAGTTCTTTTGTTCTGAGCAAGCTCACTTTTCTGGCCCTATAGGAAAAACAGAAGAGTAGAAGAGTCCTCTTTTTTCAGAAGCAGAGTGTGTTTCTTGTAAGGCGAGCTAGCGTTTGTTTCCCAGTCCTAAATGGAGTTGAATCACATGCAGTTTCTGGTCCTACAAGCAAGAGTTGTTTTCTGGTAAGAAGAGTCACTATTGTGCTACCATTGCCATACACAGTGTAAATAGCACTCGCGTCTGTTCCCAGCAAGTACAGTGTATTGGACTGAAGAGGAGCTACTATTCTTGCAGTTTCCTAAGCAGACTTGAACTAGATATGGCCCGTGTGTGTGAAACACAGTTCTTTTGTCTGAGCAAGCTCAATTTTCGGACCCCGTAGCAAACACAGTAGAGTAGAAGAGTGCTCTTTTCTCAAAAGCAGAGTGTTTTTCTTGTAAGGCTAGCTAGTGTTTGTTTCCCAGTCAGAAACAGATTTGAATCTCATGAGTTTCTGGTCCTACGAGCAAGAGTTGTTTTCTGGTAAAAGGAATCAGTATTTTGCTCCCATTGCCATACACAGTGCAAATAGGACTCGCTTCTGTTCCCAGCATGTACAGTGTATTGCACTGAAGAGGATCTACTGTTCTTGACAGTTACCTAAGCAGAGTTGAACTAGATATGGCCCGTGTGTGTAGGAAGCACAGTTCATTTGTTCTGAGCAAGCTCACTGTTCGGACCCCATAGGAAACACAGTAGAATAGAAGAGTGCTCTTTTCTCAAAACCAGAGTGCGTTTCTTGTAAGGCGAGCTAGCGTTTGTTTCCCAGTCCAAAATGGAGTTGAATCACATGCAGTTTCTGGTCCTACGAGCAAGGGATGTTTTCATGTAAGGAAAGTCACTATTGTGCTCCCATTGCCATATACAGTGCAAATAGCACTCATGTCTGTTCCCAGCAAGTACAGTGTATTGGACTGAAGAGGAGCTACTGTTCTTGTCAGTTTCCTAAGCAGAGTTGAACTACATATGGCCCGTGTGTGTAGGAAGCACATTTCTTTGGTCTGAGCAAGCTCACAGTTCTGGCCCTATAGACAAAACAGAAGAGTAGAAGAGTGCTCTTTTCTCAGAAGCAGAGATTGTTTCTTGTAAGGCGAGCTAGCTTTTGTTTCCCAGTCCTAAATGTAGTTGAATTTCATGCAGTTTCTTGTCCTATGAGCAAGAGTTGATTTGTGGTAAGAAGAGTCCCTATTGCGCTCCTATTGCCATACACAGTGCAAACAACACTTGCTACTGTTCTTTGCAAGTACAGTGTATTGGACAGAAGAGAAGCTACTGTTCTTGTCCGTTTCCTAAGCAGAGTTGAACTAGATATGGCCCGTGTGTAGGAAGCACAGTTCTTTTGTTCTGAGCAAGCTCAATGTTCGGACCCAATAGGAAACACAGTAGAGTAGAAGAGTGCTCTTTTCTCAAAAGCAGAGTGTATTTCTTGTAAGGCTAGCTAGCGTTTGTTTTCACAGTCCTAAATGGAGTTGAATCACATGTATTTCTGATCCTAGGAGCAAGAGGTTTTTTTTGGTAAGAAGAGTCACTATTGCGCTCCCATTTTCATACACAGGGCAAATAGCACTGGCATCTGTTCCCAGCATGTACAGTGTATTGGACTGAAGAGGATCTACTGTTCTTGTCATTGTTCTAAGCAGAGTTGAACTAGATATGGCCCGTGTGTGTAGGAAGCAGAGTTCTTTTGTTCTGAGCAAGCTCACTGTTTTGGCCCTATAAGAAACAAAGTATAGTAGAAGAGTGCTCTTTTCCAAAAGCAGAGTGTGTTTCTTGTAAGGCGAGCTAGCATTTGTTTCCCAGTCCTAAATGGAGTTGAATCACATGCAGTTTCTGGTCCTACGAGCAACAATTGTTTTCTGGTAAGGAAAGTCACTATGGCGCTCCCATTGCTATACACAGTGCAAATAGCACTCCCGTCTGTTCCCAGCAAGTACAGTGTATTGGACTGAAGAGGAGCTACTGTTCTTGTCAGTTTCCTAAGCTGAGTTGAACGAGATATGGCCCGTGTGTGTAGGAAGCACAGTTCTTTTGTTCTGAGCAAGCTCACTGTTCGGACACCATAGGAAAAACCGTAGATCAGAAGAGTGCTCTTTTCTCAAAAGCAGAGTGTATTTCTTGTAAGGCCAGCTAGCGTTTGTTTCCCAGTCCTAAATGGAGTTGAATCACATGTAGTTTCTGATCCTAGGAGCAAGAGTTTATTTCTGGTAAGAAGAGTCACTATTGTGCTCCCATTGTCATACCCAGGGCAAATAGCACTGGCGTCTGTTCCAGCATGTACAGTGTATTGGACTGAAGAGGATCTACTGTTCTTGTCAGGTTCCTAAACAGAATTGAACTAGATATGGCCGTGTGTGTAGGAAGCACAGTTCTTTTGATCTCAGCAAGCTCACTGTTCGGACCACATAGGAAACACAGTAGAGTAGAAGAGTGCTCTTTTCTCAAAAGCAGAGTGTGTTTTTTGTAAGGCAAGCTAGTGTTTCTTTCCCAGTCCTAAATGGAGTTGAATCACATGCAGTTTCTGGTCCTACGAGCAAGAGTTGTTTTCTGGTAAGGAAAGTCACTATTGCGCTCTCATTGCCATACACAGTGCAAATAGCTCTCGCGTCTGTTCCCAGAAAGTACAGTGTATTGGACTGAAGAGGAGCTACTGTTTTTGTCAGTTTCCTAAGCAGAGTTGAACTAGATATGGTTCTTGTGTGCAGGAAGCACAGTTCTTTTGTTCTGAGCAAGCTCACTGTTCGGACCCCATATTAAACAGTGTAGAAGAGAAGAGTGCTCTTTTCTCAAAAGCAGAGTGTGTTTCTTGTAAGGCGAGCTAGCGTTTATTTCCCAGTCCTAAACGGAGTTGAATCCCAGGCAGTTTCTGGTTGTATGAGCAAGAGTTGTTTTCTGGTAAGAAGAGTCACTATTGCACTGCCATTGCCATACACAGGACAAATAGCACTGGCGTCTGTTCGCATCAAGTACAGTGTATTGGACTGAAGAGAATCTACTGTTCTTGTCAGGTTCCTAAGCAGACTTGAACTAGATATGGCCGTGTGTGTAGGAAGCACAGTTTTTTTTGTTCTGAGCAAGCTCACTGTTCGGACTCCATAGGAAACATAGTAGAGTAGAAGAGTGCTCTTTTCTCAAAAGCAGAGTGTGTTTCATGTAAAGCGAGCTAGCATTTGTTTCCTAGACCTAAATGGAGTTGAATCACATGCAGTTTCTGGTCCTACGAGCAAGAGTTGTTTTCTGGTAAGAAGAGTCACTATTGCGCTCCCACTGCCATACACAGTGCAAATAGCACTCGCGTCTGTTCCCAGCAAGTAAGGTGTATCGGACTGAAGAGGAACTACTGTTCTTGTCAGTTTCCTAAGCCGAGTTGAACTAGATATGGCCCGTGTGTGTGAAGCACATTTCTTTTGTTCTGAGCAAGCTCACTGTTCTGGCCCTATAGGAAACACAGTAGAGTAGAAGAGTGCTCTTTTCTCTAAAGCAGAGTGTGTTTCTTGTAAGGCGAGCTAGCGTTTGTTTCCCAGTCCTAAATGGAGTTGAATCAAATGCAATTTCTGGTCCTATGAGCAAGAGTTTTTTTATGGTTAGAATAGTCACTATTGCGCTGCCGTTGCCATACACAGGACAAATAGCACTGGCGTCTGTTCTCAGCAAGTACAGTGAATTGGACTGAAGAGGATCTACGGCTCTTGTCTGGTTCATAAGTAGAATTGAAGTAGGTATGACCGTGTGTATGAAGCACAGTTCTTTTGTTCTGAGCAAGCTCAGTGTTCGGACCCCATAGGAAACACAGTAGAGTAGAAGAGTGCTCTTTTCTCAAAAGCACAGTGTGTTTTTTGTAAGGCAAGCTAGCGTTTGTTTCCCAGTCCTAAATGGAGTTGAATCACATGCAGTTTCTGGTCCTACGAGCAAGAGTTGTTTTCTGGTAAGGAAAGTCACTATTGTGCTCCCTTTGCCATACACAGTGCAAATAGCACTCGCGTCTTTTCCAAGCAAGTACAGTGTATCGGACTGAAGAGGAGCTACTGTTCTTGTCAGTTTCCTAAGCAGAGTTGAACTAGATATGGCCCATGTGTAGGAAGCACAGTTCTTTTGTTCTGAGCAAGCTCACTGTTCGGACCCCATAGGAAACACAGTAGAGTCGAAGAGTGCATTTTTCTCAAAAGCAGAGTGTGTTTCTTGTAAGGCCAGCTAGCGTTTGTTTCCCAGTCCTAAATGGAGTTGAAATACACATGCAGTTTCTGGTCCTACGAGCAAGAGTTGTTTTCTGGTAAGAAGAGTCACTATTGTGCTCCCTTTGCCATACACAGTGCAATAGCACTCGCGTCTGTTCCCAGCAAGTACAGTGTATTGGACTGAAGAGGAGCTACTGTTCTTGTCAGTTTCCTAAGCAGAGTTGAACTAGATATGGCCCATGTGTGTAGGAAGCACAGTTCTTTTGTACTCAGCAAGCTCACTGTTCTGGCCCTATAGGAAACACAGTAGAGTAGAAGAGTGCTCTTTCCTCAAAAGCAGAGTGTGTTTTTTGTAAGGCGAGCTAGCGTTTGTTTCGCAGTCCTAAATGGATTTGAATCACATGCAGTTTCCGTTCCTACGAGCAATAGTTGTTTTCTGGTAAGGAAAGTCACTATTGTGCTCCCTTTGCCATACACAGTGCAAATAGCACTCGCGTCTGTTCCCAGCAAGTACAGTGTATTGGACTGAAGAGGAGGTACTGTTCTTGTGAGTTTCCTAAGCAGAATTGAACTAGATATGGCCCGTGTCTGTAGGAAGCACAGTTCTTTTGTTCTGAGCAAGCTCACTGTTTGGACCCCATAGAAAACACAGTAGAGTAGAAGAGTGCTCTTTTCTCAAAAGCAGAGTGTGTTTCTTGTAAGGCGAGCTAGCATTTGTTTCCCAGTCCTAAATGGAGTTGAATCACATGCAGTTTCTGGTCCTAAGAGCAAGAGTTGTTTTCTGATAAGAAAAGTCACTATTGCGCTCCCATTGCCATACACAGTGCAAATAGCACTCGCGTCTGTACCCAGCATGTACAGCGTATTGGACTGAAGAGGATCTACTGTTCTTGTCAGTTTCCTAAGCAGAGTTGAACTAGATATGGCCCGTGTGTGTAGGAAGCACAGTTCTTTTGTTCTCAGCAAGCTCACTGTTCGGACCCCATAGGAAACACAGTAGAGTAGAAGAGTGCTCTTTTCTCAAAAGCAGAGTGTGTTTCTTGTAAGGCGAGCTAGCGTTTCTTTCCCAGTCCTAAATGGAGTTGAATCACATGCAGTGTCTGGTCATACGAGCAAGAGTTGTTTTCTGGTAAGAAGAGTCACTATTGCGCTCCCATTGTCACACACAGGGCAAATAGCACTGGCGTCTCTTCCCAGCATGTACAGTCTATTGGACTGAAGAGGTTCTACTGTTCTTGTCAGTTTCCTAATCAGAATTGAACAAGATATGGCCCGTGTATGTAGGAAGCACAGTTCTTTTGTTCTGAGCAAGCTCATATTTCGAACCCCATAGGAAACACAGTAGAGTAGAAGAGTGCATTTTTCTCAAAAGCAGAGTGTGTTTCTTGTAAGGCGACCTAGCGTTTGTTTCCCAGTCCTAAATGGAGTTGAATCACATGCACTTTCTGGTCCTACGAGCAAGATTTGTTTTCTGGTAAGAAGAGTCACTATTGTGCTCCCATTGTCATACACAGTGCAAATAGCCCTTGCGTCTGTTCCCAGCAAGTACAGTGTATTGGACTGAAGAGGAGCTACTGTTTTTGTCAGTTTCCTAAGAAGAGTTGAAGTAGATATTACCTGTGTGTGTAGGAAGCACAATTCTTTTGTTCTGAGCAAGCTCACTTTTCGGACACCATAGGAAACACAGTAGAGTAGAAGAGTGCTCTTTTCTCAAAAGCAGAGTGTGTTTCTTGTAAGGCGAGCTAGCTTTTGTTTCCCAGTCGTAAATGAAGTTGAATTACATGCAGTTTCTGTTCCTACGAGTAGAGTTGTTTTTTGGTGAGAAGAGTCACTATTGCGCTCAAATTGCCATAAACAGTGCAAATAGCACTTGCGTCTGTTCCAATCAAGTACAGTGTATTGGACTTATGAGGAGATACTGTTCTTGTCAGTTTTCTGAGCAGAGTTGAACTAGATATGACCCGTGTGTATAGGAAGCACAGTTCTTTTGTTCTGAGCAAACTAACTTTCTGGCCCTATAGGAAACACAGTAGAGTAGATGAGTGCTCTTTTCTCAAAAGCAGAGTGTGTTTCTTGTAAGGTAAGATAGCGTTTGTTTCCCTGTCCTAAATGGCGTTGAATCACATGCAGTTTCTGGACGTACAAGCAAGAGTTGTTTTCTGGTAAAGAAAGTCACAATTGCGCTCCCATTGTCATACACAGGACAAATAGCACTGGCGTCTGTTCCCAGCATGGTCAGTGTATTGGACTGAAGAGGATCTACTGTTCTTGTCAGTTTCCTAAGCACAATTGAACTAGATACGGCCATGTGTGTAGGAAGCACAGTTCTTTTGTTCTGAGCAAGCTCACTGTTCTGGCCCTATAGGAAACACAGTAGAGTAGAAGAGTGCTCTTTTCTCAAAAGCAGAGTGTGTTTCATGTAAGGCAAGATAGCGTTTGCTTCCCAGAACTAAATGGAGTTGAATCACATGCAGTTTCTGGTCCTACAAGCAAGAATTGTTTTCTTGTAAGAAGAGTCACTATTGTGCTCCCTTTGCCATACACAGTGCAAATAGCACTGGTGTCTGTTCCTAGCAAGTACAGTGTATTGGACTGAAGAGGAGTTACTGTTCTTGTCAGTTTCCTAAGCAGACTTGAACTAGATATGGCCCGTGTGTGTAGGAAGCACAGTTCATTTGTTCTGAGCAAGCTCACTGTTCGGACCCCATAGGAAACACAGTAGAGTAGATGTGTGCCTTACTCTCAAAAGCAGAGCGTGTTTCTTGTAAGGCGAGCTAGTGTTTGTTTCCCAGTCCTAAGTGGATTGAATCAAATGCAGTTTCTGGTCCTACGAGCAAGAGTTGTTTTCTTGTAAGAAGAGTCACTATTGTGCTCCCATTGCCATACACAGTGCAAATAGCACTCGCGTCTGTTCCCAGTAAGTACAGTGTATTTGACTGAAGAGGAGCTACTGTTCTCGTCAGTTTCCTAAGCAGAGTTGAACTAGATATGGCCCGTGTGTGTAGGAAGCACAGTTCTTTTGTTCTCAGCAAGCTCACTGTTCGGACCCCATAGAAAACACAGTCGAGTAGAAGAGTGCTCTTTTCTCAAAAGCAGAGTGTGTTTCTTGTAAGGCGAGCTAGCGTTTGTTTCCCAGTCCTAAATGGAGTTGAAATACACATGCAGTTTCTGGTCCTACGAGCAAGAGTTGTTTTCTGGTTAGAAGAGTCACTATTGCGCTCCATTTGCCATACACAATGCAAAAAGCCCTCGCGTCTGTTCCCAGCAAATACAGTGTATTGGACTGAAGAGGAGCTACTGTTCTTGTCAGTTTCCTAAGCAGAGTTGAACTAGATATGGCCCATGTGTGTAGGAAGCTCAGTTCTTTGTACTCAGCAAGCTCACTGTTCTGGCCCTATAGGAAACACAGTAGAGTAGATGAGTGCTCTTTTCTAAAAAGCCAAGTGTGTTTAGTGTAAGACGACCTAGCGTTTGCTTCCCAGTCCTAAATGGAGTTGAATCCCATGCAGTTTCTGGTCCTACGAGCAAGAGTTGTTTTCTGGTAAGAAGAGTCACTATTGCTCTCCCATTGCCATACACAGTGCAAATAACACTCCCGTCTGCTCTCAGCAAGTACAGTGTATTGGACTGAAGAGGAGCTACTGTTCTTGTCAGTTTCCTAAGCAAATGTGAACTAGATATGGCCCGTGTGTGTAGGAAGCACAGTTCCTTTGTTCTGAGCAAGCTCACTGTTTGGATCCCATAGGAAACACAGTAGAGTAGAAGAGTGCTCTTTTCTCAAAAGCAGAGTGTGTTTCTTGTAAGGAGAGCTAGCGTTTGTTTACCAGTCCTAAATGGAGTTGAATCACATGCAGTGTCTGGTCATACGAGCAAGAGTTGTTTTCTGTTAAGAAGAGTCACTATTGCGCTCCCATTGTCACACACAGGGCAAATAGCACTGGCGTCTCTTCCCAGCATGTACAGTCTATTGGACTGAAGAGGTTCTACTGTTCTTGTCAGTTTCCTAAGCAGAATTGAACAAGATATGGCCCGTGTGTGTAGGAAGCACAGTTCTTTTGTTCTGAACAAGCTCACTGTTTGGATCCCACAGGAAACACAGTAGAGTAGAAGAGTGCTCTTTTCTCAAAAGCAGAGTGTGTTTCTTGTGAGGAGAGCTAGCGTTTGTTTACCAGTCCTAAATGGAGTTGAATCACATGCAGTGTCTGGTCATACGAGCAAGAGTTGTTTTCTGTTAAGAAGAGTCACTATTGTGCTCCCATTGTCACACACAGGGCAAATAGCACTGGCGTCTCTTCCCAGCATGTACAGTCTATTGGACTGAAGAGGTTCTACTGTTCTTGTCAGTTTCCTAAGCAGAATTGAACAAGATATGGCCCGTGTGTGTAGGAAGCACAGTTCTTTTGTTCTGAACAAGCTCACATTTCGAACCCCATAGGAAACACAGTAGAGTAGAAGAGTGCATTTTTCTCAAAAGCAGAGTGTGTTTCTTGTAAGGCGAGCTAGCATTTGTTTCCCAGTCCTAAAGGGAGTTGAATCACATGCAGTTTCTGGTCCTACGAGCAAGAGTTATTTTCTGGTAAGAAGAGTCACTATTGTGCTCCCATAGTCATACACAGTGCAAATAGCCCTCGCGTCTCTTCCCAGCAAGTACAGTGTATTGGACTGAAGAGGAGCTACTGTTTTTGTCAGTTTCCTAAGCAGAGTTGAACTATATATGACCTGTGTGTGTAGGAAGCACAGTTCTTTTGTTCTGAGCAAGCTCACTGTTTGGACCCCTTACGAAAAACAGTAGAGTAGATGTGTGCCCTATTCTCAAAAGCAGAGCGTGTTTCTTGTAAGGCGAGCTAGCGTTTGTTTCCCAGTCCTAAGTGGATTGAATCAAATGCAGTTTCTGGTCCTACGAGCAAGAGTTGTTTTCTTGTAAGAAGAGTCACTATTGTGCTCCCATTGCCGTACACAGTGCAAATAGCACTCGCGTCTGTTCCCAGTAAGTACAGTGTATTGGACTGAAGAGGAGCTACTGTTCTTGTTAGTTTTCTAAGCAGACTTGAACTAGATATGGCCCGTGTGTGTAGGAAGCACAGTTCTTTTGTTCTCAGCAAGCTCACTGTTCGGACCCCATAGAAAACACAGTAGAGTAGAAGAGTGCTCTTTTCTCAAAAGCAGAGTGTGTTTCTTGTAAGGCAAGCTAGCGTTTGTTTCCCAGTCCTAAATGGAGTTGAAATACACATGCAGTTTCTGGTCCTACGAGCAAGAGTTGTTTTCTGGTTAGAAGAGTCACTATTGCGCTCCCTTTGCCATACACAATGCAAAAAGCCCTCGCGTCTGTTCCAGGCAAGTACAGTGTATTGGACTGAAGAGGAGCTACTGTTCTTGTCAGTTTCCTAAGCAGAGTTGAACTAGATATGGCCCATGTGTGTAGGAAGCTCAGTTCTTTGTACTCAGCAAGCTCACTCTTCTGGCCCTATAGGAAACACAGTAGAGTAGAAGAGTGCTCTTTCCTCAAAAACAGAGTGTATTTTTTGTAAGGCGAGCTAGCCTTTGTTTCGCAGTCCTAAATGGAGTTGAATAACATGCAGTTTCCGTTCCTAGGAGCAAGAGTTTTTTTCTGGTAAGGAAAGTCACTATTTCGCTCCCATTGCCATACTCAGTGCAAATAGCACTCCCGTCTGTTCCCAGCAAGTACAGTGTATTGGACTGAAGAGGAGCTACTGTTCTTGTCAGTTTCCTAAGCAGAATTGAACTAGATATGGCCCGTGTGTAGGAAGCACAGTTCTTTTGTTCTGAGCAAGCTCACTGTTCAGACCCCATAGGAAACACAGTAGAGTAGAAGAGTGCATTTTTCTCAAAAGCAGAGTGTGTTTCTTGTAAGGCCAGCTAGCGTTTGTTTCCCAGTCCTAAATGGAGTTGAAATACACATGCAGTTTCTGGTCCTACGAGCAAGAGTTGTTTTCTGGTAAGAAGAGTCACTATTGTGCTCCCTTTGCCATACACAGTGCAAATAGCCCTCGCGTCTGTTCCCACCAAGTACAGTGTATTGGACTGAAGAGGAGCTACTGTTCTTGTCAGTTTCCTAAGCAGAGTTGAACTAGATATGGCCCATGTGTGTAGGAAGCACAGTTCTTTTGTACTCAGCAAGCTCACTGTTCTGGCCCTATAGGAAACACAGTAGAGAAGAAGAGTGCTCTTTCCTCAAAAGCAGAGTGTGTTTTTTGTAAGGCGAGCTAGCGTTTGTTTCGCAGTCCTAAATGGATTTGAATCACATGCAGTTTCCGTTCCTACGAGCAATAGTTGTTTTCTGGTAAGGAAAGTCACTATTGTGCTCCCTTTGCCATACACAGTGCAAATAGCACTCGCGTCTGTTCCCAGCAAGTACAGTGTATTGGACTGAAGTGGAGGTACTGTTCTTGTCAGTTTCCTAAGCAGAATTGAACTAGATATGGCCCGTGTGTGTAGGAAGCACAGTTCTTTTGTTCTGAACAAGCTCACTGTTTGGACCCCATAGAAAACACAGTAGAGTAGAAGAGTGCTCTTTTCTCAAAAACAGAGTGTGTTTCTTGTAAGGCGACCTAGCATTTGTTTCCCAGTCCTAAATGGAGTTGAATCACATGCAGTGTCTGGTCCTACGAGCAAGAGTTGTTTTCTGGTAAGAAGAGTCACTATTGCGCTCCCATTGTCACACACAGGGCAAATAGCACTGGCGTCTCTTTCCAGCATGTACAGTCTATTGGACTGAAGAGGTTCTACTGTTCTTGTCAGTTTCCTAAGCAGAATTGAACAAGATATGGCCCTTGTGTGTAGGAAGCACAGTTCTTTTGTTCTGAGCAAGCTCATATTTCGAACCCCATAGGAAACACAGTAGAGTAGAAGAGTGCATTTTTCTCAAAAGCAGAGTGTGTTTCTTGTAAGGCGAGCTAGCGTTTGTTTCCCAGTCCTAAATGGAGTTGAATCACATGCAGTTTCTGGTCCTACGAACAAGAGTTGTTTTCTGGTAAGAAGAGTCACTATTGTGCTCCCATTGTCATACACAGTGCAAATAGCCCTTGCGTCTGTTCCCAGCAAGTACAGTGTATTGGACTGAAGAGGAGCTACTGTTTTTGTCAGTTTCCTAAGAAGAGTTGAACTAGATATGACCTGTGTGTGTAGGAAGCACAATTCTTTTGTTCTGAGCAAGCTCACTGTTTGGACCCCATAGGAAACACAGTAGAGTAGATGTGTGCCTTATTCTCAAAAGCAGAGCGTGTTTCTTGTAAGGCGAGCTAGCGTTTGTTTCCCAGTCCTAAGTGGATTGAATCATATGCAGTTTCTGGTCCTACAAGCAAGAGTTGTTTTCTTGTAAGAAGAGTCACTATTGTGCTCCCATTGCCATACACAGTGCAAATAGCACTCGCGTCTGTTCCCAGTAAGTACAGTGTATTGGACCTAAGAGGAGCTACTGTTCTTGGCAGTTTCCTAAGCAGAGTTGAACTAGATATGGCCCGTGTGTGTAAGAAGCACAGTTCTTTTGTTCTGAGCAAGCTCACTGTTCGGACCCCATAGGAAACACAGTAGAGTAGATGAGTGCTCTTTTCTCAAAAGCCGAGTGTGTTTAGTGTAAGACGACCCAGCGTTTGCTTCCCAGTCCTAAATGGAGTTGAATCCCATGCAGTTTCTGGTCCTACGAGCAAGAGTTGTTTTCTGGTAAGAAGAGTCACTATTGCGCTCCCATTGCCATACACAGTGCAAATAGCACTCGCGTCTGCTCTCAGCAAGTACAGTGTATTGGACTCAGAGGATCTACTGTTCTTGTCAGTTTCCTAAGCAGACTTGAACTAGATATGGCCCGTGTGTGTAGGAAGCACACTTCATTTGTTCTGAGCAAGCTCACTGTTCGGACACCATAGGAAACACAGTAGAGTAGAAGAGTGCTCTTTTCTCAAAAGCAGAGTGTGTTTCTTGTAAGGCGAGCTAGCTTTTGTTTCCCAGTCGTAAATGAAGATGAATCACATGCAGTTTCTGTTCCTACGAGTAGAGTTGTTTTTTGGTGAGAAGAGTCATTATTGCTCTCAAATTGCCATAAACAGTGCAAATAGCACTTGCGTCTGTTCCAATCAAGTACAGTGTATTGGACTGAAGTGGAGATACTGTTCTTGTCAGTTTCCTGAGCAGAGTTGAACTAGATATGGCCCGTGTGTATAGGAAGCACAGTTCTTTTGTTCTGAGCAAACTAACTTTCTGGCCCTATAGGAAACAAAGTAGAGTAGATGAGTGCTCTTTTCTCAAAAGCAGAGTGTGTTTCTTGTAAGGTGAGATAGCGTTTGTTTCCCAGTCCTAAATGGCGTTGAATCACATGCAGTTTCTGGACGTACAAGCAAGAGTTGTTTTCTGGTAAAGAAAGTCACAATTGAGCTCCCATTGACATACACAGGACAAATAGCACTGGCGTCTGTTCCCAGCATGGTCAGTGTATTGGACTGAAGAGGATCTACTGTTCTTGTCAGTTTCCTAAGCACAATTGAACTAGATACGGCCATGTGTGTAGGAAGCACAGTTCTTTTGTTCTGAGCAAGCTCACTGTTCTGGCCCTATAGGAAACACAGTAGAGTAGAAGAGTGCTCTTTTCTCAAAAGCAGAGTGTGTTTCTTGTAAGGCAAGATAGCGTTTGCTTCCCAGACCTAAATGGAGTTGAATCACATGCAGTTTCTGGTCCTACAAGCAAGAATTGTTTTCTTGTAAGAAGAGTCACTATTGTGCTCCCATTGCCATACACAGTGCAAATAGCACTCGTGTCTGTTCCAAGCAAGTACAGTGTATTGGACTGAAGAGGAGCTACTGTTCTTGTCAGTTTCCTAAGCAGACTTGAACTAGATATGGCCCGTGTGTGTAGGAAGCACAGTTCATTTGTTCTGAGCAAGCTCACTGTTCGGACCCCATAGGAAACACAGTATAGTAGATGTGTGCCTTACTCTCAAAAGCAGAGCGTGTTTCTTGTAAGGCGAGCTAGTGATTGTTTCCCAGTCCTAAGTTGATTGAATCAAATGCAGTTTCTGGTCCTACGAGCAAGAGTTGTTTTCTTGTAAGAAGAGTCACTATTGTGCTCCCATTGCCGTACACAGTGCAAATAGCACTCGCGTCTGTTCCCAGTAAGTACAGTGTATTGGACTGAAGAGGAGCTACTGTTCTCATCAGTTTCCTAAGCAGAGTTGAACTAGATATGGCCTGTGTGTGTAAGAAGCACAGTTCTTTTGTTCTGAGCAAGCTCACTCTTCGGACCCCATAGGAAACACAGTAGAGTAGATGAGTGCTCTTTTCTCAAAAGCCGAGTGTGTTTAGTGTAAGGTGACCTAGTGTTTGCTTCCCAGTCCTAAATGGAGTTGAATCACATGCAGTTTCTGGTCCTAAGAGCAAGAGTTGTTTTCTGGTAAGAAGAGGCACTATTGCGCTCCCATTGCCATACACAGTGCAAATAGCACTCGCGTCTGCTCTCAGAAAGTACAGTGTATTTGATTGAAGAGGAGCTACTGTTCTTGTCAGTTTCCTAAGCAGACTTGAACTAGATATGGCCCGTGTGTGTAGGAAGCACAGTTCATTTGTTCTGAGCAAGCTCACTGTTCGAACCCCAAAGGAAACACAGTAGAGTAGAAGAGTACTCTTTTCTTAAAAGCAGAGTGTGTTTCTTGTAAGGCGATCTAGCGTTTGTTTCCCAGTCCTAAATGGAGTTGAATCACATGCAGTTTCTGGTCATACGAGCAAGAGTTGTTTTCTGGTATAAAGAGTCACTATTGTGCTCCCATTGTCACACACAGGGCAAATAGCACTGACGTCTCTTCCCAGCATGTACAGTGTATTGGACTGAAGAGGTTCTACTGTTCTTATCAGTTTCCTAAGCAGAATTGAACAAGATATGGCCCGTGTGTGTAGGAAGCACAGTTCTTTTGTTCTCAGCAAGCTCACATTTCGAACCACATAGGAAACACAGTAGAGTAGAAGAGTGCATTTTTCTCAAAAGCAGAGTGTGTTTCTTGTAAGGCAAGCTAGCGTTTGTTTCCCAGTCCTAAATGGAGATGAAATACAGAAGCAGTTTCTGGTCCTACGAGCAAGAGTTGTTTTCTGGTAAGGAAAGTCACTATTGCGCTCCCATTGCCATACTCAGTGCAAATAGCACTCGCGTCTGTTCCCTGCAAGTACAGTGTATTGGACTGAAGAGGAGCTACTGTTCTTGTCAGTTTCCTAAGCAGAGTGAACTAGATATGGCCCATGTGTGTAGGAAGCACAGTTCTTTTGTACTCAGCAAGCTCACTGTTCTGGCCCTATAGGAAACACAGTAGAGTAGAAGAGTGCTCTTTCCTCAAAAGCAGAGTGTGTTTTTTGTAAGGCGAGCAAGCGTTTGTTTCACAGTCCTAAATGGATTTGAATCACATGCAGTTTCCGTTCCTACGAGCAATAGTTGTTTTCTGGTAAGGAAAGTCACTATTGTGCTCCCTTTGCCATACACAGTGCAAATAGCACTCGCGTCTGTTCCCAGCAAGTACAGTGTATTGGACTGAAGAGGAGCTACTGTTCTTGTCAGTTTCCTAAGCAGAATTGAACTAGATATGGCCCGTGTGTGTAGGAAGCACAGTTCTTTTGTTCTGAGCAAGCTCACTGTTTGGACCCCACAGAAAACACAGTAGAGTAGAAGAGTGCTCTTTTCTCAAAAGCAGAGTGTGTTTCTTGTAAGGCGAGCTAGCGTTTGTTTCCCAGTCCTAAATGGAGTTGAATCACATGCAGTGTCTGGTCATACGAGCAAGAGTTGTTTTCTGGTAAGAAGAGTCACTATTGCGCTCCCATTGTCACACACAGGGCAAGTAGCACTGGCGTCTCTTCCCAGCAAGTACAGTGTATTGGACTGAAGAGGATCTACTGTTCTTGTCAGTTTCCTAAGCAGAATTGAACTAGATATGGCCCGTGTGTGAAGGAAGCACAGTTCTTTTGTTCTGAGCAAGCTCACTGTACTGGCCCTATAGGAAACACAGCAGAGTAGAAGAGTGCTCTTTTCCCAAAAGCAGAATGTGTTTCTTGTAAGGCGAGCTAGCATTTGTTTCCCAGTCCTAAATGGAGTTGAATCACATGCAGTTTTTGGTCCTACGAGCAAGAGTTGTTTTCTGGTAAAGAAAGTCACTATTGCGCTCCCATTTCCATACAAAGTGCAAATAGCACTCGCGTCTCTTCCCAGCAAGTACAGTGTATTGGACTGAAGGGGAGCTACTGTTCTCATCAGTTTCCTAAGCAGAGTTGAACTAGATATGGCCCGTGTGTGTAGGAAGCACAGTTCTTTTGTTCTGAGCAAGCTCACTGTTCTGGCCCTAAGGGAAACACAGTAGAGTAGAAGAGTGCTCTTTTCTCAAAAGGAGAGTGTGTTTCTTGTAAGGCGAGCTAGGGTTTGATTCCCAGTCCTAAATGGAGTTGAATCCCATGCAGTTTCTGGTCCTACGAGCAAGAGTTATTTTCTGGTAAGAAGAGACACTATTGTGCTCCCATTGTCATACACAGGGCAAATAGCACTGGCGTCAGTTCCCAGCATGTAGAGTGTATTGTACTGAAGAGGAGCTACTGTTCTTGTCAGTTTCTTAAGCAGAATTGAACTGGATATGGCCATGTGTGTAGGAAGCACAGTTCTTTTGTTCTGAGCAAGCTCGCTGTACTGGCCCTATAGGAAACACAATAGAGTAGAAGAGTGCTCTTTTCTCAAAAGGAGAGAGTGTTTCTTGTAAGGCGAGCTAGCGTTTGTTTCCCAGTCCTAAATGGAGTTAAATCACATGCAGTTTTTGGTCCTACGAGCAAGAGTTGTTTTCTGGTGAAGAAAGTCACTATTGAGCTCCCATTGCCATACACAGTGCAAATAGCACTCGCATCACTTCCCAGCAAGTACAGTGTATTGGACTGAAGAGGAGCTACTGTTCTTGTCAGTTTCCTAAGCATAGTTGAACTAGCTTTGGCCCCTGTGTGTAGGAAGCACAGTTCTTTTGTTCTGAGCAAGCTCACTGTTCGGAACCCATGGGAAACACAGTAGAGTAGAGGAGTGCTCTTTTCTCAAAAGCAGAGTGTGTTTCTTGTAAGGCAAGCTAACGTTTGTTTCCCAGTCCTAAATAAAGTTGAGTCACTTGCAGTTTTTGGTCCTACGAGCAAGAATTGTTTTATGGTAAGAATTGTCACTATTGCCCTCCCATTGTCATACACAGGGCAAATAGCACTGGTGTGGGTTCCCAGCATGTACAGTGTATTGGGTGTATTGGACTGAAGAGTATCTACTGTTCTTGTCAGTTTCTTAAGCAGAATTGATCTAGATATGGCCGTGTGTGTACGAAGCACAGTTCTTTTGTTCTGAGCAAGCTCACTGTTCTGGGCACATAGGAAACACAGTAGAGTAGAAGAGTGCTCTTTTCTCAAAAGCAGAGTGTGTTTCTTGTAAGGCGAGGTAGCATTTGTTTCCCAGTCCTAAATGGAGTTGAATCCCATGCAGTTTCTGTTCGTATGTGCAAGAGTTGTTTTCTGGTAAGAAGAGTCACTATTGTGCTTCCATTGCCATACACAGTGCAAATAGCACTCGCTTCTCTTCCCAACAAGTACAGTGTTTTGGACAGAATAGGAGATACTGTTCTTGTCAGTTTCCTAAGCAGAGTTGAACTAGATATGGCCCATGTGTGTAGGAAGCACAGTTCTTTTGTACTGAGCAAGCTCACTGTTCGGACACCATAGGAAACACAGTAGAGTAGAAGTGTTCCCTTTTCTCAAAAGCAGAGCGTGTTACTTGTAAGGCGAGCTAGCGTTTGTTTCCCAGTCCTAAGTGGAGTTGAATCACATGCAGTTTCTGGTCCTACTAGCAAGAGTTGTTTTCTGGTAAGGAGAGGCACTATTGTGCTCCCATTGCTGTACACAGTGCAAATAGCACTGGCGTCTGTTCCCAACAAGTACAGTGTATTGGACTGAAGAGGGTCTACTGTTCTTGTCAGTTTCCTAAGCAGAATTGAACTAGATATGGCCCGTGTGTGAAGGAAGCACAGTTCTTTTGTTCTGTGCAAGCTCACTGTACTGGCCCTGTAGGAAACACAGCAGAGTAGAAGAGTGCTCTTTTCTCAAAAGCAGAGTGTGTTTCTTTTAAGGCGAGCTAAGGTTTGTTTCCCAGTCCTAAATGGAGTTGAATAACATGCAGTTTTTGTTCCTATGAGCAAGAGCTTTTTTGGTAAGGAAAGTCACAATCCGCTCCCATTTCCATACAAAGTTCAAACAGCACTCGCGTCTATTCCCAGCAAGTACAGTGTATTGGACTGAAGAGGAGCTACTGTTCTCGTCAGTTCCTAAGCAGAGTTGAACTAGATATGGCCCGTGTGTGTAGGAAGCACAGTTCTTTTGTTCTGAGCAAGCTCACTGTTCTGGCCCTATGGGAAACACAGTAGAGTAGAAGAGTGCTCTTTTCTCAAAAGCAGAGTGTGTTTCTTGTAAGGCGAGGTAGCGTTTGTTTCCAGGTCCTAAATGGAGTTGAATCCCATGAAGTTTCTGGTCCTACGAGCAAGAGCTGTTTTCTGCTAAGAAGAGACACTATTGTGCTCCCATTGTCATACACAGGGCAAATATCACTGGCGTCTGTTCCCAGCATGTACAGTGTATTGGACTGAAGAGGAGCTACTGTTCTTGTCAGTTTCCTAAGCAGAATTGAACTAGATATGGCCCGTGTGTGAAGGAAGCACAGTTCTTTTGTTCTGAGCAAGCTCACTGTACTGGCCCTATAGGAAACACAGCAGAGTAGAAGAGTGCTCTTTTCTCAAAAGCAGAGTCTGTTTCTTGTAAGGCGAGCTAGCATTTGTTTCCCAGTCCTAAGTGGAGTTGAATCACATGCAGTTTTTGGTCCTACAAGCAAGAGTTGTTTTCTGGTAAGGAAAGTCACTATTGCGCTCCCATTTCCATACAAAGTGCAAATAGCACTCGCGTCTGTTCCCAGCAAGTACAGTGTATTGGACTGAAGGGGAGCTACTGTTCTCATCAGTTTCCTAAGCAGAGTTGAACTAGATATGGCCCGTGTGTGTAGGAAGCACAGTTCTTTTGTTCTGAGCAAGCTCACTGTTCTGGCCCTATGGGAAACACAGTAGAGTAGAAGAGTGCTCTTTTCTCAAAAGCAGAGTGTATTTCTTGTAAGCCAAGGTAGCGTTTGTTTCCCAGTCCTAAATGGAGATGAATCCCATGCAGTTTCTGGTCCTACGAGCAAGAGTTGTTTTCTGGTAAGAAGAGACACTATTGTGCACCCATTGTCATACACAGGACAAATAGCACTGGTGTCTGTTCCCAGCATGTAGAGTGTATTAGACTGAAGAGGAGCTACAGTTCTTGTCAGTTTCCTAAGCAGAATTGAACTGGATATGGCCATGTGTGTAGGAAGCACAGTTCTTTTGTTCTGAGCAAAATCGCTGTAGTGGCCCTATAGGAAACACAGTAGAGTAGAAGAGTGCTCTTTTCTCAAAAGGAGAGTGTGTTTCTTGTAAGGCGAGCTAGCGTTTGTTTCCCAGTCCTAAATGGAGTTAAATCCCATGCAGTTTTTGGTCCTATGAGCAAGAGTTGTTTTCTGGTGAGGAAAGTCACTATTGCGCTCACATTGCCATACACAGTGCAAATAGCACTCGCGTCTGTTCCCAGCAAGTACAGTGTATTGGACTGAAGAGGAGCTACTGTTCTTGTCAGTTTCCTAAGCAGAATTGAACTAGATATGTCCGTTTGTGTAGGAAGCACAGTTTTTTTGTTCTGAGCAAGCTCACTGTTCTGGCCATATAGGAAACACAGTAGAGTAGAAGAGTGCTTTTTTCTCAAAAGCAGAGTGTGTTTCTTGTAAGGCGAGCTAGCGTTTTTTTCCAAATCCTAAATGGAGTTGAATCCCATGCAGTTTCTGGTCATATGAGCAAGAGTTGTTTTCTGGTAAGAAGAGTCACTATTGCGCTTCCATTGCCATACACAGTGCAAATAGCACTCGCGTCTGTTCCCAGGAAGTACAGTGTATTGGACTGAAGAGGAACTACTGTTCTTGTTAGTTTCCTAAGCAGAGTTGAACTAGATATGGCCCGTGTGTGTAGGAAGCACAGTTCTTTTGTTCTGAGCAAGCTAACTGTTCTGGCCCTATAGGAAACACAGTAGAGTAGAAGAGTGCTCTTTTCTCAAAAGCAGAGTGTGTTTCTTGTAAGGCAAGCTAGTGTTTGTTTCCCAGTAAGAAATGGACTGAATCAGATGCAGTTTCTTGTCCTACGAGCAAGAGTTGTTTTCTGGTAAGAAGAGTCATTATTGCACTCCCATTGTCATACACAGGGCAAATAGCACTGGCGTCTGTTCCCAGCATGTACAGTGTATTGGACTGAAGAGGATCTACTGTTCCTGTCAATTTCCTAAACAGAATTGAACTAGATATGGCCATGGGTATAGGAAGCACAGTTCTTTTGTTCTGAGCAAGCTCTCTGTTCTGGCCCTATAGGAAACACAGTAGAGTAGAAGAGTGCTCTTTTCTCAAGAGCAGAGTGTGTTTTTGTAAGGTGAGCTAGCGTTTATTTCCCAGTTCTAAATGGAGTTGAATCACATGCAGTTTCTGGTCCTATGAGCAAGAGTTGTTTTCTGGTAAGGAAAGTCACTATTGAGCTCCCATTGCCATACACAGTGCAAATAGCACTAGCGTCTGTTTCCTGCAAGTAGAGTGTATTGGACTGAAGAGGAGCTACTGTTCTTGTCAGTTTCCTAAGCAGAGTTGAACTAGATATGGCCCGTGTGTGTAGGAAGCACAGTTCTTTTGTTCTGAGCAAGCTCACTGTTCGGAACCCATGGGAAACACAGTAGAGTAGAGTAGTGCTCTTTTCTCAAAAGCAGAGTGTGTTTCTTGTAAGGCAAGCTAACGTTTGTTTCCCAGTCCTAAATAAAGTTGAGTCACTTGCAGTTTTTGGTCCTATGAGCAAGAGTTGTTTTATGGTAAGAATTGTCACTATTGCACTCCCATTGTCATACACAGGGCAAATAGCACTGGTGTCGGTTCCCAGCATGTACAGTGTATTGGACTGAAGAGTATCTACTGTTCTTGTCAGTTTCTTAAGCAGAATTGATCTAGATATGGCCGTGTGTGTACGAAGCACAGTTCTTTTGTTCTTAGCAAGCTCAGCGTTCTGGCCACATAGGAAACACAGTAGAGTAGAAGAGTGCTCTTTTCTCAAAAGCAGAGAGTGTTTCTTGTAAGGCAAGCTAGCGTTTGTTTCCCAGTCCTAAATGGAGTTGAATCAAATGCAGTTTTTGATCCTACGAGCAAGAGTTGTTTTCTGGTAAGGAAAGTCACTATTGAGCTCCCATTGCCATACACAGTGCAAATAGCACTCGCGTCTCTTCCCACCAAGTACAGTGTATTGGACTGAAGAGGAGCTACTGTTCTTCTCAGTTTCCTAAAAAGAGTTGAACTAGATATGGCCCGTGTGTAGGAAGCAGAGATCTTTTGTTCTGAGCAAGCTCATTTTTCGGACCACAAAGGAAACACGGTAGAGTAGAAGAGTGCCGTTTTCTCAAAATCAGAGTCTGTTTCTTGTAAGGCGAGCTAGCGTTTATTTCCCAGTTCTAAATGGAGTTGAATCACATGCAGTTTTTTGTCCTACGAGCAAGATTTGTTTTCTGGTAAGACGAGTCACTATTGTGCTCCAATTGCCATACACAGTGCAAATAGCACTCGCGTCTCTTCCCAGCAAGTACAGTGTATTGGACTGAAAAGTAGCTACTGTTCTTGACAGTTTCCTAAGCAGAGTTGAACTAGATATGGCCCGTGTGTGTCGGAAGCACAGTTCTTTTTTTCTGAGCAAGCTCACTGTTCAGATGCCACAGGAAACACAGTAGAGTAGAAGAGTGCTCTTTTCTCAAAAGCAGAGTGTGTTTCTTGTAAGGCGAGCTAGTGTTTGTTTCCCAGTTAGAAATGGAGTTGAATCCCATGCAGTTTCTGGTCCTACGAGCAAAAGTTGTTTTCTAGTAAAAAGAGTCACTATTGCGCTCCCATTGTCATACACAGAGCAGGTAGCACTCGCGTCTGTTCCCAGCAAGTACAGTCTATTGGACTGAAGAGGAGCTACTGTCATTGTCAGTTTCCTAAGCAGAATTGAACTGGATATGTCCATGTGTGTAGGAAGCACAGTTCTTTTGTTCTGAGCAAGCTCGCTGTACTGGCCCTATAGGAAACACAGTAGAGTAGAAGAGTGCTCTTTTCTCAAAAGCAGAGTGTGTTTCTTGTAAAGCGAGCTAGCGTTTGTTTCCCAGTCCTAAATGGAGTTGAATCACATGCAGTTTTTGGTCCTACGAGCAAGAGTTGTTTTCTGGTAAGGAAAGTCACTATTGCGCTCCCATTTCCATACAAAGTGCAAATAGCACTCGCATCTGTTCCCAGGAAGTACAGTGTATTGGACTGAAGAGGAGCTACTGTTCTCGTCAGTTTCCTAAGCAGAGTTGAACTAGATATGGCCCGTGTGTGTAGGAAGCACAGTTCTTTTGTTCTGAGCAAGCTCACTCTTCTGGCCCTATGGGAAACACAGTACAGTAGAAGAGTGCTCTTTTCTCAAAAGCAGAGTGTGTTTCTTGTAATGCGAGCTAGCGTTTGTTTCCCAGTCCTAAATGGAGTTGAGTCACATGCAGTTTTTGGTCCTACGAGCAAGAGTTGTTTTCTGGTACTGAAAGTCACTATTGCGCTCCCATTGCCATTCACAGTGCAAATTGCACTCGCAGCTGTTCCCAGCAAGTACAGTGTATTGGACTGAAGAGGAGCTACTGTTCTTGTCAGTTTCCTAAGCAGAGTTGAACAAGATATGGCCCGTGTGTGTAGGAAGCACAGTTCTTTTGTTCTGAGCAAGCTCACTGTTCGGACCCCATAGGAAACACAGTAGAGTAGAGGTGTGCCCTTTTCTCAAAAGCAGAACGTGTTTCTTGTAAGGCGAGCTAGCGTTTTCTTCCCAGACCTAAATGGAGTTGAATCCCATGCAGTTTCTGGTCCTACGAGCAAGAGTTGTTTTCTGGTAAGAGGAGACACTATTGTGCTCCCATTGTCATACACAGGGCAAATAGCACTGGCGTCTGTTCTCAGCAAGTACAGTGTACTGGACTGAAGAGGAGACTCTGTTCTTGCCAGTTTCCTAAGCAGAGTTGAACTAGATATGGCCCGTGTGTGTAGGAAGCACAGTTCTTTTGTTCTGAGCAAGCTCACTGTTCAGACCACATAGGAAAAAAAGTAGAGTAGAAGAGTGCTCTTTTCTCAAAAGCAGAGTGTGTTTCTTGTAAGGCGAGTTAGTGTTTGTTTCCCAGTCAGAAATGGAGTTGAATCCCATGCAGTTTCTGGTCCTACGAACAAGATTTGTTTTCTGGTAAGAAGAGTCACTGTTGTGCTCCCATTGCCATACACAGTGCAAATAGCACACACGTCTGTTCTCAGCAAGTACAGTGTACTGGACTGAAGAGGAGACACTGTTCTTGCCATTTTACTAAGTAAAATTGAACTAGATATGGCCGTGTGTGTAGGAAGCACAGGTCTTTTGTTCTGAGCAAGCTCACTGTTCTGGCCATATAAGAAACACAGTAGAGTAGAAGAAGGCTCATTTCTAAAAAGCAGAGTGTGTTTCTCGTAAGGCAAGCTAGCGTTTATTTCCCAGTTCTAAATGGAGTTGAATCACATGCAGTTTTCGGTCCTACGAGCAAGAGTTGTTTTCTTGTAAGGAATGTCACTATTGAGCTCACATTGCCATACACAGTGCAAATAGCACTCGCGTCTGTTCACAGCAAGTACAGTGTATTTTGCTGAAGAGGAGCTACTTTTCTTGTAAGTTTTTTAAGCAGACTTGAACTAGATATGGCCCGTGTGTGTAGGAAGCACAGTTCTTTTGTTCTTAACAAGCTCACTGTTCGGAACACTCAGGAAACACAGTAGAGTAGAAGAGTGCTCTTTTCTCAAAAGCAGATTGTGTTTCTTGTAAGGCGAGATAGCGTTTGTTTCCCAGTCCTAAATGGAGTTGAATCCAATGCAGTTTCTGGTCCTACGAGCAAGAGTTGTTTTCTGGTAAGAAGAGTCACTGTTGCGGTCCCATTGTCATACACAGTGCAAATAGCACTGGCATCTGTTCCCAGCATGTACAGTGTATTGGACTGAAGAGGATCTACTGTTCTTGTCAGTTTCCTAAGCAGAGTTGAACAAGATATGGCCCTTGTATGTAGGAAGCACAATTCTTTTTTTCTGAGCAAGCTTACTGTTCGACCCCATAGGAAACACAGTTGAGTAGAAGAGTGCTCTTTTCTCAAAAGCAGAGTGTGTTTCTTGTTAGGCGAGCTAATGTTTGTTTCTCAGTCAGAAATTGAGTTGAATCCCATGCAGTTTCTTGTCCTACGAGCAAGAGTTGTTTTCTGGAAAGAAGAGTCACTATTGCGCTCCCATTGTCATACACAGTGCAAATAGCACTCGCGTCTGTTCTAAGCAAGTACAGTGTATTGGACTGAAGAGGAGCTACTGTTCTAGTCAGTTTCCTAAGCATAGTTGAACTAGATATGACCGAGTGTGTAGGAAGCACAGTTCTTTTGTTCTGAGCAAGTTCACTGTTCGGATCCCATAGGAAACACAGTAGAGTAGAAGAGTGCCGTTTTCTCAAAAGCAGAGTGTGTTTCATGTAAGGCGAGCTAGCATTTGCTTTCCAGTCAGAAATGGAGTTGAATCACATGCAGTTTCTGGTCCTACGAGCAAGAGTTGTTTTCTGGTAAGAAGAGTCACTATTGCGCTCCCATTGCCATACACTGTGCAAATAGCACTCGCGTCTGTTCCCAGCAAGTACAGTGTAGTGGACGAAAGAGGATCCTCTGTTCTTGTCAGTTTCCTAAGCAGAGTTGAACTAGATATGGCCCCGGTGTGTAGGAAGCACAGTTCTTTTGTTCTGAGCAAGCTCACTGTTCGGACCCCATAGGAAACACAGTAGAGTAGAAGAGTGCCCTATTCTCAAAAGCAGAGTGTGTTATTGAAAGGCGAGCTAGCATTTGTTTCCCAGTCCTAAATGGAGTTGAATCACATGCAGTTTTTGGTCTTACGAGCAAGAGTTGTTTTCTGGTAAGGAAAGTCACTATAGCGCTCCCATTGCCATACACAGTGCAAATAGCACTCGCGTCTCTTCCCAGCAAGTACAGTGCATTGGACTGAAGAGGAGCTACTGTTCTTGTCAGTTTCCTAAGCATAGTTGAACTAGATTTGGCCCCTGTGTGTAGGAAGCACAGTTCTTTTGTTCTGAGCAATCTCACTGTTCGGAACCCATGGGAAACACGGTAGAGTAGAGGAGTGCTCATTTCTCAAAAGCAGAGTGTGTTTCTTGTAAGGCAAGCTAACGTTTGTTTCCCAGTCCTAAATAAAGTTGAGTCACTTGCAGTTTTTGGTCCTACGAGCAAGAATTGTTTTATGGTAAGAATTGTCACTATTGCACTCCCATTGTCATACACAGGGCAAATAGCACTGGTGTCGGTTCCCAGCATGTACAGTGTATTGGACTGAGGGGTATCTACTGTTCTTGTCAGTTTCCTAAGCAGAATTGAACTAGATATGGCCCGTGTGTGAAGGAAGCACAGTTCTTTTGTTCTGAGCAAGCTCACTGTACTGGCCCTATAGGAAACACAGCAGAGTAGAAGAGTGCTCTTTTCTCAAAAGCAGAGTGTGTTTCTTGTAAGGCGAGCTAGCGTTTGTTTCCCAGTCCTAAATGGAGTTGAATCACATGCAGTTTTTGGTCCTAGGAGCAAGAGTTGTTTTCTGGTAAGGAAAGTCACTATTGCGCTCCCATTTCCATACAAAGTGCAAATAGCACTCGCGTCTGTTCCCAGCAAGTACAGTGTATTGGACTGAAGGGGAGCTACTGTTCTCATCAGTTTCCTAAGCAGAGTTGAACTAGATATGGCCCGTGTGTGTAGGAAGCACAGTTCTTTTGTTCTGAGCAAGCTCACTGTTCTGGCCCTATGGGAAACACAGTAGAGTAGAAGAGTGCTCTTTTCTCAAAAGCAGAGTGTGTTTCTTGTAAGGCAAGGTAGCGTTTGTTTCCCAGTCCTAAATGGAGTTGAATCCCATGCAGTTTCTGGTCCTACGAGCTAGAATTGTTTTCTGGTAAGAAGAGACACTATTGTGCACCCATTGTCATACACAGGGCAAATAGCACTGGCGTCTGTTCCCAGCATGTAGAGTGTATTGGACTGAAGAGGATCTACTATTCTTGTCAGTTTCCTAAGCAGAATTGAACTGGATATGGCCATGTGTGTAGGAAGCACAGTTCTTTTGTTCTGAGCAAGCTCGCTGTACTGGCAATATAGGAAACACAGTAGAGTAGAAGAGTGCTCTTTTCTCAAAAGGAGAGTGTGTTTCTTGTAAGGCGAGCTAGCGTTTGTTTCCCAGTCCTAAATGGAGTTAAATCCCATGCAGTTTTTGGTCCTATGAGCAAGAGTTGTTTTCTGGTGAGGAAAGTCACTATTGCGCTCAAATTGCCATACACAGTGCAAATAACACTCGCTTCTGTTCCCAGCAAGTACAGTGTATTGGACTGAAGAGGAGCTACTGTTCTTGTCAGTTTCCTAAGCAGAATTGAACTAGATATGTCTGTTTGTGTAGGAAGCACAGTTTTTTTGTTCTGAGCAAGCTCACTGTTCTGGCCATATAGGAAACACAGTAGAGTAGAAGAGTGCTTTTTTCTCAAAAGCAGAGTGTGTTTCTTGTAAGGCGAGCTAGCGTTTTTTTCCAAATCCTAAATGGAGTTGAATCCCATGCAGTTTCTGGTCATATGAGCAAGAGTTGTTTTCTGGTAAGAAGAGTCACTATTGCGCTTCCATTGCCATACACAGTGCAAATAGCATTCATGTCTGTTCCCAGGAAGTACAGTGTATTGGACTGAAGAGGAGCTACTGTTCTTGTTAGTTTCCTAAGCAGAGTTGAACTAGATATGGCCCGTGTGTGTAAGAAGCATAGTTCTTTTGTTCTGAGCAATGTAACTGTTCTGGCCCTATAGGAAACACAGTAGAGTAGAAGAGTGCTCTTTTCTCAACTTCAGAGTGTGTTTCTTGTAAGGCAAGCTAGTGTTTGTTTCCCAGTAAGAAATGGACTGAATCAGATGCAGTTTCTTGTCCTACGAGCAAGAGTTGTTTTCTGGTAAGAAGAGTCATTATTGCACTCCCATTGTCATACACAGGAAAAATAGCACTGGCGTCTGTTCCCAGCATGTACAGTGTATTGGACTGAAGAGGATCTACTGTTCCTGTCAATTTCCTAAACAGAATTGAACTAGATATGGCCATGGGTATAGGAAGCACAGTTCTTTTGTTCTGAGCAAGCTCTCTGTTCTGGCCCTATAGGAAACACAGTAGAGTAGAAGAGTGCTCTTTTCTCAAATGCAGAGTGTGTTTTTGTAAGGGGAGCTAGCGTTTATTTGCCAGTTCTAAATGGAGTTGAATCACATGCAGTTTCTGGTCCTATGAGCAAGAGTTGTTTTCTGGTAAGGAAAGTCACTATTGAGCTCCCATTGCCATACACAGTGCAAATAGCACTAGCGTCTGTTTCCTGCAAGTAGAGTGTATTGGACTGAAGAGGAGCTACTGTTCTTGTCAGTTTCCTAAGCAGAGTTGAACTAGATATGGCCCGTGTGTAGGAAGCACAGTTCTTTTGTTCTGCGCAAGCTCACTGTTCAGAACCCATGGGAAACACAGTAGAGTAGAGGAGTGCTCTTTTCTCAAAAGCAGAGTGTGTTTCTTGTAAGGCAAGCTAACGTTTGTTTCCCAGTCCTAAATAAAGTTGAGTCACTTGCAGTTTTTGGTCCTATGAGCAAGAGTTGTTTTATGGTAAGAATTGTCACTATTGCACTCCCATTGTCATACACAGGGCAAATAGCACTGGTGTCGGTTCCCAGCATGTACATTGTATTGGACTGAAGAGTATCTACTGTTCTTGACAGTTTCCTAAGCAGAGTTCAACTAGATATGGCCCGTGTGTGTAGGAAGCACAGTTCTTTTTTTCTGAGCAAGCTCACTGTTCAGATGCCACAGGAAACACAGTAGAGTAGAAGAGTGCTCTTTTCTCAAAAGCAGAGTATGTTTCTTGTAAGGCGAGCTAGTGTTTGTTTCCCAGTTAGAAATGGAGTTGAATCCCATGCAGTTTCTGGTCCTACGAGCAAAAGTTGTTTTCTAGTAAAAAGAGTCACTATTGCGCTCCCATTGTCATACACAGAGAAAGTAGCACTCGCGTCTGTTCCCAGCAAGTACAGTGTATTGGACTGAAGAGGAGCTACTGTCATTGTCAGTTTCCTAAGCAGAATTGAACTGGATATGTCCATGTGTGTAGGAAGCACACTTCTTTTGTTCTGAGCAAGCTCGCTGTACTGGCCCTATAGGAAACACAGGAGAATAGAAGAGTGCTCTTTTCTCAAAAGCAGAGTGTGATTCTTGTAAGGTGAGCTAGCGTTTTTTTCCCAGTCCTAAATGGAGTTGAATCACATGCAGTTTTTGGTCCTACGAGCAAGAGTTGTTTTCTGGTAAGGAAAGTCACTATTGCGCTCCCATTTCCATACAAAGTGCAAATAGCACTCGCATCTGTTCCTAGGAAGTACAGTGTATTGGACTGAAGAGGATCTACTGTTCTTTTCAGTTTCCTAAGCAGAGTTGAACTAGATATGGCCCGTGTGTGTAGGAAGCACAGTTCTTTTGTTCTGAGCAAGCTCACTCTTCTGGCCCAATGGGAAACACAGTAGAGTAGAAGAGTGCTCTTTTCTCAAAAGCAGAGTGTGTTTCTTGTAATGCGAGCTAGCGTTTGTTTCCCAGTCCTAAAAGGAGTTGAATCACATGCAGTTTTTGGTCCTACGAGCAAGAGTTGTTTTCTGGTAAGGAAAGTCACTATTGCGCTCCCATTGCCATTCACAGTGCAAATAGCACTCGCAGCTATTCCCAGCAAGTACAGTGTATTGGACTGAAGAGGAGCTACTGTTCTTGTCAGTTTCCTAAGCAGAGTTGAACAAGATATGGCCCGTGTGTGTAGGAAGCACAGTTTTTTTGTTCTGAGCAAGCTCACTGTTCTGGCCATATAGGAAAAACAGTAGAGTAGAAGAGTGCTCTTTTCTCAAAAGCAGAGCGTGTTTCCTGTAAGGCGAGCTAGCGTTTGTTTCCCAGTCCTAAGTGGAGTTGAATCACATGCAGTTCCTGGTCCTATGAGCAAGAGTTGTTTTCTGGTAAGGAGAGACAATATTGTGCTCCCATTGCTGTACACAGTGCAAATAGCACTCGCGTCTGTTCCCAGCAAGTACAGTGTACTGGACTGAAGAGGAGCTACTGTTCTTGTCAGTTTCCTAAGTAAAATTGAACTAGATATGGCCGTATGTGTAGGAAGCACAGGTCTTTTGTTCTGAGTAAGCCCACTGTTCGGGCCATATAAGGAACACAGTAGAGTAGAAGAGTGCTCTTTTCTCAAAAGCAGAGTGTGTTTCTTGTAAGGCAAGCTAGCGTTTAATTCCCAGTTCTAAATGGAGTTGAATCACATGCAGTTTTCGGTCCTACGAGCAAGAGTTTTTTTCTGGTAAGGAAAGTCACTATTGAGCACACATTGCCATACACAGTGCAAATAGCACTCGCATCTGTTCCCAGCAAGTACAGTGTATTGTACTGAAGAGGAGCTACTTTTCTTGTCAGTTTCCTAAGCAGAGTTGAACTAGATATGGCCTGTGTGTGTAGGAAGCACAGTTCTTTTGTTCTGAGCAAGCTCACTGTTCGGAACACTTAAGAAACACAGTAGAGTAGAAGAGTGCTCTTTTCTCAAAAGCAGATTGTGTTTCTTGTAAGGCGAGATAGCGTTTGTTTCCCAGTCCTAAATAAAGTTGAGTCACTTGCAGTTTTTGGTCCTACGAGTAAGAGTTGTTTCATGGTAAGAATTGTCACTATTGCACTCCCATTGTCATACACAGGGCAAATAGCACTGGTGTCGGTTCCCAGCATGTACAGTGTATTGGACTGAAGAGTATCTACTGTTCTTGTCAGTTTCTTAAGCAGAATTAATCTAGATATGGCCGTGTGTGTAGGAAGCACAGTTTTTTGTTCTGAGCAAGCTCACTGTTCTGGCCACATAGGAAACACAGTAGAGTAGAAGAGTGCTCTTTTCTCAAAAGCAGAGTGTGTTTCTTGTAAGGCAAGCTAGCGTTTGTTTCCCAGTCCTAAATGGAGTTGAATCACATGCAGTTTTTGGTCCTAGGAGCAAGAGTTGTTTTCTGGTAAGGAAAGTCACTATTGTGCTCCAATTGCCATACACAGTGCAAATAGCACTGGCGTCTGTTCCCAGCAAGTACAGTGTATTGGACTGAAGAGGAGCAACTGTTCTTCTAAGTTTCCTAAAAAGAGTTGAACTAGATATGGCCCGTGTGTGTAGGAAGCAAAGTTCTTTTGTTCTGAGAAAGCTCATTTTTCGGACCCCAAAGGAAACACAGTAGAGTAGAAGAGTGCCGTTTTCTCAAAATCAGAGTCTGTTTCTTGTAAGGCGAGCTTGCGTTTATTTCCAAGTTCTAAATGGAGTTGAATCACATGCAGTTTTCAGTCCTACGAGCAAGAGTTGTTTTGTGGTAAGGAAAGTCACTATTGAGCTCCCATTGCCATACACAGTACAAATAGCACTCGCGTCTGTTCCCAGCAAGTACAGTGTATTGCACTGAAGAGGAGCTACTGTTCTTGACAGTTTACAAAGCAGAGTTGAACTAGATATGGCCCGTGTGTGTAGGAAGCACAGTTCTTTTTTTCTGAGCAAGCTCACTGTTCAGACGCCATAGGAAACACAGTTGAGTAGAAGAGTGCTCATTTCTCAAAAGCAGAGTGTGTTTCTTGTAAGGCGAGCTAGTGTTTGTTTCCCAGTTAGAAATGGAGTTGAATCCCATGCAGTTTCTGGTCCTATGAGCAAAAGTTGTTTTCTGGTAAAAAGAGTCACTATTGCGCTCCCATGGCCATACACAGTGCAAATAGCACACGTGTCTTTTCTCAGCAAGTACAGTGTATTGGACTGAATAGGAGCTACTGTTCTTGTCAGTTTCCTAAGCAGAATTGAACTAGATATGACCGTGTGTGTAGGAAGCACACCTCTTTTGTTCTGAGCAAGCTCACTGTTCTGGCCATATAGGAAACACAGTAGAGTAGAAGAGTGCTCTTTTCTCAAAAGCAGAGTGTGTTTCTTGTAAGGTGACCTAGCGTTTGTTTCCCAGTCCTAAATGGAGTTGTATCACATGCAGTTTTTGGTCCTACCAGCAAGAGTTGTTTTCTGGTAAGGAAAGTCACTATTGCACTCCCATTGCCATACACATTACTAATACCCCTCGCGTCTGTTCCCAGCAAGTACAGTGTATTGGACTGAAGAGGAGCTACTGTTGTTGTCAGTTTCCTAAGCAGAGTTGAACTAGATAGGGTCCGTGTGTGTAGGAAGCAAGTTTTTTGTTCTGAGCATGCTCACTGTTTGGACCCCATAGGAAACACAGTAGAGTAGAAGAGTGCTTTTTTCTCAAAAGCAGAGTGTGTTTCTTGTAAGGCGAGCTAGCGTTTCTTTCCCAGTCCTAAATGGAGTTGAATCACATACAGTTTCTTGTCCTACGAGCAAGAGATGTTTTCTGGTAAGAAGAGTCACTATTGTGCTGCCATTGCCATACACAGGACAAATAGCACTGGCGTCAGTTCCTAGCAAGTACAGAGTATTGGACTGAAGAGGACATACTGGTCTTGTCAGGTTTATAAGCAGATTTGAACTAGATATGGCCGTGTGTGTAGGATGCACAGTTTTTTTGTTCTGAGCAAGCTCACTGTTCGGACCCCATAAGAAACACAGTAGAGTAGAAGAGTGCTCTTTTCTCTAAAGCAGAGTGTGTTTCTTGTAAGGCGAGCTCCCGTTTGTTTCCCAGTCCTAAATGGAGTTGAGTCACATGCAGTTTTTGTTCCTATGAGCAAGAGTTGTTTTCTGGTAAAAAGAGTCACTATTGCGCTCCAAATGCCATACAAAGTGCAAATAGCACTCGCGTCTGTTCCCAGCAAGTACAGTGTATTGGACTGAATAGGCGCTACTGTTCTTGTCAGTTTCCTAAGCAGAGTTGAACTAGATATGATCTATGTGTGTAGGAAGCACAGTTCTTTTGTTCTGAGCAAGCTCACTGTTCTGACCCCATAGGAAACACAGTAGAGTAGAACAGTGCTCTTTTCTCAAAAGCAGAGTGTGTTTCTGTAAGGAGAGCTAGTGTTTGTTTCCCAGTCCTAAATGGAGTTGAATCACATGCAGTTTCTGGTCCTACGAGCAAGGGTTGTTTTCTGGTAAGGAAAGTCACTATTGCGCTCCCATTGCCATACACAGTGCAAATAGCACTCTCGTCTGTTCCCAGCAAGTACAGTGTATTGGACTGAAGAGGAGCTACTGTTCTTGTCAGTTTCCTAAGCAGAGTTGAACGAGATATGGCCTGTGTGTGTAGGTAGCACAGTTCTCTTGTTCTGAGCAAGCTCACTGTTCTGGCCCTATAGGAAACACAGTAGAGTAGAAGAGTGCTCTTTTCTCTAAAGCAGAGTGTGTTTTTTGTAAGGCGAGCTCTTGTTTGTTTCCTAGTCCTAAATGGAGTTGAATCACATGAAGTTTCTGGTCCTACGAGCAAGAGTTGTTTTCTGGGAAAGAAAGTCACTATTGCACTCCCATTGCCATACACATTACTAATAGCACTCGCGTCTGTTCCCAGCAAGTACAGTGTATTGGACTGAATAGGAGCTACTGTTCTTGTCAGTTTCCTAAGCAGAGTTGAACTAGATAGGGTCCGTGTGTGTAGGAAGCACAGTTTTTTGTTCTGAGCATGCTCACTATTTGGACCCCATAGGAAACACAGTAAAGTAGAAGAGTGCTTTTTTCTCAAAAACAGAGTGTGTTTCTTGTAAGGCGAGCTATCGTTTGTTTCCCAGTCCTAAATGGAGTTGAATCACATGCAGTGTCTGGTCTTATGAGCAAGAGTTGTTTTCTGGTAAGAAGAGTCACTGTTGTGCTGCCATTGCCATACACAGGACAAATAGCACTGGCGTCTGTTCCTAGCAAGTACAGTGTATTGGACTCAAGAGGACCTACTGTTCTTGTCACGTTTATAAGCAGATTTGAACTAGATATGGCCGTGTGTGTAGGAAGCACACTTTTTTTGTTCTGAGCAAGCTCACTGTTCGGACCCCATAGGAAACACAGTAGAGTAGAAGAGTGCTCTTTTCTCTAAAGCAGAGTGTGTTTCTTGTAAGGTGAGCTAGCATTTGTTTCCCTGTCCTAAATGGAGTTGAATCACATGCAGTTTCTGATCCTGCGAGCAAGAGTTGATTTCTGGTAAGGAAAGTCACTATTGCGCTCCCATTGCCATACACAGTGCAAATAGCACTCCAGTCTGTTCCCAGCAAGTATAGTGTTTTGGACTGAAGAGGAGCTACTGTTCTTGTCAGTTTCCTAAGCAGAGTTGAACTACATATGGCCTGTGTGTGTAGGAAGCACAGTTCTTTTGTTCTGAGCAAGCTCACTGTTCTGGCTTTATAGGAAACACAGTAGAGTAGAAGAGTGCAATTTTGTCAAAAGCAGAGTGTGTTTCTTGTAAGGCGAGCTCGTGTTTGTTTCCTAGTCCTAAATGGAGTTGAATCACATTCAGTTACTGGTCCTACGAGCAAGACTTGTTTTCTGGTAAGAAGAGTCACTATTGTGCTCCCATTGTCCTACACAGGGCAAATAGCACTGGCGTATGTTCCCACCATGTACAGTGTATGGGACTGAAGCGGATCTACTGTTGTTGTAAGTTTCCTAAGCAGAATTGAACTAGATATGGACGTGTGTGTAGGAAGCACAGTTCTTTTGTTCTGAGCAAGCTCACTGTTCGGACACCGTAGGAAACACAGTAGAGTAGAAGAGTGCTCTTTCCTCAAAAGCAGAGTGTGTTTCTTGTAAGGCGAGCTAGCGTTTGTTCCCCAGTCCTAAATGGAGTTGAATCCCATGCAGTTTCTGGTCCTACGAGCAAGAGTTGTTTTCTGGTAAGGAAAGTCACTATTGCGTTCCCATTGCCATACACAGTGCAAATAGCACTCGCGTCTGTTCCCAGCAAGTACAATGTATCGGACAGAGGAGGAGCTACTGGTCTTGTCAGTTTCCTAAGAAGAGTTGAACGAGATATGGCCCGTGTGTCTAGGAAGCACAGTTCTTATGTTCTGAGCAAGCTCACTGTTCTGGCACTATAGGAAACACAGTAGAGTAGAAGAGTGCTCTTTTCTCTAAAGCAGAGTGTGATTCTTGTAATGCGAGCTCGCGTTTGTTTCCCAGTCCTAAATGGAGTTGAATCACATGCAATTTTTGGTCCTACGAGCAAGAGTTGTTTTGTGGTAAGAAGAGTCACTATTACGCTCCAATTGCCATACATGTGCAGATAGCACTCGCGTCTGTTCCCAGCAACTAAAGGTATTGGACTGAATAGGAGCTACTGTTCTTGTCACTTTCCTAAGCAGAGTTGAACTATATATGGCGCGTGTGTGGAGGAAGCACAGTTCTTTTGTTCTGAGCAAGCTCACTGTTCTGGACTTAAAGAAAACACAGTAGAGTAGAAGAGTGCTCTTTTCTCAAAAGCAGAGTGTGGTTCTTGTAAGGCGAGCTAGCGTTTGTATCACAGTCCAAAATGGAGTTGAATCACATGCAGTTTTTGGTCCTACCAGCAAGAGTTGTTTTCTGGTAAGGAAAGTCACTATTGCGCACACATTGCCATACACAGTGCAAATAGTACTCGCGTCTGTTCCCAGCAAGTACAGTGTATCGTACTGAAGAGGAGCAACTGTTCTTGTCAGTTTTCTAAGCAGTGTTGAACTAGATATGGCCCGTGTGTAGGAAGCACAGTTCTTTTGTTCTGAGCAAGCTCATTGTTCTGGCCTAATTGGAAACACAGTAGAGTAGAAGAGTGCTCTTTTCTCTAAAGCAGAGTGTGTTTCTTGTAAGGCCAGCTAGCGTTTGTTTCCCAGTCCTAAATAGAGTTGAATCTCATGCATTTTCTGGTCCTACGAGCAAGAGTTGTTTTCTGGTAAGAAGAGTCAATATTGCACTGCCATTGCCATACACAGGACAAATAGCACTGGCGTCTGTTCCCAGCAAGTACAGTGTATTGGACTGAACAGGATCTACTGTTCTTGTCAGGTTCGTAAGCAGAATTGATATAGATATGGCCGTGTGTGTAGGAAGCACAGTTCTTTTGTTCTGAGCAAGTTCACTGTTCGGACTTCTTAGGAAACACAGTAGAGTAGAAGAGTGCTCTTTTCTCAAAAGCAGAGTGTGTTTCTTGTAAGGCGAGCTAGCGTTTGTTTCCCAGTCCTAAATGGAGTTAAATCCCATGCA